>NC_080395.1:84154316-84466399 GCF_030265065.1 Corythoichthys intestinalis
TGACTTCTCCGCAGCGGTTTGGGAGTTAACATCAAAATTACATTTCTCGGCCATATCGCATAGATCTCACTGTGAAAAGGCTTAAATGGCTTTTTTGACCTAAGTTTGATGATTGCGCTCAAACCAAATGTCCTAGAACTAAATTTCCAAATGTAACTACTAGATTGTGATAAAATACACTATTGGGTGAAGTTTGGTTGACCTCTGCGCAGCGGTTTGGGAGTTAACATCAAAATTACATTTCTCGGCCATATCGCATAGATCTCACTGTGAAAAGGCTTAAATGGCTTTTTTGACCTAAGTTTGAGAATTGCGCTCAAATCAAATGTCCTAGAACCAAATTTCCACATGTAACTACTAGATTGTGATACAATACACTATTGGGTGAAGTTTGGTTGACTTCTGCGCAGCGGTTTGGGAGTTAACATCAAAATTACATTTCTCGGCCATATCGCATAGATCTCACTGTGAAAAGGCTTAAATGACTTTTTTAAATTAAGTTTGAAGATTGCGCTCAAACCAAATGTCCTAGATCTAAATTTCCAAATGTAACTACTAGATTATGATAAAATACACTATTGGGTGAAGTTTGGTTGACTTTTGCGCAGCGGTTTGGGAGTTAAAATCAAAATTACATTTCTCGGCCATATCGCATAGATCTCACTGTGAAAAGGCTTAAATGGCTTTTTTGACCTAAGTTTGAGGATTGCGCTCAAATCAAATGTCCTAGACCCAAATTTCCACATGTAACTACTAGATTGTGATACAATACACTAATGGGTGAAGTTTGGTTTACTTCTGCGCAGCGGTTTGGGAGTGAACATCAAAATTACATTTCTCGGCCATATCGCATAGATCTCACTGTGAAAAGGCTTAAATGACTTTTTTTAATTAAGTTTGAAAATTGCGCTCAAACCAAATGTCCTA
Organism: Corythoichthys intestinalis; assembly: GCF_030265065.1. Classification (NCBI taxonomy): domain Eukaryota; kingdom Metazoa; phylum Chordata; class Actinopteri; order Syngnathiformes; family Syngnathidae; genus Corythoichthys; species Corythoichthys intestinalis. The sequence goes on from NC_080395.1 coordinate 84,155,244, forward strand.
GAACTAAATTTCCAAATGTAACTACTAGATTGTGATAAAATACACTATTGGGTGAAGTTTGGTTGACTTCTGCGCAGCGGTTTGGGAGTTAACATCAAAATTACATTTCTCGGCCATATCGCATAGATCTCACTGTGAAAAGGCTTAAATGGCTTTTCTGACCTAAGTTTGATGATTGCGCTCAAACCAAATGTCCTAGAACTAAATTTCCAAATGTAACTACTAGATTGTGATAAAATACACTATTGGGTGAAGTTTGGTTGACTTCTGCGCAGCGGTTTGGGAGTTAACATCAAAATTACATTTCTCGGCCATATCGCATAGATCTCACTGTGAAAAGGCTTAAATGGCTTTTTTGACCTAAGTTTGATGATTGCGCTCAAACCAAATGTCCTAGAACTAAATTTCCAAATGTAACTACTAGATTGTGATAAAATACACTATTGGGTGAAGTTTGGTTGAATTCGGCGCAACGGTTTGGGAGTTAACATCAAAATTACATTTCTCGGCCATATCGCATAGATCTCACTGTGAAAAGGCTTAAATGGCTTTTTTGACCTAAGTTTGATGATTGCGCTCAAACCAAATGTCCTAGAACTAAATTTCCAAATGCAACTACTAGATTGTGATAAAATACACTATTGGGTGAAGTTTGGTTGACTTCGGCGCAGCGGTTTGGGAGTTAACATCAAAATTACATTTCTCGGCCATATCGCATAGATCTCACTGTGAAAAGGCTTAAATGGCTTTTTTGACCTAAGTTTGAGGATTGCGCTCAAATCAAATGTTCTAGAACCAAATTTCCACATGTAACTACTAGATTGTGATACAATACACTATTGGGTGAAGTTTGGTTGACTTCTCCGCAGCGGTTTGGGAGTTAACATCAAAATTACATTTCTCGGCCATATCGCATAGATCTCACTGTGAAAAGGCTTAAATGGCTTTTTTGACCTAAGTTTGATGATTGCGCTCAAACCAAATGTCCTAGAACTAAATTTCCAAATGTAACTACTAGATTGTGATAAAATACACTATTGGGTGAAGTTTGGTTGACCTCTGCGCAGCGGTTTGGGAGTTAACATCAAAATTACATTTCTCGGCCATATCGCATAGATCTCACTGTGAAAAGGCTTAAATGGCTTTTTTGACCTAAGTTTGAGAATTGCGCTCAAATCAAATGTCCTAGAACCAAATTTCCACATGTAACTACTAGATTGTGATACAATACACTATTGGGTGAAGTTTGGTTGACTTCTGCGCAGCGGTTTGGGAGTTAACATCAAAATTACATTTCTCGGCCATATCGCATAGATCTCACTGTGAAAAGGCTTAAATGACTTTTTTTAATTAAGTTTGAAGATTGCGCTCAAACCAAATGTCCTAGATCTAAATTTCCAAATGTAACTACTAGATTATGATAAAATACACTATTGGGTGAAGTTTGGTTGACTTTTGCGCAGCGGTTTGGGAGTTAAAATCAAAATTACATTTCTCGGCCATATCGCATAGATCTCACTGTGAAAAGGCTTAAATGGCTTTTTTGACCTAAGTTTGAGGATTGCGCTCAAATCAAATGTCCTAGACCCAAATTTCCACATGTAACTACTAGATTGTGATACAATACACTAATGGGTGAAGTTTGGTTTACTTCTGCGCAGCGGTTTGGGAGTGAACATCAAAATTACATTTCTCGGCCATATCGCATAGATCTCACTGTGAAAAGGCTTAAATGACTTTTTTTAATTAAGTTTGAAAATTGCGCTCAAACCAAATGTCCTAGAACTAAATTTCCAAATGTAACTACTAGATTGTGATAAAATACACTATTGGGTGAAGTTTGGTTGACTTCTGCGCAGCGGTTTGGGAGTTAACATCAAAATTACATTTCTCGGCCATATCGCATAGATCTCACTGTGAAAAGGCTTAAATGGCTTTTCTGACCTAAGTTTGATGATTGCGCTCAAACCAAATGTCCTAGAACTAAATTTCCAAATGTAACTACTAGATTGTGATAAAATACACTATTGGGTGAAGTTTGGTTGACTTCTGCGCAGCGGTTTGGGAGTTAACATCAAAATTACATTTCTCGGCCATATCGCATAGATCTCACTGTGAAAAGGCTTAAATGACTTTTTTTAATTAAGTTTGAAAATTGCGCTCAAACCAAATGTCCTAAAACTAAATTTCCAAATGTAACTACTAGATTGTGATAAAATACACTATTGGGTGAAGTTTGGTTGACTTCTGCGCAGCGGTTTGGGAGTTAACATCAAAATTACATTTCTCGGCCATATCGCGTAGATCTCACTGTGAAAAGGCTTAAATGGCTTTTTTGACCTAAGTTTGAGGATTGCGCTCAAATCAAATGTCCTAGAACCAAATTTCCACATGTAACTACTAGATTGTGATACAATACACTATTGGGTGAAGTTTGGTTTACTTCTGCGCAGCGGTTTGGGAGTTAACATCAAAATTACATTTCTCGGCCATATCGCATAGATCTCACTGTGAAAAGGCTTAAATGGCTTTTTTGACCTAAGTTTGATGATTGCGCTCAAACCAAATGTCCTAGAACTAAATTTCCAAATGTAACTACTAGATTGTGATAAAATACACTATTCGGTGAAGTTTGGTTGACCTCTGCGCAGCGGTTTGGGAGTTAACATCAAAATTACATTTCTCGGCCATATCGCATAGATCTCACTGTGAAAAGGCTTAAATGGCTTTTTTGACCTAAGTTTGAGAATTGCGCTCAAATCAAATGTCCTAGAACCAAATTTCCACATGTAACTACTAGATTGTGATACAATACACTAATGGGTGAAGTTTGGTTGACTTCTGCGCAGCGGTTTGGGAGTTAACATCAAAATTACATTTCTCGGCCATATCGCATAGATCTCACTGTGAAAAGGCTTAAATGACTTTTTTTAATTAAGTTTGAAGATTGCGCTCAAACCAAATGTCCTAGAACTAAATTTCCAAATGTAACTACTAGATTATGATAAAATACACTATTGGGTGAAGTTTGGTTGACTTTTGCGCAGCGGTTTGGGAGTTAAAATCAAAATTACATTTCTCGGCCATATAGCATAGATCTCACTGTGAAAAGGCTTAAATGGCTTTTTTGACCTAAGTTTGAGGATTGCGCTCAAATCAAATGTCCTAGACCCAAATTTCCACATGTAACTACTAGATTGTGATACAATACACTAATGGGTGAAGTTTGGTTGACTTCTCCGCAGCGGTTTGGGAGTGAACATCAAAATTACATTTCTCGGCCATATCGCATAGATCTCACTGTGAAAAGGCTTAAATGACTTTTTTTAATTAAGTTTGAAGAATGCGCTCAAACCAAATGTCCTAAAACTAAATTACCAAATGTAACTACTAGATTGTGATAAAATACACTATTGGGTGAAGTTTGGTTGACTTCTGCGCAGCGGTTTGGGAGTTAACATCAAAATTACATTTCTCGGCCATATCGCATAGATCTCACTGTGAAAAGGCTTAAATGGCTTTTTTGACCTAAGTTTGAGGATTGCGCTCAAATCAAATGTCCTAAAACCAAATTTCCACATGTAACTACTAGATTGTGATACAATACACTAATGGGTGAAGTTTGGTTGACTTCTGCGCAGCGGTTTGGGAGTGAACATCAAAATTACATTTCTCGGCCATATCGCATAGATCTCACTGTGAAAAGGCTTAAATGACTTTTTTTTAATTAAGTTTGAAAATTGCGCTCAAACCAAATGTCCTAAAACTAAATTTCCAAATGTAACTACTAGATTGTGATAAAATACACTATTGGGTGAAGTTTGGTTGACTTCTGCGCAGCGGTTTGGGAGTTAACATCAAAATTACATTTCTCAGCCATATCGCATAGATCTCACTGTGAAAAGGCTTAAATGGCTTTTTTGACCTAAGTTTGAGAATTGCGCTCAAATCAAATGTCCTAGAACCAAATTTCCACATGTAACTACTAGATTGTGATACAATACACTATTGGGTGAAGTTTGGTTGACTTCTGCGCAGCGGTTTGGGAGTTAACATCAAAATTACATTTCTTGGCCATATCGCATAGATCTCACTGTGAAAAGGCTTAAATGACTTTTTTTAATTAAGTTTGATGATTGCGCTCAAACCAAATGTCCTAGAACTAAATTTCCAAATGGAACTACTAGATTGTGATAAAATACACTATTGGGTGAAGTTTGGTTGACTTCTGCGCAGCGGTTTGGGAGTTAACATCAAAATTACATTTCTCGGCCATATCGCATAGATCTCACTGTGAAAAGGCTTAAATGGCTTTTTTGACCTAAGTTTGATGATTGCGCTCAAACCAAATGTCCTAGAACTAAATTTCCAAATGTAACTACTAGATTGTGATAAAATACACTATTGGGTGAAGTTTGGTTGACTTCTGCGCAGCGGTTTGGGAGTTAACATCAAAATTACATTTCTCGGCCATATCGCATAGATCTCACTGTGAAAAGGCTTAAATGGCTTTTTTTAATTAAGTTTGAAGATTGCGCTCAAATCAAATGTCCTAGAACCAAATTTTTAAATGTAACTACTAGATTATGATAAAATACACTATTGGGTGAAGTTTGGTTGACTTCTGCGCAGCGGTTTGGGAGTTAACATCAAAATTACATTTCTCGGCCATATCGCATAGATCTCACTGTGAAAAGGCTTAAATGGCTTTTCTGACCTAAGTTTGATGATTGCGCTCAAACCAAATTTCCTAGAACTAAATTTCCAAATGTAACTACTAGATTGTGATAAAATACACTATTGGGTGAAGTTTGGTTGACTTCTGCGCAGCGGTTTGGGAGTTAACATCAAAATTACATTTCTCGGCCATATCGCATAGATCTCACTGTGAAAAGGCTTAAATGACTTTTTTTAATTAAGTTTGAAAATTGCGCTCAAACCAAATGTCCTAAAACTAAATTTCCAAATGTAACTACTAGATTGTGATAAAATACACTATTGGGTGAAGTTTGGTTGACTTCTGCGCAGCGGTTTGGGAGTTAACATCAAAATTACATTTCTCGGCCATATCGCATAGATCTCACTGTGAAAAGGCTTAAATGGCTTTTTTGACCTAAGTTTGAGGATTGCGCTCAAATCAAATGTCCTAGAACCAAATTTCCACATGTAACTACTAGATTGTGATACAATACACTATTGGGTGAAGTTTGGTTTACTTCTGCGCAGCGGTTTGGGAGTTAACATCAAAATTACATTTCTCGGCCATATCGCATAGATCTCACTGTGAAAAGGCTTAAATGGCTTTTTTGACCTAAGTTTGATGATTGCGCTCAAACCAAATGTCCTAGAACTAAATTTCCAAATGTAACTACTAGATTGTGATAAAATACACTATTCGGTGAAGTTTGGTTGACCTCTGCGCAGCGGATTGGGAGTTAACATCAAAATTACATTTCTCGGCCATATCGCATAGATCTCACTGTGAAAAGGCTTAAATGGCTTTTTTGACCTAAGTTTGAGAATTGCGCTCAAATCAAATGTCCTAGAACCAAATTTCCACATGTAACTACTAGATTGTGATACAATACACTAATGGGTGAAGTTTGGTTGACTTCTGCGCAGCGGTTTGGGAGTTAACATCAAAATTACATTTCTCGGCCATATCGCATAGATCTCACTGTGAAAAGGCTTAAATGACTTTTTTTAATTAAGTTTGAAGATTGCGCTCAAACCAAATGTCCTAGAACTAAATTTCCAAATGTAACTACTAGATTATGATAAAATACACTATTGGGTGAAGTTTGGTTGACTTTTGCGCAGCGGTTTGGGAGTTAAAATCAAAATTACATTTCTCGGCCATATAGCATAGATCTCACTGTGAAAAGGCTTAAATGGCTTTTTTGACCTAAGTTTGAGGATTGCGCTCAAATCAAATGTCCTAGACCCAAATTTCCACATGTAACTACTAGATTGTGATACAATACACTAATGGGTGAAGTTTGGTTGACTTCTCCGCAGCGGTTTGGGAGTGAACATCAAAATTACATTTCTCGGCCATATCGCATAGATCTCACTGTGAAAAGGCTTAAATGACTTTTTTTAATTAAGTTTGAAGAATGCGCTCAAACCAAATGTCCTAAAACTAAATTACCAAATGTAACTACTAGATTGTGATAAAATACACTATTGGGTGAAGTTTGGTTGACTTCTGCGCAGCGGTTTGGGAGTTAACATCAAAATTACATTTCTCGGCCATATCGCATAGATCTCACTGTGAAAAGGCTTAAATGGCTTTTTTGACCTAAGTTTGAGGATTGCGCTCAAATCAAATGTCCTAAAACCAAATTTCCACATGTAACTACTAGATTGTGATACAATACACTAATGGGTGAAGTTTGGTTGACTTCTGCGCAGCGGTTTGGGAGTGAACATCAAAATTACATTTCTCGGCCATATCGCATAGATCTCACTGTGAAAAGGCTTAAATGACTTTTTTTTAATTAAGTTTGAAAATTGCGCTCAAACCAAATGTCCTAAAACTAAATTTCCAAATGTAACTACTAGATTGTGATAAAATACACTATTGGGTGAAGTTTGGTTGACTTCTGCGCAGCGGTTTGGGAGTTAACATCAAAATTACATTTCTCGGCCATATCGCATAGATCTCACTGTGAAAAGGCTTAAATGGCTTTTTTGACCTAAGTTTGAGAATTGCGCTCAAATCAAATGTCCTAGAACCAAATTTCCACATGTAACTACTAGATTGTGATAAAATACACTATTGGGTGAAGTTTGGTTGACTTCTGCGCAGCGGTTTGGGAGTTAACATCAAAATTACATTTCTCGGCCATATCGCATAGATCTCACTGTGAAAAGGCTTAAATGGCTTTTTTTAATTAAGTTTGAAGATTGCGCTCAAATCAAATGTCCTAGAACCAAATTTTTAAATGTAACTACTAGATTATGATAAAATACACTATTGGGTGAAGTTTGGTTGACTTCTGCGCAGCGGTTTGGGAGTTAACATCAAAATTACATTTCTCGGCCATATCGCATAGATCTCACTGTGAAAAGGCTTAAATGGCTTTTCTGACCTAAGTTTGATGATTGCGCTCAAACCAAATGTCCTAGAACTAAATTTCCAAATGTAACTACTAGATTGTGATAAAATACACTATTGGGTGAAGTTTGGTTGACTTCTGCGCAGCGGTTTGGGAGTTAACATCAAAATTACATTTCTCGGCCATATCGCATAGATCTCACTGTGAAAAGGCTTAAATGACTTTTTTTAATTAAGTTTGAAAATTGCGCTCAAACCAAATGTCCTAAAACTAAATTTCCAAATGTAACTACTAGATTGTGATAAAATACACTATTGGGTGAAGTTTGGTTGACTTCTGCGCAGCGGTTTGGGAGTTAACATCAAAATTACATTTCTCGGCCATATCGCGTAGATCTCACTGTGAAAAGGCTTAAATGGCTTTTTTGACCTAAGTTTGAGGATTGCGCTCAAATCAAATGTCCTAGAACCAAATTTCCACATGTAACTACTAGATTGTGATACAATACACTATTGGGTGAAGTTTGGTTTACTTCTGCGCAGCGGTTTGGGAGTTAACATCAAAATTACATTTCTCGGCCATATCGCATAGATCTCACTGTGAAAAGGCTTAAATGGCTTTTTTGACCTAAGTTTGATGATTGCGCTCAAACCAAATGTCCTAGAACTAAATTTCCAAATGTAACTACTAGATTGTGATAAAATACACTATTCGGTGAAGTTTGGTTGACCTCTGCGCAGCGGATTGGGAGTTAACATCAAAATTACATTTCTCGGCCATATCGCATAGATCTCACTGTGAAAAGGCTTAAATGGCTTTTTTGACCTAAGTTTGAGAATTGCGCTCAAATCAAATGTCCTAGAACCAAATTTCCACATGTAACTACTAGATTGTGATACAATACACTAATGGGTGAAGTTTGGTTGACTTCTGCGCAGCGGTTTGGGAGTTAACATCAAAATTACATTTCTCGGCCATATCGCATAGATCTCACTGTGAAAAGGCTTAAATGACTTTTTTTAATTAAGTTTGAAGATTGCGCTCAAACCAAATGTCCTAGAACTAAATTTCCAAATGTAACTACTAGATTATGATAAAATACACTATTGGGTGAAGTTTGGTTGACTTTTGCGCAGCGGTTTGGGAGTTAAAATCAAAATTACATTTCTCGGCCATATAGCATAGATCTCACTGTGAAAAGGCTTAAATGGCTTTTTTGACCTAAGTTTGAGGATTGCGCTCAAATCAAATGTCCTAGACCCAAATTTCCACATGTAACTACTAGATTGTGATACAATACACTAATGGGTGAAGTTTGGTTGACTTCTCCGCAGCGGTTTGGGAGTGAACATCAAAATTACATTTCTCGGCCATATCGCATAGATCTCACTGTGAAAAGGCTTAAATGACTTTTTTTAATTAAGTTTGAAGAATGCGCTCAAACCAAATGTCCTAAAACTAAATTACCAAATGTAACTACTAGATTGTGATAAAATACACTATTGGGTGAAGTTTGGTTGACTTCTGCGCAGCGGTTTGGGAGTTAACATCAAAATTACATTTCTCGGCCATATCGCATAGATCTCACTGTGAAAAGGCTTAAATGGCTTTTTTGACCTAAGTTTGAGGATTGCGCTCAAATCAAATGTCCTAAAACCAAATTTCCACATGTAACTACTAGATTGTGATACAATACACTAATGGGTGAAGTTTGGTTGACTTCTGCGCAGCGGTTTGGGAGTGAACATCAAAATTACATTTCTCGGCCATATCGCATAGATCTCACTGTGAAAAGGCTTAAATGACTTTTTTTTAATTAAGTTTGAAAATTGCGCTCAAACCAAATGTCCTAAAACTAAATTTCCAAATGTAACTACTAGATTGTGATAAAATACACTATTGGGTGAAGTTTGGTTGACTTCTGCGCAGCGGTTTGGGAGTTAACATCAAAATTACATTTCTCAGCCATATCGCATAGATCTCACTGTGAAAAGGCTTAAATGGCTTTTTTGACCTAAGTTTGAGAATTGCGCTCAAATCAAATGTCCTAGAACCAAATTTCCACATGTAACTACTAGATTGTGATACAATACACTATTGGGTGAAGTTTGGTTGACTTCTGCGCAGCGGTTTGGGAGTTAACATCAAAATTACATTTCTCGGCCATATCGCATAGATCTCACTGTGAAAAGGCTTAAATGACTTTTTTTAATTAAGTTTGATGATTGCGCTCAAACCAAATGTCCTAGAACTAAATTTCCAAATGTAACTACTAGATTGTGATAAAATACACTATTGGGTGAAGTTTGGTTGACTTCTGCGCAGCGGTTTGGGAGTTAACATCAAAATTACATTTCTCGGCCATATCGCATAGATCTCACTGTGAAAAGGCTTAAATGGCTTTTCTGACCTAAGTTTGATGATTGCGCTCAAACCAAATGTCCTAGAACTAAATTTCCAAATGTAACTACTAGATTGTGATAAAATACACTATTGGGTGAAGTTTGGTTGACTTCTGCGCAGCGGTTTGGGAGTTAACATCAAAATTACATTTCTCGGCCATATCGCATAGATCTCACTGTGAAAAGGCTTAAATGACTTTTTTTAATTAAGTTTGAAAATTGCGCTCAAACCAAATGTCCTAAAACTAAATTTCCAAATGTAACTACTAGATTGTGATAAAATACACTATTGGGTGAAGTTTGGTTGACTTCTGCGCAGCGGTTTGGGAGTTAACATCAAAATTACATTTCTCGGCCATATCGCGTAGATCTCACTGTGAAAAGGCTTAAATGGCTTTTTTGACCTAAGTTTGAGGATTGCGCTCAAATCAAATGTCCTAGAACCAAATTTCCACATGTAACTACTAGATTGTGATACAATACACTATTGGGTGAAGTTTGGTTTACTTCTGCGCAGCGGTTTGGGAGTTAACATCAAAATTACATTTCTCGGCCATATCGCATAGATCTCACTGTGAAAAGGCTTAAATGGCTTTTTTGACCTAAGTTTGATGATTGCGCTCAAACCAAATGTCCTAGAACTAAATTTCCAAATGTAACTACTAGATTGTGATAAAATACACTATTCGGTGAAGTTTGGTTGACCTCTGCGCAGCGGTTTGGGAGTTAACATCAAAATTACATTTCTCGGCCATATCGCATAGATCTCACTGTGAAAAGGCTTAAATGGCTTTTTTGACCTAAGTTTGAGAATTGCGCTCAAATCAAATGTCCTAGAACCAAATTTCCACATGTAACTACTAGATTGTGATACAATACACTAATGGGTGAAGTTTGGTTGACTTCTGCGCAGCGGTTTGGGAGTTAACATCAAAATTACATTTCTCGGCCATATCGCATAGATCTCACTGTGAAAAGGCTTAAATGACTTTTTTTAATTAAGTTTGAAGATTGCGCTCAAACCAAATGTCCTAGAACTAAATTTCCAAATGTAACTACTAGATTATGATAAAATACACTATTGGGTGAAGTTTGGTTGACTTTTGCGCAGCGGTTTGGGAGTTAAAATCAAAATTACATTTCTCGGCCATATAGCATAGATCTCACTGTGAAAAGGCTTAAATGGCTTTTTTGACCTAAGTTTGAGGATTGCGCTCAAATCAAATGTCCTAGACCCAAATTTCCACATGTAACTACTAGATTGTGATACAATACACTAATGGGTGAAGTTTGGTTGACTTCTCCGCAGCGGTTTGGGAGTGAACATCAAAATTACATTTCTCGGCCATATCGCATAGATCTCACTGTGAAAAGGCTTAAATGACTTTTTTTAATTAAGTTTGAAGAATGCGCTCAAACCAAATGTCCTAAAACTAAATTACCAAATGTAACTACTAGATTGTGATAAAATACACTATTGGGTGAAGTTTGGTTGACTTCTGCGCAGCGGTTTGGGAGTTAACATCAAAATTACATTTCTCGGCCATATCGCATAGATCTCACTGTGAAAAGGCTTAAATGGCTTTTTTGACCTAAGTTTGAGGATTGCGCTCAAATCAAATGTCCTAAAACCAAATTTCCACATGTAACTACTAGATTGTGATACAATACACTAATGGGTGAAGTTTGGTTGACTTCTGCGCAGCGGTTTGGGAGTGAACATCAAAATTACATTTCTCGGCCATATCGCATAGATCTCACTGTGAAAAGGCTTAAATGACTTTTTTTTAATTAAGTTTGAAAATTGCGCTCAAACCAAATGTCCTAAAACTAAATTTCCAAATGTAACTACTAGATTGTGATAAAATACACTATTGGGTGAAGTTTGGTTGACTTCTGCGCAGCGGTTTGGGAGTTAACATCAAAATTACATTTCTCAGCCATATCGCATAGATCTCACTGTGAAAAGGCTTAAATGGCTTTTTTGACCTAAGTTTGAGAATTGCGCTCAAATCAAATGTCCTAGAACCAAATTTCCACATGTAACTACTAGATTGTGATACAATACACTATTGGGTGAAGTTTGGTTGACTTCTGCGCAGCGGTTTGGGAGTTAACATCAAAATTACATTTCTCGGCCATATCGCATAGATCTCACTGTGAAAAGGCTTAAATGACTTTTTTTAATTAAGTTTGATGATTGCGCTCAAACCAAATGTCCTAGAACTAAATTTCCAAATGTAACTACTAGATTGTGATAAAATACACTATTGGGTGAAGTTTGGTTGACTTCTGCGCAGCGGTTTGGGAGTTAACATCAAAATTACATTTCTCGGCCATATCGCATAGATCTCACTGTGAAAAGGCTTAAATGGCTTTTTTGACCTAAGTTTGATGATTGCGCTCAAACCAAATGTCCTAGAACTAAATTTCCAAATGTAACTACTAGATTGTGATAAAATACACTATTGGGTGAAGTTTGGTTGACTTCTGCGCAGCGGTTTGGGAGTTAACATCAAAATTACATTTCTCGGCCATATCGCATAGATCTCACTGTGAAAAGGCTTAAATGACTTTTTTTAATTAAGTTTGAAAATTGCGCTCAAACCAAATGTCCTAAAACTAAATTTCCAAATGTAACTACTAGATTGTGATAAAATACACTATTGGGTGAAGTTTGGTTGACTTCTGCGCAGCGGTTTGGGAGTTAACATCAAAATTACATTTCTCGGCCATATCGCATAGATCTCACTGTGAAAAGGCTTAAATGGCTTTTTTGACCTAAGTTTGATGATTGCGCTCAAACCAAATGTCCTAGAACTAAATTTCCAAATGTAACTACTAGATTGTGATAAAATACACTATTGGGTGAAGTTTGGTTGACATCTGCGCAGCGGTTTGGGAGTTAACATCAAAATTACATTTCTCGGCCATATCGCATAGATCTCACTGTGAAAAGGCTTAAATGGCTTTTTTAACCTAAGTTTGAGGATTGCGCTCAAATCAAATGTCCTAGAACCAAATTTCCACATGTAACTACTAGATTGTGATACAATACACTAATGGGTGAAGTTTGGTTGACTTCTGCGCAGCGGTTTGGGAGTGAATATCAAAATTACATTTCTCGGCCATATCGCATAGATCTCACTGTGAAAAGGCTTAAATGACTTTTTTTAATTAAGTTTGAAAATTGCGCTCAAACCAAATGTCCTAAAACTAAATTTCCAAATGTAACTACTAGATTGTGATAAAATACACTATTGGGTGAAGTTTGGTTGACTTCTGCGCAGCGGTTTGGGAGTTAACATCAAAATTACATTTCTCGGCCATATCGCATAGATCTCACTGTGAAAAGGCTTAAATGGATTTTTTGACCTAAATTTGAGAATTGCGCTCAAATCAAATGTCCTAGAACCAAATTTTCACATGTAACTACTAGATTGTGATACAATACACTATTGGGTGAAGTTTGGTTGACTTCTGCGCAGCGGTTTGGGAGTTAACATCAAAATTACATTTCTCGGCCATATCGCATAGATCTCACTGTGAAAAGGCTTAAATGGCTTTTTTGACCTAAGTTTGATGATTGCGCTCAAACCAAATGTCCTAGAACTAAATTTCCAAATGTAACTACTAGATTGTGATAAAATACACTATTGGGTGAAGTTTGGTTGACTTCTGCGCAGCGGTTTGGGAGTTAACATCAAAATTACATTTCTCGGCCATATCGCATAGATCTCACTGTGAAAAGGCTTAAATGACTTTTTTTAATTAAGTTTGAAGATTGCGCTCAAACCAAATGTCCTAGAACTAAATTTCCAAATGTAACTACTAGATTATGATAAAATACACTATTGGGTGAAGTTTGGTTGACTTCTGCGCAGCGGTTTGGGAGTTAAAATCAAAATTACATTTCTCGGCCATATCGCATAGATCTCACTGTGAAAAGGCTTAAATGGCTTTTTTGACCTAAGTTTGAGGATTTCGCTCAAATCAAATGTCCTAGACCCAAATTTCCACATGTAACTACTAGATTGTGATACAATACACTAATGGGTGAAGTTTGGTTGACTTCTCCGCAGCGGTTTGGGAGTGAACATCAAAATTACATTTCTCGGCCATATCGCATAGATCTCACTGTGAAAAGGCTTAAATGACTTTTTTTAATTAAGTTTGAAGAATGCGCTCAAACCAAATGTCCTAAAACTAAATTTCCAAATGTAACTACTAGATTGTGATAAAATACACTATTGGGTGAAGTTTGGTTGACTTCTGCGCAGCGGTTTGGGAGTTAACATCAAAATTACATTTCTCGGCCATATCGCATAGATCTCACTGTGAAAAGGCTTAAATGGCTTTTTTGACCTAAGTTTGAGGATTGCGCTCAAATCAAATGTCCTAGAACCAAATTTCCACATGTAACTACTAGATTGTGATACAATACACTATTGGGTGAAGTTTGGTTGACTTCTGCGCAGCGGTTTGGGAGTTAACATCAAAATTACATTTCTCGGCCATATCGCATAGATCTCACTGTGAAAAGGCTTAAATGGCTTTTTTGACCTAAGTTTGATGATTGCGCTCAAACCAAATGTCCTAGAACTAAATTTCCAAATGTAACTATTAGATTGTGATAAAATACACTATTCGGTGAAGTTTGGTTGACCTCTGCGCAGCGGTTTGGGAGTTAACATCAAAATTACATTTCTCGGCCATATCGCATAGATCTCACTGTGAAAAGGCTTAAATGGCTTTTTTGACCTAAGTTTGAGAATTGCGCTCAAATCAAATGTCCTAGAACCAAATTTCCACATGTAACTACTAGATTGTGATACAATACACTAATGGGTGAAGTTTGGTTGACTTCTGCGCAGCGGTTTGGGAGTTAACATCAAAATTACATTTCTCGGCCATATCGCATAGATCTCACTGTGAAAAGGCTTAAATGACTTTTTTTAATTAAGTTTGAAGATTGCGCTCAAACCAAATGTCCTAGAACTTAATTTCCAAATGTAACTACTAGATTATGATAAAATACACTATTGGGTGAAGTTTGGTTGACTTTTGCGCAGCGGTTTGGGAGTTAAAATCAAAATTACATTTCTCGGCCATATAGCATAGATCTCACTGTGAAAAGGCTTAAATGGCTTTTTTGACCTAAGTTTGAGGATTGCGCTCAAATCAAATGTCCTAGACCCAAATTTCCACATGTAACTACTAGATTGTGATACAATACACTAATGGGTGAAGTTTGGTTGACTTCTCCGCAGCGGTTTGGGAGTGAACATCAAAATTACATTTCTCGGCCATATCGCATAGATCTCACTGTGAAAAGGCTTAAATGACTTTTTTTAATTAAGTTTGAAGAATGCGCTCAAACCAAATGTCCTAAAACTAAATTACCAAATGTAACTACTAGATTGTGATAAAATACACTATTGGGTGAAGTTTGGTTGACTTCTGCGCAGCGGTTTGGGAGTTAACATCAAAATTACATTTCTCGGCCATATCGCATAGATCTCACTGTGAAAAGGCTTAAATGGCTTTTTTGACCTAAGTTTGAGGATTGCGCTCAAATCAAATGTCCTAAAACCAAATTTCCACATGTAACTACTAGATTGTGATACAATACACTAATGGGTGAAGTTTGGTTGACTTCTGCGCAGCGGTTTGGGAGTGAACATCAAAATTACATTTCTCGGCCATATCGCATAGATCTCACTGTGAAAAGGCTTAAATGACTTTTTTTAATTAAGTTTGAAAATTGCGCTCAAACCAAATGTCCTAAAACTAAATTTCCAAATGTAACTACTAGATTGTGATAAAATACACTATTGGGTGAAGTTTGGTTGACTTCTGCGCAGCGGTTTGGGAGTTAACATCAAAATTACATTTCTCGGCCATATCGCATAGATCTCACTGCGAAAAGGCTTAAATGGCTTTTTTGACCTAAGTTTGAGAATTGCGCTCAAATCAAATGTCCTAGAACCAAATTTCCACATGTAACTACTAAATTGTGATACAATACACTATTGGGTGAAGTTTGGTTGACTTCTGCGCAGCGGTTTGGGAGTTAACATCAAAATTACATTACTCGGCCATATCGCATAGATCTCACTGTGAAAAGGCTTAAATGGCTTTTTTGACCTAAGTTTGATGATTGCGCTCAAACCAAATGTCCTAGAACTAAATTTCCAAATGTAACTACTAGATTGTGATAAAATACACTATTGGATGAAGTTTGGTTGACTTCTGCGCAGCGGTTTGGGAGTTAACATCAAAATTACATTTCTCGGCCATATCGCATAGATCTCACTGTGAAAAGGCTTAAATGGCTTTTTTGACCTAAATTTGAGAATTGCGCTCAAATCAAATTTCCTAGAACCAAATTTTCACATGTAACTACTAGATTGTGATACAATACACTATTGGGTGAAGTTTGGTTGACTTCTGCGCAGCGGTTTGGGAGTTAACATCAAAATTACATTTCTCGGCCATATCGCATAGATCTCACTGTGAAAAGGCTTAAATGGCTTTTTTGACCTAAGTTTGATGATTGCGCTCAAACCAAATGTCCTAGAACTAAATTTCCAAATGTAACTACTAGATTGTGATAAAATACACTATTGGGTGAAGTTTGGTTGACTTCTGCGCAGCGGTTTGGGAGTTAACATCAAAATTACATTTCTCGGCCATATCGCATAGATCTCACTGTGAAAAGGCTTAAATGACTTTTTTTAATTAAGTTTGAAGATTGCGCTCAAACCAAAT
The DNA here is from genome assembly GCF_030265065.1 of Corythoichthys intestinalis. Taxonomy (NCBI): domain Eukaryota; kingdom Metazoa; phylum Chordata; class Actinopteri; order Syngnathiformes; family Syngnathidae; genus Corythoichthys; species Corythoichthys intestinalis. The sequence goes on from NC_080395.1 coordinate 84,171,478, forward strand.
GTCCTAGAACTAAATTTCCAAATGTAACTACTAGATTATGATAAAATACACTATTGGGTGAAGTTTGGTTGACTTCTGCGCAGCGGTTTGGGAGTTAACATCAAAATTACATTTCTCGGCCATATCGCATAGATCTCACTGTGAAAAGGCTTAAATGACTTTTTTTAATTAAGTTTGAAGAATGCGCTCAAACCAAATGTCCTAAAACTAAATTTCCAAATGTAACTATTAGATTGTGATAAAATACACTATTCGGTGAAGTTTGGTTGACTTCTGCGCAGCGGTTTGGGAGTTAAAATCAAAATTACATTTCTCGGCCATATAGCATAGATCTCACTGTGAAAAGGCTTAAATGGCTTTTTTGACCTAAGTTTGAGGATTGCGCTCAAATCAAATGTCCTAGACCCAAATTTCCACATGTAACTACTAGATTGTGATACAATACACTAATGGGTGAAGTTTGGTTGACTTCTCCGCAGCGGTTTGGGAGTGAACATCAAAATTACATTTCTCGGCCATATCGCATAGATCTCACTGTGAAAAGGCTTAAATGACTTTTTTTAATTAAGTTTGAAGAATGCGCTCAAACCAAATGTCCTAAAACTAAATTACCAAATGTAACTACTAGATTGTGATAAAATACACTATTGGGTGAAGTTTGGTTGACTTCTGCGCAGCGGTTTGGGAGTTAACATCAAAATTACATTTCTCGGCCATATCGCATAGATCTCACTGTGAAAAGGCTTAAATGGCTTTTTTGACCTAAGTTTGAGGATTGCGCTCAAATCAAATGTCCTAAAACCAAATTTCCACATGTAACTACTAGATTGTGATACAATACACTAATGGGTGAAGTTTGGTTGACTTCTGCGCAGCGGTTTGGGAGTGAACATCAAAATTACATTTCTCGGCCATATCGCATAGATCTCACTGTGAAAAGGCTTAAATGACTTTTTTTAATTAAGTTTGAAAATTGCGCTCAAACCAAATGTCCTAAAACTAAATTTCCAAATGTAACTACTAGATTGTGATAAAATACACTATTGGGTGAAGTTTGGTTGACTTCTGCGCAGCGGTTTGGGAGTTAACATCAAAATTACATTTCTCGGCCATATCGCATAGATCTCACTGCGAAAAGGCTTAAATGGCTTTTTTGACCTAAGTTTGAGAATTGCGCTCAAATCAAATGTCCTAGAACCAAATTTCCACATGTAACTACTAAATTGTGATACAATACACTATTGGGTGAAGTTTGGTTGACTTCTGCGCAGCGGTTTGGGAGTTAACATCAAAATTACATTACTCGGCCATATCGCATAGATCTCACTGTGAAAAGGCTTAAATGGCTTTTTTGACCTAAGTTTGATGATTGCGCTCAAACCAAATGTCCTAGAACTAAATTTCCAAATGTAACTACTAGATTGTGATAAAATACACTATTGGATGAAGTTTGGTTGACTTCTGCGCAGCGGTTTGGGAGTTAACATCAAAATTACATTTCTCGGCCATATCGCATAGATCTCACTGTGAAAAGGCTTAAATGGCTTTTTTGACCTAAATTTGAGAATTGCGCTCAAATCAAATTTCCTAGAACCAAATTTTCACATGTAACTACTAGATTGTGATACAATACACTATTGGGTGAAGTTTGGTTGACTTCTGCGCAGCGGTTTGGGAGTTAACATCAAAATTACATTTCTCGGCCATATCGCATAGATCTCACTGTGAAAAGGCTTAAATGGCTTTTTTGACCTAAGTTTGATGATTGCGCTCAAACCAAATGTCCTAGAACTAAATTTCCAAATGTAACTACTAGATTGTGATAAAATACACTATTGGGTGAAGTTTGGTTGACTTCTGCGCAGCGGTTTGGGAGTTAACATCAAAATTACATTTCTCGGCCATATCGCATAGATCTCACTGTGAAAAGGCTTAAATGACTTTTTTTAATTAAGTTTGAAGATTGCGCTCAAACCAAATGTCCTAGAACTAAATTTCCAAATGTAACTACTAGATTATGATAAAATACACTATTGGGTGAAGTTTGGTTGACTTCTGCGCAGCGGTTTGGGAGTTAACATCAAAATTACATTTCTCGGCCATATCGCATAGATCTCACTGTGAAAAGGCTTAAATGACTTTTTTTAATTAAGTTTGAAGAATGCGCTCAAACCAAATGTCCTAAAACTAAATTTCCAAATGTAACTACTAGATTGTGATAAAATACACTATTGGGTGAAGTTTGGTTGACTTCTGCGCAGCGGTTTGGGAGTTAACATCAAAATTACATTTCTCGGCCATATCGCATAGATCTCACTGTGAAAAGGCTAAAATGGCTTTTTTGACCTAAGTTTGAGGATTGCGCTCAAATCAAATGTCCTAGAACCAAATTTCCACATGTAACTACTAGATTGTGATACAATACACTATTGGGTGAAGTTTGGTTGACTTCTGCGCAGCGGTTTGGGAGTTAACATCAAAATTACATTTCTCGGCCATATCGCATAGATCTCACTGTGAAAAGGCTTAAATGGCTTTTTTGACCTAAGTTTGAGGATTGCGCTCAAATCAAATGTCCTAGAACCAAATTTCCACATGTAACTACTAAATTGTGATACAATACACTATTGGGTGAAGTTTGGTTGACTTCTGCGCAGCGGTTTGGGAGTTAACATCAAAATTACATTACTCGGCCATATCGCATAGATCTCACTGTGAAAAGGCTTAAATGGCTTTTTTGACCTAAGTTTGATGATTGCGCTCAAACCAAATGTCCTAGAACTAAATTTCCAAATGTAACTACTAGATTGTGATAAAATACACTATTGGATGAAGTTTGGTTGACTTCTGCGCAGCGGTTTGGGAGTTAACATCAAAATTACATTTCTCGGCCATATCGCATAGATCTCACTGTGAAAAGGCTTAAATGGCTTTTTTGACCTAAATTTGAGAATTGCGCTCAAATCAAATTTCCTAGAACCAAATTTTCACATGTAACTACTAGATTGTGATACAATACACTATTGGGTGAAGTTTGGTTGACTTCTGCGCAGCGGTTTGGGAGTTAACATCAAAATTACATTTCTCGGCCATATCGCATAGATCTCACTGTGAAAAGGCTTAAATGGCTTTTTTGACCTAAGTTTGATGATTGCGCTCAAACCAAATGTCCTAGAACTAAATTTCCAAATGTAACTACTAGATTGTGATAAAATACACTATTGGGTGAAGTTTGGTTGACTTCTGCGCAGCGGTTTGGGAGTTAACATCAAAATTACATTTCTCGGCCATATCGCATAGATCTCACTGTGAAAAGGCTTAAATGACTTTTTTTAATTAAGTTTGAAGATTGCGCTCAAACCAAATGTCCTAGAACTAAATTTCCAAATGTAACTACTAGATTATGATAAAATACACTATTGGGTGAAGTTTGGTTGACTTCTGCGCAGCGGTTTGGGAGTTAACATCAAAATTACATTTCTCGGCCATATCGCATAGATCTCACTGTGAAAAGGCTTAAATGACTTTTTTTAATTAAGTTTGAAGAATGCGCTCAAACCAAATGTCCTAAAACTAAATTTCCAAATGTAACTATTAGATTGTGATAAAATACACTATTCGGTGAAGTTTGGTTGACTTCTGCGCAGCGGTTTGGGAGTTAAAATCAAAATTACATTTCTCGGCCATATAGCATAGATCTCACTGTGAAAAGGCTTAAATGGCTTTTTTGACCTAAGTTTGAGGATTGCGCTCAAATCAAATGTCCTAGACCCAAATTTCCACATGTAACTACTAGATTGTGATACAATACACTAATGGGTGAAGTTTGGTTGACTTCTCCGCAGCGGTTTGGGAGTGAACATCAAAATTACATTTCTCGGCCATATCGCATAGATCTCACTGTGAAAAGGCTTAAATGACTTTTTTTAATTAAGTTTGAAGAATGCGCTCAAACCAAATGTCCTAAAACTAAATTACCAAATGTAACTACTAGATTGTGATAAAATACACTATTGGGTGAAGTTTGGTTGACTTCTGCGCAGCGGTTTGGGAGTTAACATCAAAATTACATTTCTCGGCCATATCGCATAGATCTCACTGTGAAAAGGCTTAAATGGCTTTTTTGACCTAAGTTTGAGGATTGCGCTCAAATCAAATGTCCTAAAACCAAATTTCCACATGTAACTACTAGATTGTGATACAATACACTAATGGGTGAAGTTTGGTTGACTTCTGCGCAGCGGTTTGGGAGTGAACATCAAAATTACATTTCTCGGCCATATCGCATAGATCTCACTGTGAAAAGGCTTAAATGACTTTTTTTAATTAAGTTTGAAAATTGCGCTCAAACCAAATGTCCTAAAACTAAATTTCCAAATGTAACTACTAGATTGTGATAAAATACACTATTGGGTGAAGTTTGGTTGACTTCTGCGCAGCGGTTTGGGAGTTAACATCAAAATTACATTTCTCGGCCATATCGCATAGATCTCACTGCGAAAAGGCTTAAATGGCTTTTTTGACCTAAGTTTGAGAATTGCGCTCAAATCAAATGTCCTAGAACCAAATTTCCACATGTAACTACTAAATTGTGATACAATACACTATTGGGTGAAGTTTGGTTGACTTCTGCGCAGCGGTTTGGGAGTTAACATCAAAATTACATTACTCGGCCATATCGCATAGATCTCACTGTGAAAAGGCTTAAATGGCTTTTTTGACCTAAGTTTGATGATTGCGCTCAAACCAAATGTCCTAGAACTAAATTTCCAAATGTAACTACTAGATTGTGATAAAATACACTATTGGATGAAGTTTGGTTGACTTCTGCGCAGCGGTTTGGGAGTTAACATCAAAATTACATTTCTCGGCCATATCGCATAGATCTCACTGTGAAAAGGCTTAAATGGCTTTTTTGACCTAAATTTGAGAATTGCGCTCAAATCAAATTTCCTAGAACCAAATTTTCACATGTAACTACTAGATTGTGATACAATACACTATTGGGTGAAGTTTGGTTGACTTCTGCGCAGCGGTTTGGGAGTTAACATCAAAATTACATTTCTCGGCCATATCGCATAGATCTCACTGTGAAAAGGCTTAAATGGCTTTTTTGACCTAAGTTTGATGATTGCGCTCAAACCAAATGTCCTAGAACTAAATTTCCAAATGTAACTACTAGATTGTGATAAAATACACTATTGGGTGAAGTTTGGTTGACTTCTGCGCAGCGGTTTGGGAGTTAACATCAAAATTACATTTCTCGGCCATATCGCATAGATCTCACTGTGAAAAGGCTTAAATGACTTTTTTTAATTAAGTTTGAAGATTGCGCTCAAACCAAATGTCCTAGAACTAAATTTCCAAATGTAACTACTAGATTATGATAAAATACACTATTGGGTGAAGTTTGGTTGACTTCTGCGCAGCGGTTTGGGAGTTAACATCAAAATTACATTTCTCGGCCATATCGCATAGATCTCACTGTGAAAAGGCTTAAATGACTTTTTTTAATTAAGTTTGAAGAATGCGCTCAAACCAAATGTCCTAAAACTAAATTTCCAAATGTAACTACTAGATTGTGATAAAATACACTATTGGGTGAAGTTTGGTTGACTTCTGCGCAGCGGTTTGGGAGTTAACATCAAAATTACATTTCTCGGCCATATCGCATAGATCTCACTGTGAAAAGGCTAAAATGGCTTTTTTGACCTAAGTTTGAGGATTGCGCTCAAATCAAATGTCCTAGAACCAAATTTCCACATGTAACTACTAGATTGTGATACAATACACTATTGGGTGAAGTTTGGTTGACTTCTGCGCAGCGGTTTGGGAGTTAACATCAAAATTACATTTCTCGGCCATATCGCATAGATCTCACTGTGAAAAGGCTTAAATGGCTTTTTTGACCTAAGTTTGAGGATTGCGCTCAAATCAAATGTCCTAGAACCAAATTTCCACATGTAACTACTAGATTGTGATACAATACACTATTGGGTGAAGTTTGGTTTACTTCTGCGCAGCGGTTTGGGAGTTAACATCAAAATTACATTTCTCGGCCATATCGCATAGATCTCACTGTGAAAAGGCTTAAATGGCTTTTTTGACCTAAGTTTGAGAATTGCGCTCAAATCAAATGTCCTAGAACCAAATTTCCACATGTAACTACTAGATTGTGATACAATACACTAATGGGTGAAGTTTGGTTGACTTCTGCGCAGCGGTTTGGGAGTTAACATCAAAATTACATTTCTCGGCCATATCGCATAGATCTCACTGTGAAAAGGCTTAAATGACTTTTTTTAATTAAGTTTGAAGATTGCGCTCAAACCAAATGTCCTAGAACTAAATTTCCAAATGTAACTACTAGATTATCATAAAATACACTATTGGGTGAAGTTTGGTTGACTTTTGCGCAGCGGTTTGGGAGTTAAAATCAAAATTACATTTCTCGGCCATATAGCATAGATCTCACTGTGAAAATGCTTAAATGGCTTTTTTGACCTAAGTTTGAGGATTGCGCTCAAATCAAATGTCCTAGACCCAAATTTCCACATGTAACTACTAGATTGTGATACAATACACTAATGGGTGAAGTTTGGTTGACTTCTCCGCAGCGGTTTGGGAGTGAACATCAAAATTACATTTCTCGGCCATATCGCATAGATCTCACTGTGAAAAGGCTTAAATGACTTTTTTTAATTAAGTTTGAAGAATGCGCTCAAACCAAATGTCCTAAAACTAAATTACCAAATGTAACTACTAGATTGTGATAAAATACACTACTGGGTGAAGTTTGGTTGACTTCTGCGCAGCGGTTTGGGAGTTAACATCAAAATTACATTTCTCGGCCATATCGCATAGATCTCACTGTGAAAAGGCTTAAATGGCTTTTTTGACCTAAGTTTGAGGATTGCGCTCAAATCAAATGTCCTAAAACCAAATTTCCACATGTAACTACTAGATTGTGATACAATACACTAATGGGTGAAGTTTGGTTGACTTCTCCGCAGCGGTTTGGGAGTGAACATCAAAATTACATTTCTCGGCCATATCGCATAGATCTCACTGTGAAAAGGCTTAAATGACTTTTTTTAATTAAGTTTGAAGAATGCGCTCAAACCAAATGTCCTAAAACTAAATTACCAAATGTAACTACTAGATTGTGATAAAATACACTATTGGGTGAAGTTTGGTTGACTTCTGCGCAGCGGTTTGGGAGTTAACATCAAAATTACATTTCTCGGCCATATCGCATAGATCTCACTGTGAAAAGGCTTAAATGGCTTTTTTGACCTAAGTTTGAGGATTGCGCTCAAATCAAATGTCCTAAAACCAAATTTCCACATGTAACTACTAGATTGTGATACAATACACTAATGGGTGAAGTTTGGTTGACTTCTGCGCAGCGGTTTGGGAGTGAACATCAAAATTACATTTCTCGGCCATATCGCATAGATCTCACTGTGAAAAGGCTTAAATGACTTTTTTTAATTAAGTTTGAAAATTGCGCTCAAACCAAATGTCCTAAAACTAAATTTCCAAATGTAACTACTAGATTGTGATAAAATACACTATTGGGTGAAGTTTGGTTGACTTCTGCGCAGCGGTTTGGGAGTTAACATCAAAATTACATTTCTCGGCCATATCGCATAGATCTCACTGTGAAAAGGCTTAAATGGCTTTTTTGACCTAAATTTGAGAATTGCGCTCAAATCAAATGTCCTAGAACCAAATTTTCACATGTAACTACTAGATTGTGATACAATACACTATTGGGTGAAGTTTGGTTGACTTCTGCGCAGCGGTTTGGGAGTTAACATCAAAATTACATTTCTCGGCCATATCGCATAGATCTCACTGTGAAAAGGCTTAAATGGCTTTTTTGACCTAAGTTTGATGATTGCGCTCAAACCAAATGTCCTAGAACTAAATTTCCAAATGTAACTACTAGATTGTGAAAAAATACACTATTGGGTGAAGTTTGGTTGACTTCTGCGCAGCGGTTTGGGAGTTAACATCAAAATTACATTTCTCGGCCATATCGCATAGATCTCACTGTGAAAAGGCTTAAATGGCTTTTTTGACCTAAGTTTGATGATTGCGCTCAAACCAAATGTCCTAGAACTAAATTTCCAAATGTAACTACTAGATTGTGATAAAATACACTATTGGGTGAAGTTTGGTTGACTTCTGCGCAGCGGTTTGGGAGTTAACATCAAAATTACATTTCTCGGCCATATCGCATAGATCTCACTGTGAAAAGGCTTAAATGACTTTTTTTAATTAAGTTTGAAGATTGCGCTCAAACCAAATGTCCTAGAACTAAATTTCCAAATGTAACTACTAGATTATGATAAAATACACTATTGGGTGAAGTTTGGTTGACTTCTGCGCAGCGGTTTGGGAGTTAACATCAAAATTACATTTCTCGGCCATATCGCATAGATCTCACTGTGAAAAGGCTTAAATGACTTTTTTTAATTAAGTTTGAAGAATGCGCTCAAACCAAATGTCCTAAAACTAAATTTCCAAATGTAACTACTAGATTGTGATAAAATACACTATTGGGTGAAGTTTGGTTGACTTCTGCGCAGCGGTTTGGGAGTTAACATCAAAATTACATTTCTCGGCCATATCGCATAGATCTCACTGTGAAAAGGCTTAAATGGCTTTTTTGACCTAAGTTTGAGGATTGCGCTCAAATCAAATGTCCTAGAACCAAATTTCCACATGTAACTACTAGATTGTGATACAATACACTATTGGGTGAAGTTTGGTTGACTTCTGCGCAGCGGTTTGGGAGTTAACATCAAAATTACATTTCTCGGCCATATCGCATAGATCTCACTGTGAAAAGGCTTAAATGGCTTTTTTGACCTAAGTTTGAGGATTGCGCTCAAATCAAATGTCCTAGAACCAAATTTCCACATGTAACTACTAGATTGTGATACAATACACTATTGGGTGAAGTTTGGTTTACTTCTGCGCAGCGGTTTGGGAGTTAACATCAAAATTACATTTCTCGGCCATATCGCATAGATCTCACTGTGAAAAGGCTTAAATGGCTTTTTTGACCTAAGTTTGAGAATTGCGCTCAAATCAAATGTCCTAAAACCAAATTTCCACATGTAACTACTAGATTGTGATACAATACACTAATGGGTGAAGTTTGGTTGACTTCTGCGCAGCGGTTTGGGAGTTAACATCAAAATTACATTTCTCGGCCATATCGCATAGATCTCACTGTGAAAAGGCTTAAATGACTTTTTTTAATTAAGTTTGAAGATTGCGCTCAAACCAAATGTCCTAGAACTAAATTTCCAAATGTAACTACTAGATTATCATAAAATACACTATTGGGTGAAGTTTGGTTGACTTTTGCGCAGCGGTTTGGGAGTTAAAATCAAAATTACATTTCTCGGCCATATAGCATAGATCTCACTGTGAAAATGCTTAAATGGCTTTTTAGACCTAAGTTTGAGGATTGCGCTCAAATCAAATGTCCTAGACCCAAATTTCCACATGTAACTACTAGATTGTGATACAATACACTAATGGGTGAAGTTTGGTTGACTTCTCCGCAGCGGTTTGGGAGTGAACATCAAAATTACATTTCTCGGCCATATCGCATAGATCTCACTGTGAAAAGGCTTAAATGACTTTTTTTAATTAAGTTTGAAGAATGCGCTCAAACCAAATGTCCTAAAACTAAATTACCAAATGTAACTACTAGATTGTGATAAAATACACTACTGGGTGAAGTTTGGTTGACTTCTGCGCAGCGGTTTGGGAGTTAACATCAAAATTACATTTCTCGGCCATATCGCATAGATCTCACTGTGAAAAGGCTTAAATGGCTTTTTTGACCTAAGTTTGAGGATTGCGCTCAAATCAAATGTCCTAAAACCAAATTTCCACATGTAACTACTAGATTGTGATACAATACACTAATGGGTGAAGTTTGGTTGACTTCTCCGCAGCGGTTTGGGAGTGAACATCAAAATTACATTTCTCGGCCATATCGCATAGATCTCACTGTGAAAAGGCTTAAATGACTTTTTTTAATTAAGTTTGAAGAATGTGCTCAAACCAAATGTCCTAAAACTAAATTACCAAATGTAACTACTAGATTGTGATAAAATACACTATTGGGTGAAGTTTGGTTGACTTCTGCGCAGCGGTTTGGGAGTTAACATCAAAATTACATTTCTCGGCCATATCGCATAGATCTCACTGTGAAAAGGCTTAAATGGCTTTTTTGACCTAAGTTTGAGGATTGCGCTCAAATCAAATGTCCTAAAACCAAATTTCCACATGTAACTACTAGATTGTGATACAATACACTAATGGGTGAAGTTTGGTTGACTTCTGCGCAGCGGTTTGGGAGTGAACATCAAAATTACATTTCTCGGCCATATCGCATAGATCTCACTGTGAAAAGGCTTAAATGACTTTTTTTAATTAAGTTTGAAAATTGCGCTCAAACCAAATGTCCTAAAACTAAATTTCCAAATGTAACTACTAGATTGTGATAAAATACACTATTGGGTGAAGTTTGGTTGACTTCTGCGCAGCGGTTTGGGAGTTAACATCAAAATTACATTTCTCGGCCATATCGCATAGATCTCACTGTGAAAAGGCTTAAATGGCTTTTTTGACCTAAGTTTGAGAATTGCGCTCAAATCAAATGTCCTAGAACCAAATTTCCACATGTAACTACTAAATTGTGATACAATACACTATTGGGTGAAGTTTGGTTGACTTCTGCGCAGCGGTTTGGGAGTTAACATCAAAATTACATTTCTCGGCCATATCGCATAGATCTCACTGTGAAAAGGCTTAAATGGCTTTTTTGACCTAAGTTTGATGATTGCGCTCAAACCAAATGTCCTAGAACTAAATTTCCAAATGTAACTACTAGATTGTGATAAAATACACTATTGGGTGAAGTTTGGTTGACTTCTGCGCAGCGGTTTGGGAGTTAACATCAAAATTACATTTCTCGGCCATATCGCATAGATCTCACTGTGAAAAGGCTTAAATGGCTTTTTTGACCTAAGTTTGAGGATTGCGCTCAAATCAAATGTCCTAGAACCAAATTTCCACATGTAACTACTAGATTGTGATACAATACACTAATGGGTGAAGTTTGGTTGACTTCTGCGCAGCGGTTTGGGAGTGAACATCAAAATTACATTTCTCGGCCATATCGCATAGATCTCACTGTGAAAAGGCTTAAATGACTTTTTTTAATTAAGTTTGAAAATTGCGCTCAAACCAAATGTCCTAAAACTAAATTTCCAAATGTAACTACTAGATTGTGATAAAATACACTATTGGGTGAAGTTTGGTTGACTTCTGCGCAGCGGTTTGGGAGTTAACATCAAAATTACATTTCTCGGCCATATCGCATAGATCTCACTGTGAAAAGGCTTAAATGGCTTTTTTGACCTAAATTTGAGAATTGCGCTCAAATCAAATGTCCTAGAACCAAATTTTCACATGTAACTACTAGATTGTGATACAATACACTATTGGGTGAAGTTTGGTTGACTTCTGCGCAGCGGTTTGGGAGTTAATATCAAAATTACATTTCTCGGCCATATCGCATAGATCTCACTGTGAAAAGGCTTAAATGGCTTTTTTGACCTAAGTTTGATGATTGCGCTCAAACCAAATGTCCTAGAACTAAATTTCCAAATGTAACTACTAGATTGTGAAAAAATACACTATTGGGTGAAGTTTGGTTGACTTCTGCGCAGCGGTTTGGGAGTTAACATCAAAATTACATTTCTCGGCCATATCGCATAGATCTCACTGTGAAAAGGCTTAAATGACTTTTTTTAATTAAGTTTGAAAATTGCGCTCAAACCAAATGTCCTAGAACTAAATTTCTAAATGTAACTACTAGATTGTGATAAAATACACTATTGGGTGAAGTTTGGTTGACTTCTGCGCAGCGGTTTGGGAGTTAACATCAAAATTACATTTCTCGGCCATATCGCATAGATCTCACTGTGAAAAGGCTTAAATGGCTTTTCTGACCTAAGTTTGAGGATTGCGCTCAAATCAAATGTCCTAGAACCAAATTTCCACATGTAACTACAAGATTGTGATACAATACACTAATGGTTGAAGTTTGGTTGACTTCTGCGCAGCGGTTTGGGAGTTAACATCAAAATTACATTTCTCGGCCATATCGCATAGATCTCACTGTGAAAAGGCTTAAATGACTTTTTTTAATTAAGTTTGAAGAATGCGCTCAAACCAAATGTCCTAAAACTAAATTTCCAAATGTAACTACTAGATTGTGATAAAATACACTATTGGGTGAAGTTTGGTTGACTTCTGCGCAGCGGTTTGGGAGTTAACATCAAAATTACATTTCTCGGCCATATCGCATAGATCTCACAGTGAAAAGGCTTAAATGGCTTTTTTGACCTAAGTTTGAGGATTGCGCTCAAATCAAATGTCCTAGACCCAAATTTCCACATGTAACTACTAGATTGTGATACAATACACTAATGGGTGAAGTTTGGTTGACTTCTCCGCAGCGGTTTGGGAGTGAACATCAAAATTACATTTCTCGGCCATATCGCATAGATCTCACTGTGAAAAGGCTTAAATGACTTTTTTTAATTAAGTTTGAAGAATGCGCTCAAACCAAATGTCCTAAAACTAAATTTCCAAATGTAACTACTAGATTGTGATAAAATACACTATTGGGTGAAGTTTGGTTGACTTCTGCGCAGCGGTTTGGGAGTTAACATCAAAATTACATTTCTCGGCCATATCGCATAGATCTCACTGTGAAAAGGCTTAAATGGCTTTTTTGACCTAAGTTTGAGGATTGCGCTCAAATCAAATGTCCTAGAACCAAATTTCCACATGTAACTACTAGATTGTGATAAAATACACTATTCGGTGAAGTTTGGTTGACCTCTGCGCAGCGGTTTGGGAGTTAACATCAAAATTACATTTCTCGGCCATATCGCATAGATCTCACTGTGAAAAGGCTTAAATGGCTTTTTTGACCTAAGTTTGAGAATTGCGCTCAAATCAAATGTCCTAGAACCAAATTTCCACATGTAACTACTAGATTGTGATACAATACACTAATGGGTGAAGTTTGGTTGACTTCTGCGCAGCGGTTTGGGAGTTAACATCAAAATTACATTTCTCGGCCATATCGCATAGATCTCACTGTGAAAAGGCTTAAATGACTTTTTTTAATTAAGTTTGAAGATTGCGCTCAAACCAAATGTCCTAGAACTTAATTTCCAAATGTAACTACTAGATTATGATAAAATACACTATTGGGTGAAGTTTGGTTGACTTTTGCGCAGCGGTTTGGGAGTTAAAATCAAAATTACATTTCTCGGCCATATAGCATAGATCTCACTGTGAAAAGGCTTAAATGGCTTTTTTGACCTAAGTTTGAGGATTGCGCTCAAATCAAATGTCCTAGACCCAAATTTCCACATGTAACTACTAGATTGTGATACAATACACTAATGGGTGAAGTTTGGTTGACTTCTCCGCAGCGGTTTGGGAGTGAACATCAAAATTACATTTCTCGGCCATATCGCATAGATCTCACTGTGAAAAGGCTTAAATGACTTTTTTTAATTAAGTTTGAAGAATGCGCTCAAACCAAATGTCCTAAAACTAAATTACCAAATGTAACTACTAGATTGTGATAAAATACACTATTGGGTGAAGTTTGGTTGACTTCTGCGCAGCGGTTTGGGAGTTAACATCAAAATTACATTTCTCGGCCATATCGCATAGATCTCACTGTGAAAAGGCTTAAATGGCTTTTTTGACCTAAGTTTGAGGATTGCGCTCAAATCAAATGTCCTAAAACCAAATTTCCACATGTAACTACTAGATTGTGATACAATACACTAATGGGTGAAGTTTGGTTGACTTCTGCGCAGCGGTTTGGGAGTGAACATCAAAATTACATTTCTCGGCCATATCGCATAGATCTCACTGTGAAAAGGCTTAAATGACTTTTTTTTAATTAAGTTTGAAAATTGCGCTCAAACCAAATGTCCTAGAACTAAATTTCCAAATGTAACTACTAGATTGTGATAAAATACACTATTGGGTGAAGTTTGGTTGACTTCTGCGCAGCGGTTTGGGAGTTAACATCAAAATTACATTTCTCGGCCATATCGCATAGATCTCACTGTGAAAAGGCTTAAATGGCTTTTTTGACCTAAATTTGAGAATTGCGCTCAAATCAAATTTCCTAGAACCAAATTTTCACATGTAACTACTAGATTGTGATACAATACACTATTGGGTGAAGTTTGGTTGACTTCTGCGCAGCGGTTTGGGAGTTAACATCAAAATTACATTTCTCGGCCATATCGCATAGATCTCACTGTGAAAAGGCTTAAATGGCTTTTTTGACCTAAGTTTGATGATTGCGCTCAAACCAAATGTCCTAGAACTAAATTTCCAAATGTAACTACTAGATTGTGATAAAATACACTATTGGGTGAAGTTTGGTTGACTTCTGCGCAGCGGTTTGGGAGTTAACATCAAAATTACATTTCTCGGCCATATTGCATAGATCTCACTGTGAAAAGGCTTAAATGACTTTTTTTAATTAAGTTTGAAGATTGCGCTCAAACCAAATGTCCTAGAACTAAATTTCCAAATGTAACTACTAGATTATGATAAAATACACTATTGGGTGAAGTTTGGTTGACTTCTGCGCAGCGGTTTGGGAGTTAACATCAAAATTACATTTCTCGGCCATATCGCATAGATCTCACTGTGAAAAGGCTTAAATGACTTTTTTTAATTAAGTTTGAAGAATGCGCTCAAACCAAATGTCCTAAAACTAAATTTCCAAATGTAACTACTAGATTGTGATAAAATACACTATTGGGTGAAGTTTGGTTGACTTCTGCGCAGCGGTTTGGGAGTTAACATCAAAATTACATTTCTCGGCCATATCGCATAGATCTCACTGTGAAAAGGCTTAAATGGCTTTTTTGACCTAAGTTTGAGGATTGCGCTCAAATCAAATGTCCTAGAACCAAATTTCCACATGTAACTACTAGATTGTGATACAATACACTATTGGGTGAAGTTTGGTTGACTTCTGCGCAGCGGTTTGGGAGTTAACATCAAAATTACATTTCTCGGCCATATCGCATAGATCTCACTGTGAAAAGGCTTAAATGGCTTTTTTGACCTAAGTTTGAGGATTGCGCTCAAATCAAATGTCCTAGAACCAAATTTCCACATGTAACTACTAGATTGTGATACAATACACTATTGGGTGAAGTTTGGTTTACTTCTGCGCAGCGGTTTGGGAGTTAACATCAAAATTACATTTCTCGGCCATATCGCATAGATCTCACTGTGAAAAGGCTTAAATGGCTTTTTTGACCTAAGTTTGAGAATTGCGCTCAAATCAAATGTCCTAGAACCAAATTTCCACATGTAACTACTAGATTGTGATACAATACACTAATGGGTGAAGTTTGGTTGACTTCTGCGCAGCGGTTTGGGAGTTAACATCAAAATTACATTTCTCGGCCATATCGCATAGATCTCACTGTGAAAAGGCTTAAATGACTTTTTTTAATTAAGTTTGAAGATTGCGCTCAAACCAAATGTCCTAGAACTAAATTTCCAAATGTAACTACTAGATTATCATAAAATACACTATTGGGTGAAGTTTGGTTGACTTTTGCGCAGCGGTTTGGGAGTTAAAATCAAAATTACATTTCTCGGCCATATAGCATAGATCTCACTGTGAAAATGCTTAAATGGCTTTTTTGACCTAAGTTTGAGGATTGCGCTCAAATCAAATGTCCTAGACCCAAATTTCCACATGTAACTACTAGATTGTGATACAATACACTAATGGGTGAAGTTTGGTTGACTTCTCCGCAGCGGTTTGGGAGTGAACATCAAAATTACATTTCTCGGCCATATCGCATAGATCTCACTGTGAAAAGGCTTAAATGACTTTTTTTAATTAAGTTTGAAGAATGCGCTCAAACCAAATGTCCTAAAACTAAATTACCAAATGTAACTACTAGATTGTGATAAAATACACTACTGGGTGAAGTTTGGTTGACTTCTGCGCAGCGGTTTGGGAGTTAACATCAAAATTACATTTCTCGGCCATATCGCATAGATCTCACTGTGAAAAGGCTTAAATGGCTTTTTTGACCTAAGTTTGAGGATTGCGCTCAAATCAAATGTCCTAAAACCAAATTTCCACATGTAACTACTAGATTGTGATACAATACACTAATGGGTGAAGTTTGGTTGACTTCTCCGCAGCGGTTTGGGAGTGAACATCAAAATTACATTTCTCGGCCATATCGCATAGATCTCACTGTGAAAAGGCTTAAATGACTTTTTTTAATTAAGTTTGAAGAATGCGCTCAAACCAAATGTCCTAAAACTAAATTACCAAATGTAACTACTAGATTGTGATAAAATACACTATTGGGTGAAGTTTGGTTGACTTCTGCGCAGCGGTTTGGGAGTTAACATCAAAATTACATTTCTCGGCCATATCGCATAGATCTCACTGTGAAAAGGCTTAAATGGCTTTTTTGACCTAAGTTTGAGGATTGCGCTCAAATCAAATGTCCTAAAACCAAATTTCCACATGTAACTACTAGATTGTGATACAATACACTATTGGGTGAAGTTTGGTTGACTTCTGCGCAGCGGTTTGGGAGTTAACATCAAAATTACATTTCTCGGCCATATCGCATAGATCTCACTGTGAAAAGGCTTAAATGACTTTTTTTAATTAAGTTTGAAGAATGCGCTCAAACCAAATGTCCTAAAACTAAATTTCCAAATGTAACTACTAGATTGTGATAAAATACACTATTGGGTGAAGTTTGGTTGACTTCTGCGCAGCGGTTTGGGAGTTAACATCAAAATTACATTTCTCGGCCATATCGCATAGATCTCACTGTGAAAAGGCTTAAATGGCTTTTTTGACCTAAGTTTGAGGATTGCGCTCAAATCAAATGTCCTAGAACCAAATTTCCACATGTAACTACTAGATTGTGATACAATACACTATTGGGTGAAGTTTGGTTGACTTCTGCGCAGCGGTTTGGGAGTTAACATCAAAATTACATTTCTCGGCCATATCGCATAGATCTCACTGTGAAAAGGCTTAAATGGCTTTTTTGACCTAAGTTTGAGGATTGCGCTCAAATCAAATGTTCTAGAACCAAATTTCCACATGTAACTACTAGATTGTGATACAATACACTATTGGGTGAAGTTTGGTTTACTTCTGCGCAGCGGTTTGGGAGTTAACATCAAAATTACATTTCTCGGCCATATCGCATAGATCTCACTGTGAAAAGGCTTAAATGGCTTTTTTGACCTAAGTTTGAGAATTGCGCTCAAATCAAATGTCCTAGAACCAAATTTCCACATGTAACTACTAGATTGTGATACAATACACTAATGGGTGAAGTTTGGTTGACTTCTGCGCAGCGGTTTGGGAGTTAACATCAAAATTACATTTCTCGGCCATATCGCATAGATCTCACTGTGAAAAGGCTTAAATGACTTTTTTTAATTAAGTTTGAAGATTGCGCTCAAACCAAATGTCCTAGAACTAAATTTCCAAATGTAACTACTAGATTATCATAAAATACACTATTGGGTGAAGTTTGGTTGACTTTTGCGCAGCGGTTTGGGAGTTAAAATCAAAATTACATTTCTCGGCCATATAGCATAGATCTCACTGTGAAAATGCTTAAATGGCTTTTTTGACCTAAGTTTGAGGATTGCGCTCAAATCAAATGTCCTAGACCCAAATTTCCACATGTAACTACTAGATTGTGATACAATACACTAATGGGTGAAGTTTGGTTGACTTCTCCGCAGCGGTTTGGGAGTGAACATCAAAATTACATTTCTCGGCCATATCGCATAGATCTCACTGTGAAAAGGCTTAAATGACTTTTTTTAATTAAGTTTGAAGAATGCGCTCAAACCAAATGTCCTAAAACTAAATTACCAAATGTAACTACTAGATTGTGATAAAATACACTACTGGGTGAAGTTTGGTTGACTTCTGCGCAGCGGTTTGGGAGTTAACATCAAAATTACATTTCTCGGCCATATCGCATAGATCTCACTGTGAAAAGGCTTAAATGGCTTTTTTGACCTAAGTTTGAGGATTGCGCTCAAATCAAATGTCCTAAAACCAAATTTCCACATGTAACTACTAGATTGTGATACAATACACTAATGGGTGAAGTTTGGTTGACTTCTCCGCAGCGGTTTGGGAGTGAACATCAAAATTACATTTCTCGGCCATATCGCATAGATCTCACTGTGAAAAGGCTTAAATGACTTTTTTTAATTAAGTTTGAAGAATGCGCTCAAACCAAATGTCCTAAAACTAAATTACCAAATGTAACTACTAGATTGTGATAAAATACACTATTGGGTGAAGTTTGGTTGACTTCTGCGCAGCGGTTTGGGAGTTAACATCAAAATTACATTTCTCGGCCATATCGCATAGATCTCACTGTGAAAAGGCTTAAATGGCTTTTTTGACCTAAGTTTGAGGATTGCGCTCAAATCAAATGTCCTAAAACCAAATTTCCACATGTAACTACTAGATTGTGATACAATACACTAATGGGTGAAGTTTGGTTGACTTCTGCGCAGCGGTTTGGGAGTGAACATCAAAATTACATTTCTCGGCCATATCGCATAGATCTCACTGTGAAAAGGCTTAAATGACTTTTTTTAATTAAGTTTGAAAATTGCGCTCAAACCAAATGTCCTAAAACTAAATTTCCAAATGTAACTACTAGATTGTGATAAAATACACTATTGGGTGAAGTTTGGTTGACTTCTGCGCAGCGGTTTGGGAGTTAACATCAAAATTACATTTCTCGGCCATATCGCATAGATCTCACTGTGAAAAGGCTTAAATGGCTTTTTTGACCTAAGTTTGAGAATTGCGCTCAAATCAAATGTCCTAGAACCAAATTTCCACATGTAACTACTAAATTGTGATACAATACACTATTGGGTGAAGTTTGGTTGACTTCTGCGCAGCGGTTTGGGAGTTAACATCAAAATTACATTTCTCGGCCATATCGCATAGATCTCACTGTGAAAAGGCTTAAATGGCTTTTTTGACCTAAGTTTGATGATTGCGCTCAAACCAAATGTCCTAGAACTAAATTTCCAAATGTAACTACTAGATTGTGATAAAATACACTATTGGGTGAAGTTTGGTTGACTTCTGCGCAGCGGTTTGGGAGTTAACATCAAAATTACATTTCTCGGCCATATCGCATAGATCTCACTGTGAAAAGGCTTAAATGGCTTTTTTGACCTAAGTTTGAGGATTGCGCTCAAATCAAATGTCCTAGAACCAAATTTCCACATGTAACTACTAGATTGTGATACAATACACTAATGGGTGAAGGTTGGTTGACTTCTGCGCAGCGGTTTGGGAGTGAACATCAAAATTACATTTCTCGGCCATATCGCATAGATCTCACTGTGAAAAGGCTTAAATGACTTTTTTTAATTAAGTTTGAAAATTGCGCTCAAACCAAATGTCCTAAAACTAAATTTCCAAATGTAACTACTAGATTGTGATAAAATACACTATTGGGTGAAGTTTGGTTGACTTCTGCGCAGCGGTTTGGGAGTTAACATCAAAATTACATTTCTCGGCCATATCGCATAGATCTCACTGTGAAAAGGCTTAAATGGCTTTTTTGACCTAAATTTGAGAATTGCGCTCAAATCAAATGTCCTAGAACCAAATTTTCACATGTAACTACTAGATTGTGATACAATACACTATTGGGTGAAGTTTGGTTGACTTCTGCGCAGCGGTTTGGGAGTTAACATCAAAATTACATTTCTCGGCCATATCGCATAGATCTCACTGTGAAAAGGCTTAAATGGCTTTTTTGACCTAAGTTTGATGATTGCGCTCAAACCAAATGTCCTAGAACTAAATTTCCAAATGTAACTACTAGATTGTGAAAAAATACACTATTGGGTGAAGTTTGGTTGACTTCTGCGCAGCGGTTTGGGAGTTAACATCAAAATTACATTTCTCGGCCATATCGCATAGATCTCACTGTGAAAAGGCTTAAATGACTTTTTTTAATTAAGTTTGAAAATTGCGCTCAAACCAAATGTCCTAGAACTAAATTTCCAAATGTAACTACTAGATTGTGATAAAATACACTATTGGGTGAAGTTTGGTTGACTTCTGCGCAGCGGTTTGGGAGTTAACATCAAAATTACATTTCTCGGCCATATCGCATAGATCTCACTGTGAAAAGGCTTAAATGGCTTTTCTGACCTAAGTTTGAGGATTGCGCTCAAATCAAATGTCCTAGAACCAAATTTCCACATGTAACTACAAGATTGTGATACAATACACTAATGGTTGAAGTTTGGTTGACTTCTGCGCAGCGGTTTGGGAGTTAACATCAAAATTACATTTCTCGGCCATATCGCATAGATCTCACTGTGAAAAGGCTTAAATGACTTTTTTTAATTAAGTTTGAAGAATGCGCTCAAACCAAATGTCCTAAAACTAAATTTCCAAATGTAACTACTAGATTGTGATAAAATACACTATTGGGTGAAGTTTGGTTGACTTCTGCGCAGCGGTTTGGGAGTTAACATCAAAATTACATTTCTCGGCCATATCGCATAGATCTCACTGTGAAAAGGCTTAAATGGCTTTTTTGACCTAAGTTTGAGGATTGCGCTCAAATCAAATGTCCTAGACCCAAATTTCCACATGTAACTACTAGATTGTGATACAATACACTAATGGGTGAAGTTTGGTTGACTTCTCCGCAGCGGTTTGGGAGTGAACATCAAAATTACATTTCTCGGCCATATCGCATAGATCTCACTGTGAAAAGGCTTAAATGACTTTTTTTAATTAAGTTTGAAGAATGCGCTCAAACCAAATGTCCTAAAACTAAATTTCCAAATGTAACTACTAGATTGTGATAAAATACACTATTGGGTGAAGTTTGGTTGACTTCTGCGCAGCGGTTTGGGAGTTAACATCAAAATTACATTTCTCGGCCATATCGCATAGATCTCACTGTGAAAAGGCTTAAATGGCTTTTTTGACCTAAGTTTGAGGATTGCGCTCAAATCAAATGTCCTAGAACCAAATTTCCACATGTAACTACTAGATTGTGATACAATACACTATTGGGTGAAGTTTGGTTGACTTCTGCGCAGCGGTTTGGGAGTTAACATCAAAATTACATTTCTCGGCCATATCGCATAGATCTCACTGTGAAAAGGCTTAAATGGCTTTTTTGACCTAAGTTTGATGATTGCGCTCAAACCAAATGTCCTAGAACTAAATTTCCAAATGTAACTACTAGATTGTGATAAAATACACTATTCGGTGAAGTTTGGTTGACCTCTGCGCAGCGGTTTGGGAGTTAACATCAAAATTACATTTCTCGGCCATATCGCATAGATCTCACTGTGAAAAGGCTTAAATGGCTTTTTTGACCTAAGTTTGAGAATTGCGCTCAAATCAAATGTCCTAGAACCAAATTTCCACATGTAACTACTAGATTGTGATACAATACACTATTGGGTGAAGTTTGGTTGACTTCTGCGCAGCGGTTTGGGAGTTAACATCAAAATTACATTTCTCGGCCATATCGCATAGATCTCACTGTGAAAAGGCTTAAATGACTTTTTTTAATTAAGTTTGAAGATTGCGCTCAAACCAAATGTCCTAGAACTTAATTTCCAAATGTAACTACTAGATTATGATAAAATACACTATTGGGTGAAGTTTGGTTGACTTTTGCGCAGCGGTTTGGGAGTTAAAATCAAAATTACATTTCTCGGCCATATAGCATAGATCTCACTGTGAAAAGGCTTAAATGGCTTTTTTGACCTAAGTTTGAGGATTGCGCTCAAATCAAATGTCCTAGACCCAAATTTCCACATGTAACTACTAGATTGTGATACAATACACTAATGGGTGAAGTTTGGTTGACTTCTCCGCAGCGGTTTGGGAGTGAACATCAAAATTACATTTCTCGGCCATATCGCATAGATCTCACTGTGAAAAGGCTTAAATGACTTTTTTTAATTAAGTTTGAAAATTGCGCTCAAACCAAATGTCCTAAAACTAAATTTCCAAATGTAACTACTAGATTGTGATAAAATACACTATTGGGTGAAGTTTGGTTGACTTCTGCGCAGCGGTTTGGGAGTTAACATCAAAATTACATTTCTCGGCCATATCGCATAGATCTCACTGTGAAAAGGCTTAAATGGCTTTTTTGACCTAAGTTTGAGAATTGCGCTCAAATCAAATGTCCTAGAACCAAATTTCCACATGTAACTACTAAATTGTGATACAATACACTATTGGGTGAAGTTTGGTTGACTTCTGCGCAGCGGTTTGGGAGTTAACATCAAAATTACATTACTCGGCCATATCGCATAGATCTCACTGTGAAAAGGCTTAAATGGCTTTTTTGACCTAAGTTTGATGATTGCGCTCAAACCAAATGTCCTAGAACTAAATTTCCAAATGTAACTACTAGATTGTGATAAAATACACTATTGGGTGAAGTTTGGTTGACTTCTGCGCAGCGGTTTGGGAGTTAACATCAAAATTACATTTCTCGGCCATATCGCATAGATCTCACTGTGAAAAGGCTTAAATGGCTTTTTTGACCTAAATTTGAGAATTGCGCTCAAATCAAATTTCCTAGAACCAAATTTTCACATGTAACTACTAGATTGTGATACAATACACTATTGGGTGAAGTTTGGTTGACTTCTGCGCAGCGGTTTGGGAGTTAACATCAAAATTACATTTCTCGGCCATATCGCATAGATCTCACTGTGAAAAGGCTTAAATGGCTTTTTTGACCTAAGTTTGATGATTGCGCTCAAACCAAATGTCCTAGAACTAAATTTCCAAATGTAACTACTAGATTGTGATAAAATACACTATTGGGTGAAGTTTGGTTGACTTCTGCGCAGCGGTTTGGGAGTTAACATCAAAATTACATTTCTCGGCCATATCGCATAGATCTCACTGTGAAAAGGCTTAAATGACTTTTTTTAATTAAGTTTGAAGATTGCGCTCAAACCAAATGTCCTAGAACTAAATTTCCAAATGTAACTACTAGATTATGATAAAATACACTATTGGGTGAAGTTTGGTTGACTTCTGCGCAGCGGTTTGGGAGTTAACATCAAAATTACATTTCTCGGCCATATCGCATAGATCTCACTGTGAAAAGGCTTAAATGACTTTTTTTAATTAAGTTTGAAGAATGCGCTCAAACCAAATGTCCTAAAACTAAATTTCCAAATGTAACTACTAGATTGTGATAAAATACACTATTGGGTGAAGTTTGGTTGACTTCTGCGCAGCGGTTTGGGAGTTAACATCAAAATTACATTTCTCGGCCATATCGCATAGATCTCACTGTGAAAAGGCTTAAATGGCTTTTTTGACCTAAGTTTGAGGATTGCGCTCAAATCAAATGTCCTAGAACCAAATTTCCACATGTAACTACTAGATTGTGATACAATACACTATTGGGTGAAGTTTGGTTGACTTCTGCGCAGCGGTTTGGGAGTTAACATCAAAATTACATTTCTCGGCCATATCGCATAGATCTCACTGTGAAAAGGCTTAAATGGCTTTTTTGACCTAAGTTTGAGGATTGCGCTCAAATCAAATGTCCTAGAACCAAATTTCCACATGTAACTACTAGATTGTGATACAATACACTATTGGGTGAAGTTTGGTTTACTTCTGCGCAGCGGTTTGGGAGTTAACATCAAAATTACATTTCTCGGCCATATCGCATAGATCTCACTGTGAAAAGGCTTAAATGGCTTTTTTGACCTAAGTTTGAGAATTGCGCTCAAATCAAATGTCCTAGAACCAAATTTCCACATGTAACTACTAGATTGTGATACAATACACTAATGGGTGAAGTTTGGTTGACTTCTGCGCAGCGGTTTGGGAGTTAACATCAAAATTACATTTCTCGGCCATATCGCATAGATCTCACTGTGAAAAGGCTTAAATGACTTTTTTTAATTAAGTTTGAAGATTGCGCTCAAACCAAATGTCCTAGAACTAAATTTCCAAAAGTAACTACTAGATTATCATAAAATACACTATTGGGTGAAGTTTGGTTGACTTTTGCGCAGCGGTTTGGGAGTTAAAATCAAAATTACATTTCTCGGCCATATAGCATAGATCTCACTGTGAAAATGCTTAAATGGCTTTTTTGACCTAAGTTTGAGGATTGCGCTCAAATCAAATGTCCTAGACCCAAATTTCCACATGTAACTACTAGATTGTGATACAATACACTAATGGGTGAAGTTTGGTTGACTTCTCCGCAGCGGTTTGGGAGTGAACATCAAAATTACATTTCTCGGCCATATCGCATAGATCTCACTGTGAAAAGGCTTAAATGACTTTTTTTAATTAAGTTTGAAGAATGCGCTCAAACCAAATGTCCTAAAACTAAATTACCAAATGTAACTACTAGATTGTGATAAAATACACTACTGGGTGAAGTTTGGTTGACTTCTGCGCAGCGGTTTGGGAGTTAACATCAAAATTACATTTCTCGGCCATATCGCATAGATCTCACTGTGAAAAGGCTTAAATGGCTTTTTTGACCTAAGTTTGAGGATTGCGCTCAAATCAAATGTCCTAAAACCAAATTTCCACATGTAACTACTAGATTGTGATACAATACACTAATGGGTGAAGTTTGGTTGACTTCTCCGCAGCGGTTTGGGAGTGAACATCAAAATTACATTTCTCGGCCATATCGCATAGATCTCACTGTGAAAAGGCTTAAATGACTTTTTTTAATTAAGTTTGAAGAATGCGCTCAAACCAAATGTCCTAAAACTAAATTACCAAATGTAACTACTAGATTGTGATAAAATACACTATTGGGTGAAGTTTGGTTGACTTCTGCGCAGCGGTTTGGGAGTTAACATCAAAATTACATTTCTCGGCCATATCGCATAGATCTCACTGTGAAAAGGCTTAAATGGCTTTTTTGACCTAAGTTTGAGGATTGCGCTCAAATCAAATGTCCTAAAACCAAATTTCCACATGTAACTACTAGATTGTGATACAATACACTAATGGGTGAAGTTTGGTTGACTTCTGCGCAGCGGTTTGGGAGTGAACATCAAAATTACATTTCTCGGCCATATCGCATAGATCTCACTGTGAAAAGGCTTAAATGACTTTTTTTAAATAAGTTTGAAAATTGCGCTCAAACCAAATGTCCTAAAACTAAATTTCCAAATGTAACTACTAGATTGTGATAAAATACACTATTGGGTGAAGTTTGGTTGACTTCTGCGCAGCGGTTTGGGAGTTAACATCAAAATTACATTTCTCGGCCATATCGCATAGATCTCACTGTGAAAAGGCTTAAATGGCTTTTTTGACCTAAGTTTGAGAATTGCGCTCAAATCAAATGTCCTAGAACCAAATTTCCACATGTAACTACTAAATTGTGATACAATACACTATTGGGTGAAGTTTGGTTGACTTCTGCGCAGCGGTTTGGGAGTTAACATCAAAATTACATTTCTCGGCCATATCGCATAGATCTCACTGTGAAAAGGCTTAAATGGCTTTTTTGACCTAAGTTTGATGATTGCGCTCAAACCAAATGTCCTAGAACTAAATTTCCAAATGTAACTACTAGATTGTGATAAAATACACTATTGGGTGAAGTTTGGTTGACTTCTGCGCAGCGGTTTGGGAGTTAACATCAAAATTACATTTCTCGGCCATATCGCATAGATCTCACTGTGAAAAGGCTTAAATGGCTTTTTTGACCTAAGTTTGAGGATTGCGCTCAAATCAAATGTCCTAGAACCAAATTTCCACATGTAACTACTAGATTGTGATACAATACACTAATGGGTGAAGTTTGGTTGACTTCTGCGCAGCGGTTTGGGAGTGAACATCAAAATTACATTTCTCGGCCATATCGCATAGATCTCACTGTGAAAAGGCTTAAATGACTTTTTTTAATTAAGTTTGAAAATTGCGCTCAAACCAAATGTCCTAAAACTAAATTTCCAAATGTAACTACTAGATTGTGATAAAATACACTATTGGGTGAAGTTTGGTTGACTTCTGCGCAGCGGTTTGGGAGTTAACATCAAAATTACATTTCTCGGCCATATCGCATAGATCTCACTGTGAAAAGGCTTAAATGGCTTTTTTGACCTAAATTTGAGAATTGCGCTCAAATCAAATGTCCTAGAACCAAATTTTCACATGTAACTACTAGATTGTGATACAATACACTATTGGGTGAAGTTTGGTTGACTTCTGCGCAGCGGTTTGGGAGTTAACATCAAAATTACATTTCTCGGCCATATCGCATAGATCTCACTGTGAAAAGGCTTAAATGGCTTTTTTGACCTAAGTTTGATGATTGCGCTCAAACCAAATGTCCTAGAACTAAATTTCCAAATGTAACTACTAGATTGTGAAAAAATACACTATTGGGTGAAGTTTGGTTGACTTCTGCGCAGCGGTTTGGGAGTTAACATCAAAATTACATTTCTCGGCCATATCGCATAGATCTCACTGTGAAAAGGCTTAAATGACTTTTTTTAATTAAGTTTGAAAATTGCGCTCAAACCAAATGTCCTAGAACTAAATTTCCAAATGTAACTACTAGATTGTGATAAAATACACTATTGGGTGAAGTTTGGTTGACTTCTGCGCAGCGGTTTGGGAGTTAACATCAAAATTACATTTCTCGGCCATATCGCATAGATCTCACTGTGAAAAGGCTTAAATGGCTTTTCTGACCTAAGTTTGAGGATTGCGCTCAAATCAAATGTCCTAGAACCAAATTTCCACATGTAACTACAAGATTGTGATACAATACACTAATGGTTGAAGTTTGGTTGACTTCTGCGCAGCGGTTTGGGAGTTAACATCAAAATTACATTTCTCGGCCATATCGCATAGATCTCACTGTGAAAAGGCTTAAATGACTTTTTTTAATTAAGTTTGAAGAATGCGCTCAAACCAAATGTCCTAAAACTAAATTTCCAAATGTAACTACTAGATTGTGATAAAATACACTATTGGGTGAAGTTTGGTTGACTTCTGCGCAGCGGTTTGGGAGTTAACATCAAAATTACATTTCTCGGCCATATCGCATAGATCTCACTGTGAAAAGGCTTAAATGGCTTTTTTGACCTAAGTTTGAGGATTGCGCTCAAATCAAATGTCCTAGAACCAAATTTCCACATGTAACTACTAGATTGTGATACAATACACTATTGGGTGAAGTTTGGTTGACTTCTGCGCAGCGGTTTGGGAGTTAACATCAAAATTACATTTCTCGGCCATATCGCATAGATCTCACTGTGAAAAGGCTTAAATGGCTTTTTTGACCTAAGTTTGAGGATTGCGCTCAAATCAAATGTCCTAGAACCAAATTTCCACATGTAACTACTAGATTGTGATACAATACACTATTGGGTGAAGTTTGGTTTACTTCTGCGCAGCGGTTTGGGAGTTAACATCAAAATTACATTTCTCGGCCATATCGCATAGATCTCACTGTGAAAAGGCTTAAATGGCTTTTTTGACCTAAGTTTGAGAATTGCGCTCAAATCAAATGTCCTAGAACCAAATTTCCACATGTAACTACTAGATTGTGATACAATACACTAATGGGTGAAGTTTGGTTGACTTCTGCGCAGCGGTTTGGGAGTTAACATCAAAATTACATTTCTCGGCCATATCGCATAGATCTCACTGTGAAAAGGCTTAAATGACTTTTTTTAATTAAGTTTGAAGATTGCGCTCAAACCAAATGTCCTAGAACTAAATTTCCAAATGTAACTACTAGATTATGATAAAATACACTATTGGGTGAAGTTTGGTTGACTTTTGCGCAGCGGTTTGGGAGTTAAAATCAAAATTACATTTCTCGGCCATATAGCATAGATCTCACTGTGAAAATGCTTAAATGGCTTTTTTGACCTAAGTTTGAGGATTGCGCTCAAATCAAATGTCCTAGACCCAAATTTCCACATGTAACTACTAGATTGTGATACAATACACTAATGGGTGAAGTTTGGTTGACTTCTCCGCAGCGGTTTGGGAGTGAACATCAAAATTACATTTCTCGGCCATATCGCATAGATCTCACTGTGAAAAGGCTTAAATGACTTTTTTTAATTAAGTTTGAAGAATGCGCTCAAACCAAATGTCCTAAAACTAAATTACCAAATGTAACTACTAGATTGTGATAAAATACACTACTGGGTGAAGTTTGGTTGACTTCTGCGCAGCGGTTTGGGAGTTAACATCAAAATTACATTTCTCGGCCATATCGCATAGATCTCACTGTGAAAAGGCTTAAATGGCTTTTTTGACCTAAGTTTGAGGATTGCGCTCAAATCAAATGTCCTAAAACCAAATTTCCACATGTAACTACTAGATTGTGATAAAATACACTATTGGGTGAAGTTTGGTTGACTTCTGCGCAGCGGTTTGGGAGTTAACATCAAAATTACATTTCTCGGCCATATCGCATAGATCTCACTGTGAAAAGGCTTAAATGACTTTTTTTAATTAAGTTTGAAGATTGCGCTCAAACCAAATGTCCTAGAACTAAATTTCCAAATGTAACTACTAGATTATGATAAAATACACTATTGGGTGAAGTTTGGTTGACTTCTGCGCAGCGGTTTGGGAGTTAACATCAAAATTACATTTCTCGGCCATATCGCATAGATCTCACTGTGAAAAGGCTTAAATGACTTTTTTTAATTAAGTTTGAAGAATGCGCTCAAACCAAATGTCCTAAAACTAAATTTCCAAATGTAACTACTAGATTGTGATAAAATACACTATTGGGTGAAGTTTGGTTGACTTCTGCGCAGCGGTTTGGGAGTTAACATCAAAATTACATTTCTCGGCCATATCGCATAGATCTCACTGTGAAAAGGCTTAAATGGCTTTTTTGACCTAAGTTTGAGGATTGCGCTCAAATCAAATGTCCTAGAACCAAATTTCCACATGTAACTACTAGATTGTGATACAATACACTATTGGGTGAAGTTTGGTTGACTTCTGCGCAGCGGTTTGGGAGTTAACATCAAAATTACATTTCTCGGCCATATCGCATAGATCTCACTGTGAAAAGGCTTAAATGGCTTTTTTGACCTAAGTTTGAGGATTGCGCTCAAATCAAATGTCCTAGAACCAAATTTCCACATGTAACTACTAGATTGTGATACAATACACTATTGGGTGAAGTTTGGTTTACTTCTGCGCAGCGGTTTGGGAGTTAACATCAAAATTACATTTCTCGGCCATATCGCATAGATCTCACTGTGAAAAGGCTTAAATGGCTTTTTTGACCTAAGTTTGAGAATTGCGCTCAAATCAAATGTCCTAGAACCAAATTTCCACATGTAACTACTAGATTGTGATACAATACACTAATGGGTGAAGTTTGGTTGACTTCTGCGCAGCGGTTTGGGAGTTAACATCAAAATTACATTTCTCGGCCATATCGCATAGATCTCACTGTGAAAAGGCTTAAATGACTTTTTTTAATTAAGTTTGAAGATTGCGCTCAAACCAAATGTCCTAGAACTAAATTTCCAAATGTAACTACTAGATTATCATAAAATACACTATTGGGTGAAGTTTGGTTGACTTTTGCGCAGCGGTTTGGGAGTTAAAATCAAAATTACATTTCTCGGCCATATAGCATAGATCTCACTGTGAAAATGCTTAAATGGCTTTTTTGACCTAAGTTTGAGGATTGCGCTCAAATCAAATGTCCTAGACCCAAATTTCCACATGTAACTACTAGATTGTGATACAATACACTAATGGGTGAAGTTTGGTTGACTTCTCCGCAGCGGTTTGGGAGTGAACATCAAAATTACATTTCTCGGCCATATCGCATAGATCTCACTGTGAAAAGGCTTAAATGACTTTTTTTAATTAAGTTTGAAGAATGCGCTCAAACCAAATGTCCTAAAACTAAATTACCAAATGTAACTACTAGATTGTGATAAAATACACTACTGGGTGAAGTTTGGTTGACTTCTGCGCAGCGGTTTGGGAGTTAACATCAAAATTACATTTCTCGGCCATATCGCATAGATCTCACTGTGAAAAGGCTTAAATGGCTTTTTTGACCTAAGTTTGAGGATTGCGCTCAAATCAAATGTCCTAAAACCAAATTTCAACATGTAACTACTAGATTGTGATACAATACACTAATGGGTGAAGTTTGTTTGACTTCTCCGCAGCGGTTTGGGAGTGAACATCAAAATTACATTTCTCGGCCATATCGCATAGATCTCACTGTGAAAAGGCTTAAATGACTTTTTTTAATTAAGTTTGAAGAATGCGCTCAAACCAAATGTCCTAAAACTAAATTACCAAATGTAACTACTAGATTGTGATAAAATACACTATTGGGTGAAGTTTGGTTGACTTCTGCGCAGCGGTTTGGGAGTTAACATCAAAATTACATTTCTCGGCCATATCGCATAGATCTCACTGTGAAAAGGCTTAAATGGCTTTTTTGACCTAAGTTTGAGGATTGCGCTCAAATCAAATGTCCTAGAACCAAATTTCCACATGTAACTACTAGATTGTGATACAATACACTATTGGGTGAAGTTTGGTTGACTTTTGCGCAGCGGTTTGGGAGTTAAAATCAAAATTACATTTCTCGGCCATATAGCATAGATCTCACTGTGAAAATGCTTAAATGGCTTTTTTGACCTAAGTTTGAGGATTGCGCTCAAATCAAATGTCCTAGACCCAAATTTCCACATGTAACTACTAGATTGTGATACAATACACTAATGGGTGAAGTTTGGTTGACTTCTCCGCAGCGGTTTGGGAGTGAACATCAAAATTACATTTCTCGGCCATATCGCATAGATCTCACTGTGAAAAGGCTTAAATGACTTTTTTTAATTAAGTTTGAAGAATGCGCTCAAACCAAATGTCCTAAAACTAAATTACCAAATGTAACTACTAGATTGTGATAAAATACACTACTGGGTGAAGTTTGGTTGACTTCTGCGCAGCGGTTTGGGAGTTAACATCAAAATTACATTTCTCGGCCATATCGCATAGATCTCACTGTGAAAAGGCTTAAATGGCTTTTTTGACCTAAGTTTGAGGATTGCGCTCAAATCAAATGTCCTAAAACCAAATTTCCACATGTAACTACTAGATTGTGATAAAATACACTATTGGGTGAAGTTTGGTTGACTTCTGCGCAGCGGTTTGGGAGTTAACATCAAAATTACATTTCTCGGCCATATCGCATAGATCTCACTGTGAAAAGGCTTAAATGACTTTTTTTAATTAAGTTTGAAGATTGCGCTCAAACCAAATGTCCTAGAACTAAATTTCCAAATGTAACTACTAGATTATGATAAAATACACTATTGGGTGAAGTTTGGTTGACTTCTGCGCAGCGGTTTGGGAGTTAACATCAAAATTACATTTCTCGGCCATATCGCATAGATCTCACTGTGAAAAGGCTTAAATGACTTTTTTTAATTAAGTTTGAAGAATGCGCTCAAACCAAATGTCCTAAAACTAAATTTCCAAATGTAACTACTAGATTGTGATAAAATACACTATTGGGTGAAGTTTGGTTGACTTCTGCGCAGCGGTTTGGGAGTTAACATCAAAATTACATTTCTCGGCCATATCGCATAGATCTCACTGTGAAAAGGCTTAAATGGCTTTTTTGACCTAAGTTTGAGGATTGCGCTCAAATCAAATGTCCTAGAACCAAATTTCCACATGTAACTACTAGATTGTGATACAATACACTATTGGGTGAAGTTTGGTTGACTTCTGCGCAGCGGTTTGGGAGTTAACATCAAAATTACATTTCTCGGCCATATCGCATAGATCTCACTGTGAAAAGGCTTAAATGGCTTTTTTGACCTAAGTTTGAGGATTGCGCTCAAATCAAATGTCCTAGAACCAAATTTCCACATGTAACTACTAGATTGTGATACAATACACTATTGGGTGAAGTTTGGTTTACTTCTGCGCAGCGGTTTGGGAGTTAACATCAAAATTACATTTCTCGGCCATATCGCATAGATCTCACTGTGAAAAGGCTTAAATGGCTTTTTTGACCTAAGTTTGAGAATTGCGCTCAAATCAAATGTCCTAGAACCAAATTTCCACATGTAACTACTAGATTGTGATACAATACACTAATGGGTGAAGTTTGGTTGACTTCTGCGCAGCGGTTTGGGAGTGAACATCAAAATTACATTTCTCGGCCATATCGCATAGATCTCACTGTGAAAAGGCTTAAATGACTTTTTTTAATTAAGTTTGAAAATTGCGCTCAAACCAAATGTCCTAAAACTAAATTTCCAAATGTAACTACTAGATTGTGATAAAATACACTATTGGGTGAAGTTTGGTTGACTTCTGCGCAGCGGTTTGGGAGTTAACATCAAAATTACATTTCTCGGCCATATCGCATAGATCTCACTGTGAAAAGGCTTAAATGGCTTTTTTGACCTAAATTTGAGAATTGCGCTCAAATCAAATGTCCTAGAACCAAATTTTCACATGTAACTACTAGATTGTGATACAATACACTATTGGGTGAAGTTTGGTTGACTTCTGCGCAGCGGTTTGGGAGTTAACATCAAAATTACATTTCTCGGCCATATCGCATAGATCTCACTGTGAAAAGGCTTAAATGGCTTTTTTGACCTAAGTTTGATGATTGCGCTCAAACCAAATGTCCTAGAACTAAATTTCCAAATGTAACTACTAGATTGTGATAAAATACACTATTGGGTGAAGTTTGGTTGACTCCTGCGCAGCGGTTTGGGAGTTAACATCAAAATTACATTTCTCGGCCATATCGCATAGATCTCACTGTGAAAAGGCTTAAATGACTTTTTTTAATTAAGTTTGAAAATTGCGCTCAAACCAAATGTCCTAAAACTAAATTTCCAAATGTAACTACTAGATTGTGATAAAATACACTATTGGGTGAAGTTTGGTTGACTTCTGCGCAGCGGTTTGGGAGTTAACATCAAAATTACATTTCTCGGCCATATCGCATAGATCTCACTGTGAAAAGGCTTAAATGGCTTTTTTGACCTAAGTTTGAGGATTGCGCTCAAATCAAATGTCCTAGAACCAAATTTCCACATGTAACAACTAGATTGTGATACAATACACTATTGGGTGAAGTTTGGTTTACTTCTGCGCAGCGGTTTGGGAGTTAACATCAAAATTACATTTCTCGGCCATATCGCATAGATCTCACTGTGAAAAGGCTTAAATGGCTTTTTTGACCTAAGTTTGATGATTGCGCTCAAACCAAATGTCCTAGAACTAAATTTCCAAATGTAACTACTAGATTGTGATAAAATACACTATTCGGTGAAGTTTGGTTGACCTCTGCGCAGCGGTTTGGGAGTTAACATCAAAATTACATTTCTCGGCCATATCGCATAGATCTCACTGTGAAAAGGCTTAAATGGCTTTTTTGACCTAAGTTTGAGAATTGCGCTCAAATCAAATGTCCTAGAACCAAATTTCCACATGTAACTACTAGATTGTGATACAATACACTAATGGGTGAAGTTTGGTTGACTTCTGCGCAGCGGTTTGGGAGTTAACATCAAAATTACATTTCTCGGCCATATCGCATAGATCTCACTGTGAAAAGGCTTAAATGACTTTTTTTAATTAAGTTTGAAGATTGCGCTCAAACCAAATGTCCTAGAACTAAATTTCCAAATGTAACTACTAGATTATCATAAAATACACTATTGGGTGAAGTTTGGTTGACTTTTGCGCAGCGGTTTGGGAGTTAAAATCAAAATTACATTTCTCGGCCATATAGCATAGATCTCACTGTGAAAAGGCTTAAATGGCTTTTTTGACCTAAGTTTGAGGATTGCGCTCAAATCAAATGTCCTAGACCCAAATTTCCACATGTAACTACTAGATTGTGATACAATACACTAATGGGTGAAGTTTGGTTGACTTCTCCGCAGCGGTTTGGGAGTGAACATCAAAATTACATTTCTCGGCCATATCGCATAGATCTCACTGTGAAAAGGCTTAAATGACTTTTTTTAATTAAGTTTGAAGAATGCGCTCAAACCAAATGTCCTAAAACTAAATTACCAAATGTAACTACTAGATTGTGATAAAATACACTATTGGGTGAAGTTTGGTTGACTTCTGCGCAGCGGTTTGGGAGTTAACATCAAAATTACATTTCTCGGCCATATCGCATAGATCTCACTGTGAAAAGGCTTAAATGGCTTTTTTGACCTAAGTTTGAGGATTGCGCTCAAATCAAATGTCCTAAAACCAAATTTCCACATGTAACTACTAGATTGTGATACAATACACTAATGGGTGAAGTTTGGTTGACTTCTGCGCAGCGGTTTGGGAGTGAACATCAAAATTACATTTCTCGGCCATATCGCATAGATCTCACTGTGAAAAGGCTTAAATGACTTTTTTTAATTAAGTTTGAAAATTGCGCTCAAACCAAATGTCCTAAAACTAAATTTCCAAATGTAACTACTAGATTGTGATAAAATACACTATTGGGTGAAGTTTGGTTGACTTCTGCGCAGCGGTTTGGGAGTTAACATCAAAATTACATTTCTCGGCCATATCGCATAGATCTCACTGTGAAAAGGCTTAAATGGCTTTTTTGACCTAAGTTTGAGAATTGCGCTCAAATCAAATGTCCTAGAACCAAATTTCCACATGTAACTACTAAATTGTGATACAATACACTATTGGGTGAAGTTTGGTTGACTTCTGCGCAGCGGTTTGGGAGTTAACATCAAAATTACATTTCTCGGCCATATCGCATAGATCTCACTGTGAAAAGGCTTAAATGGCTTTTTTGACCTAAGTTTGATGATTGCGCTCAAACCAAATGTCCTAGAACTAAATTTCCAAATGTAACTACTAGATTGTGATAAAAAACACTATTGGGTGAAGTTTGGTTGACTTCTGCGCAGCGGTTTGGGAGTTAACATCAAAATTACATTTCTCGGCCATATCGCATAGATCTCACTGTGAAAAGGCTTAAATGGCTTTTCTGACCTAAGTTTGATGATTGCGCTCAAACCAAATGTCCTAGAACTAAATTTCCAAATGTAACTACTAGATTGTGATAAAATACACTATTGGGTGAAGTTTGGTTGACTCCTGCGCAGCGGTTTGGGAGTTAACATCAAAATTACATTTCTCGGCCATATCGCATAGATCTCACTGTGAAAAGGCTTAAATGACTTTTTTTAATTAAGTTTGAAAATTGCGCTCAAACCAAATGTCCTAAAACTAAATTTCCAAATGTAACTACTAGATTGTGATAAAATACACTATTGGGTGAAGTTTGGTTGACTTCTGCGCAGCGGTTTGGGAGTTAACATCAAAATTACATTTCTCGGCCATATCGCATAGATCTCACTGTGAAAAGGCTTAAATGGCTTTTTTGACCTAAGTTTGAGGATTGCGCTCAAATCAAATGTCCTAGAACCAAATTTCCACATGTAACAACTAGATTGTGATACAATACACTATTGGGTGAAGTTTGGTTTACTTCTGCGCAGCGGTTTGGGAGTTAACATCAAAATTACATTTCTCGGCCATATCGCATAGATCTCACTGTGAAAAGGCTTAAATGGCTTTTTTGACCTAAGTTTGATGATTGCGCTCAAACCAAATGTCCTAGAACTAAATTTCCAAATGTAACTACTAGATTGTGATAAAATACACTATTCGGTGAAGTTTGGTTGACCTCTGCGCAGCGGTTTGGGAGTTAACATCAAAATTACATTTCTCGGCCATATCGCATAGATCTCACTGTGAAAAGGCTTAAATGGCTTTTTTGACCTAAGTTTGAGAATTGCGCTCAAATCAAATGTCCTAGAACCAAATTTCCACATGTAACTACTAGATTGTGATACAATACACTAATGGGTGAAGTTTGGTTGACTTCTGCGCAGCGGTTTGGGAGTTAACATCAAAATTACATTTCTCGGCCATATCGCATAGATCTCACTGTGAAAAGGCTTAAATGGCTTTTTTGACCTAAGTTTGAGGATTGCGCTCAAATCAAATGTCCTAAAACCAAATTTCCACATGTAACTACTAGATTGTGATACAATACACTAATGGGTGAAGTTTGGTTGACTTCTGCGCAGCGGTTTGGGAGTGAACATCAAAATTACATTTCTCGGCCATATCGCATAGATCTCACTGTGAAAAGGCTTAAATGACTTTTTTTAATTAAGTTTGAAAATTGCGCTCAAACCAAATGTCCTAAAACTAAATTTCCAAATGTAACTACTAGATTGTGATAAAATACACTATTGGGTGAAGTTTGGTTGACTTCTGCGCAGCGGTTTGGGAGTTAACATCAAAATTACATTTCTCGGCCATATCGCATAGATCTCACTGTGAAAAGGCTTAAATGGCTTTTTTGACCTAAGTTTGAGAATTGCGCTCAAATCAAATGTCCTAGAACCAAATTTCCACATGTAACTACTAAATTGTGATACAATACACTATTGGGTGAAGTTTGGTTGACTTCTGCGCAGCGGTTTGGGAGTTAACATCAAAATTACATTTCTCGGCCATATCGCATAGATCTCACTGTGAAAAGGCTTAAATGGCTTTTTTGACCTAAGTTTGATGATTGCGCTCAAACCAAATGTCCTAGAACTAAATTTCCAAATGTAACTACTAGATTGTGATAAAAAACACTATTGGGTGAAGTTTGGTTGACTTCTGCGCAGCGGTTTGGGAGTTAACATCAAAATTACATTTCTCGGCCATATCGCATAGATCTCACTGTGAAAAGGCTTAAATGGCTTTTTTGACCTAAGTTTGAGGATTGCGCTCAAATCAAATGTCCTAGAACCAAATTTCCACATGTAACTACTAGATTGTGATACAATACACTAATGGGTGAAGTTTGGTTGACTTCTGCGCAGCGGTTTGGGAGTGAACATCAAAATTACATTTCTCGGCCATATCGCATAGATCTCACTGTGAAAAGGCTTAAATGACTTTTTTTAATTAAGTTTGAAAATTGCGCTCAAACCAAATGTCCTAAAACTAAATTTCCAAATGTAACTACTAGATTGTGATAAAATACACTATTGGGTGAAGTTTGGTTGACTTCTGCGCAGCGGTTTGGGAGTTAACATCAAAATTACATTTCTCGGCCATATCGCATAGATCTCACTGTGAAAAGGCTTAAATGGCTTTTTTGACCTAAATTTGAGAATTGCGCTCAAATCAAATGTCCTAGAACCAAATTTTCACATGTAACTACTAGATTGTGATACAATACACTATTGGGTGAAGTTTGGTTGACTTCTGCGCAGCGGTTTGGGAGTTAACATCAAAATTACATTTCTCGGCCATATCGCATAGATCTCACTGTGAAAAGGCTTAAATGGCTTTTTTGACCTAAGTTTGATGATTGCGCTCAAACCAAATGTCCTAGAACTAAATTTCCAAATGTAACTACTAGATTGTGAAAAAATACACTATTGGGTGAAGTTTGGTTGACTTCTGCGCAGCGGTTTGGGAGTTAACATCAAAATTACATTTCTCGGCCATATCGCATAGATCTCACTGTGAAAAGGCTTAAATGACTTTTTTTAATTAAGTTTGAAAATTGCGCTCAAACCAAATGTCCTAGAACTAAATTTCCAAATGTAACTACTAGATTGTGATAAAATACACTATTGGGTGAAGTTTGGTTGACTTCTGCGCAGCGGTTTGGGAGTTAACATCAAAATTACATTTCTCGGCCATATCGCATAGATCTCACTGTGAAAAGGCTTAAATGGCTTTTCTGACCTAAGTTTGAGGATTGCGCTCAAATCAAATGTCCTAGAACCAAATTTCCACATGTAACTACAAGATTGTGATACAATACACTAATGGTTGAAGTTTGGTTGACTTCTGCGCAGCGGTTTGGGAGTTAACATCAAAATTACATTTCTCGGCCATATCGCATAGATCTCACTGTGAAAAGGCTTAAATGACTTTTTTTAATTAAGTTTGAAGAATGCGCTCAAACCAAATGTCCTAAAACTAAATTTCCAAATGTAACTACTAGATTGTGATAAAATACACTATTGGGTGAAGTTTGGTTGACTTCTGCGCAGCGGTTTGGGAGTTAACATCAAAATTACATTTCTCGGCCATATCGCATAGATCTCACTGTGAAAAGGCTTAAATGGCTTTTTTGACCTAAATTTGAGAATTGCGCTCAAATCAAATGTCCTAGAACCAAATTTTCACATGTAACTACTAGATTGTGATACAATACACTATTGGGTGAAGTTTGGTTGACTTCTGCGCAGCGGTTTGGGAGTTAACATCAAAATTACATTTCTTGGCCATATCGCATAGATCTCACTGTGAAAAGGCTTAAATGGCTTTTTTGACCTAAGTTTGATGATTGCGCTCAAACCAAATGTCCTAGAACTAAATTTCCAAATGTAACTACTAGATTGTGAAAAAATACACTATTGGGTGAAGTTTGGTTGACTTCTGCGCAGCGGTTTGGGAGTTAACATCAAAATTACATTTCTCGGCCATATCGCATAGATCTCACTGTGAAAAGGCTTAAATGACTTTTTTTAATTAAGTTTGAAAATTGCGCTCAAACCAAATGTCCTAGAACTAAATTTCCAAATGTAACTACTAGATTGTGATAAAATACACTATTGGGTGAAGTTTGGTTGACTTCTGCGCAGCGGTTTGGGAGTTAACATCAAAATTACATTTCTCGGCCATATCGCATAGATCTCACTGTGAAAAGGCTTAAATGGCTTTTCTGACCTAAGTTTGATGATTGCGCTCAAACCAAATGTCCTAGAACTAAATTTCCAAATGTAACTACTAGATTGTGATAAAATACACTATTGGGTGAAGTTTGGTTGACTTCTGCGCAGCGGTTTGGGAGTTAACATCAAAATTACATTTCTCGGCCATATCGCATAGATCTCACTGTGAAAAGGCTTAAATGACTTTTTTTAATTAAGTTTGAAAATTGCGCTCAAACCAAATGTCCTAAAACTAAATTTCCAAATGTAACTACTAGATTGTGATAAAATACACTATTGGGTGAAGTTTGGTTGACTTCTGCGCAGCGGTTTGGGAGTTAACATCAAAATTACATTTCTCGGCCATATCGCATAGATCTCACTGTGAAAAGGCTTAAATGGCTTTTTTGACCTAAGTTTGAGGATTGCGCTCAAATCAAATGTCCTAGAACCAAATTTCCACATGTAACTACTAGATTGTGATACAATACACTATTGGGTGAAGTTTGGTTTACTTCTGCGCAGCGGTTTGGGAGTTAACATCAAAATTACATTTCTCGGCCATATCGCATAGATCTCACTGTGAAAAGGCTTAAATGGCTTTTTTGACCTAAGTTTGATGATTGCGCTCAAACCAAATGTCCTAGAACTAAATTTCCAAATGTAACTACTAGATTGTGATAAAATACACTATTCGGTGAAGTTTGGTTGACCTCTGCGCAGCGGTTTGGGAGTTAACATCAAAATTACATTTCTCGGCCATATCGCATAGATCTCACTGTGAAAAGGCTTAAATGGCTTTTTTGACCTAAGTTTGAGAATTGCGCTCAAATCAAATGTCCTAGAACAAAATTTCCACATGTAACTACTAGATTGTGATACAATACACTAATGGGTGAAGTTTGGTTGACTTCTGCGCAGCGGTTTGGGAGTTAACATCAAAATTACATTTCTCGGCCATATCGCATAGATCTCACTGTGAAAAGGCTTAAATGACTTTTTTTAATTAAGTTTGAAGATTGCGCTCAAACCAAATGTCCTAGAACTAAATTTCCAAATGTAACTACTAGATTATGATAAAATACACTATTGGGTGAAGTTTGGTTGACTTTTGCGCAGCGGTTTGGGAGTTAAAATCAAAATTACATTTCTCGGCCATATAGCATAGATCTCACTGTGAAAAGGCTTAAATGGCTTTTTTGACCTAAGTTTGAGGATTGCGCTCAAATCAAATGTCCTAGACCCAAATTTCCACATGTAACTACTAGATTGTGATACAATACACTATTGGGTGAAGTTTGGTTGACTTCTCCGTAGCGGTTTGGGAGTGAACATCAAAATTACATTTCTCGGCCATATCGCATAGATCTCACTGTGAAAAGGCTTAAATGACTTTTTTTAATTAAGTTTGAAGAATGCGCTCAAACCAAATGTCCTAAAACTAAATTACCAAATGTAACTACTAGATTGTGATAAAATACACTATTGGGTGAAGTTTGGTTGACTTCTGCGCAGCGGTTTGGGAGTTAACATCAAAATTACATTTCTCGGCCATATCGCATAGATCTCACTGTGAAAAGGCTTAAATGGCTTTTTTGACCTAAGTTTGAGGATTGCGCTCAAATCAAATGTCCTAAAACCAAATTTCCACATGTAACTACTAGATTGTGATACAATACACTAATGGGTGAAGTTTGGTTGACTTCTGCGCAGCGGTTTGGGAGTGAACATCAAAATTACATTTCTCGGCCATATCGCATAGATCTCACTGTGAAAAGGCTTAAATGACTTTTTTTAATTAAGTTTGAAAATTGCGCTCAAACCAAATGTCCTAAAACTAAATTTCCAAATGTAACTACTAGATTGTGATAAAATACACTATTGGGTGAAGTTTGGTTGACTTCTGCGCAGCGGTTTGGGAGTTAACATCAAAATTACATTTCTCAGCCATATCGCATAGATCTCACTGTGAAAAGGCTTAAATGGCTTTTTTGACCTAAGTTTGAGAATTGCGCTCAAATCAAATGTCCTAGAACCAAATTTCCACATGTAACTACTAGATTGTGATACAATACACTATTGGGTGAAGTTTGGTTGACTTCTGCGCAGCGGTTTGGGAGTTAACATCAAAATTACATTTCTCGGCCATATCGCATAGATCTCACTGTGAAAAGGCTTAAATGACTTTTTTTAATTAAGTTTGATGATTGCGCTCAAACCAAATGTCCTAGAACTAAATTTCCAAATGTAACTACTAGATTGTGATAAAATACACTATTGGGTGAAGTTTGGTTGACTTCTGCGCAGCGGTTTGGGAGTTAACATCAAAATTACATTTCTCGGCCATATCGCATAGATCTCACTGTGAAAAGGCTTAAATGGCTTTTTTGACCTAAGTTTGATGATTGCGCTCAAACCAAATGTCCTAGAACTAAATTTCCAAATGTAACTACTAGATTGTGATAAAATACACTATTGGGTGAAGTTTGGTTGACTTCTGCGCAGCGGTTTGGGAGTTAACATCAAAATTACATTTCTCGGCCATATCGCATAGATCTCACTGTGAAAAGGCTTAAATGACTTTTTTTAATTAAGTTTGAAGAATGCGCTCAAACCAAATGTCCTAAAACTAAATTTCCAAATGTAACTACTAGATTGTGATAAAATACACTATTGGGTGAAGTTTGGTTGACTTCTGCGCAGCGGTTTGGGAGTTAACATCAAAATTACATTTCTCGGCCATATCGCATAGATCTCACTGTGAAAAGGCTTAAATGGCTTTTTTGACCTAAGTTTGAGGATTGCGCTCAAATCAAATGTCCTAGAACCAAATTTCCACATGTAACTACTAGATTGTGATACAATACACTATTGGGTGAAGTTTGGTTTACTTCTGCGCAGCGGTTTGGGAGTTAACATCAAAATTACATTTCTCGGCCATATCGCATAGATCTCACTGTGAAAAGGCTTAAATGGCTTTTTTGACCTAAGTTTGAGGATTGCGCTCAAATCAAATGTCCTAGAACCAAATTTCCACATGTAACTACTAGATTGTGATACAATACACTATTGGGTGAAGTTTGGTTTACTTCTGCGCAGCGGTTTGGGAGTTAACATCAAAATTACATTTCTCGGCCATATCGCATAGATCTCACTGTGAAAAGGCTTAAATGGCTTTTTTGACCTAAGTTTGAGAATTGCGCTCAAATCAAATGTCCTAGAACCAAATTTCCACATGTAACTACTAGATTGTGATACAATACACTAATGGGTGAAGTTTGGTTGACTTCTGCGCAGCGGTTTGGGAGTTAACATCAAAATTACATTTCTCGGCCATATCGCATAGATCTCACTGTGAAAAGGCTTAAATGACTTTTTTTAATTAAGTTTGAAGATTGCGCTCAAACCAAATGTCCTAGAACTAAATTTCCAAATGTAACTACTAGATTATGATAAAATACACTATTGGGTGAAGTTTGGTTGACTTTTGCGCAGCGGTTTGGGAGTTAAAATCAAAATTACATTTCTCGGCCATATAGCATAGATCTCACTGTGAAAATGCTTAAATGGCTTTTTTGACCTAAGTTTGAGGATTGCGCTCAAATCAAATGTCCTAGACCCAAATTTCCACATGTAACTACTAGATTGTGATACAATACACTAATGGGTGAAGTTTGGTTGACTTCTCCGCAGCGGTTTGGGAGTGAACATCAAAATTACATTTCTCGGCCATATCGCATAGATCTCACTGTGAAAAGGCTTAAATGACTTTTTTTAATTAAGTTTGAAGAATGCGCTCAAACCAAATGTCCTAAAACTAAATTACCAAATGTAACTACTAGATTGTGATAAAATACACTACTGGGTGAAGTTTGGTTGACTTCTGCGCAGCGGTTTGGGAGTTAACATCAAAATTACATTTCTCGGCCATATCGCATAGATCTCACTGTGAAAAGGCTTAAATGGCTTTTTTGACCTAAATTTGAGAATTGCGCTCAAATCAAATGTCCTAGAACCAAATTTTCACATGTAACTACTAGATTGTGATACAATACACTATTGGGTGAAGTTTGGTTGACTTCTGCGCAGCGGTTTGGGAGTTAACATCAAAATTACATTTCTCGGCCATATCGCATAGATCTCACTGTGAAAAGGCTTAAATGGCTTTTTTGACCTAAGTTTGATGATTGCGCTCAAACCAAATGTCCTAGAACTAAATTTCCAAATGTAACTACTAGATTGTGAAAAAATACACTATTGGGTGAAGTTTGGTTGACTTCTGCGCAGCGGTTTGGGAGTTAACATCAAAATTACATTTCTCGGCCATATCGCATAGATCTCACTGTGAAAAGGCTTAAATGACTTTTTTTAATTAAGTTTGAAAATTGCGCTCAAACCAAATGTCCTAGAACTAAATTTCCAAATGTAACTACTAGATTGTGATAAAATACACTATTGGGTGAAGTTTGGTTGACTTCTGCGCAGCGGTTTGGGAGTTAACATCAAAATTACATTTCTCGGCCATATCGCATAGATCTCACTGTGAAAAGGCTTAAATGGCTTTTCTGACCTAAGTTTGAGGATTGCGCTCAAATCAAATGTCCTAGAACCAAATTTCCACATGTAACTACAAGATTGTGATACAATACACTAATGGTTGAAGTTTGGTTGACTTCTGCGCAGCGGTTTGGGAGTTAACATCAAAATTACATTTCTCGGCCATATCGCATAGATCTCACTGTGAAAAGGCTTAAATGACTTTTTTTAATTAAGTTTGAAGAATGCGCTCAAACCAAATGTCCTAAAACTAAATTTCCAAATGTAACTACTAGATTGTGATAAAATACACTATTGGGTGAAGTTTGGTTGACTTCTGCGCAGCGGTTTGGGAGTTAACATCAAAATTACATTTCTCGGCCATATCGCATAGATCTCACTGTGAAAAGGCTTAAATGGCTTTTTTGACCTAAGTTTGAGGATTGCGCTCAAATCAAATGTCCTAGAACCAAATTTCCACATGTAACTACTAGATTGTGATACAATACACTATTGGGTGAAGTTTGGTTGACTTCTGCGCAGCGGTTTGGGAGTTAACATCAAAATTACATTTCTCGGCCATATCGCATAGATCTCACTGTGAAAAGGCTTAAATGGCTTTTTTGACCTAAGTTTGAGGATTGCGCTCAAATCAAATGTCCTAGAACCAAATTTCCACATGTAACTACTAGATTGTGATACAATACACTATTGGGTGAAGTTTGGTTTACTTCTGCGCAGCGGTTTGGGAGTTAACATCAAAATTACATTTCTCGGCCATATCGCATAGATCTCACTGTGAAAAGGCTTAAATGGCTTTTTTGACC
Organism: Corythoichthys intestinalis; assembly: GCF_030265065.1. Lineage (NCBI taxonomy): Eukaryota > Metazoa > Chordata > Actinopteri > Syngnathiformes > Syngnathidae > Corythoichthys > Corythoichthys intestinalis. The sequence continues at coordinate 84,215,802 of NC_080395.1, forward strand.
TAAGTTTGAGAATTGCGCTCAAATCAAATGTCCTAGAACCAAATTTCCACATGTAACTACTAGATTGTGATACAATACACTAATGGGTGAAGTTTGGTTGACTTCTGCGCAGCGGTTTGGGAGTTAACATCAAAATTACATTTCTCGGCCATATCGCATAGATCTCACTGTGAAAAGGCTTAAATGACTTTTTTTAATTAAGTTTGAAGATTGCGCTCAAACCAAATGTCCTAGAACTAAATTTCCAAATGTAACTACTAGATTATGATAAAATACACTATTGGGTGAAGTTTGGTTGACTTTTGCGCAGCGGTTTGGGAGTTAAAATCAAAATTACATTTCTCGGCCATATAGCATAGATCTCACTGTGAAAATGCTTAAATGGCTTTTTTGACCTAAGTTTGAGGATTGCGCTCAAATCAAATGTCCTAGACCCAAATTTCCACATGTAACTACTAGATTGTGATACAATACACTAATGGGTGAAGTTTGGTTGACTTCTCCGCAGCGGTTTGGGAGTGAACATCAAAATTACATTTCTCGGCCATATCGCATAGATCTCACTGTGAAAAGGCTTAAATGACTTTTTTTAATTAAGTTTGAAGAATGCGCTCAAACCAAATGTCCTAAAACTAAATTACCAAATGTAACTACTAGATTGTGATAAAATACACTACTGGGTGAAGTTTGGTTGACTTCTGCGCAGCGGTTTGGGAGTTAACATCAAAATTACATTTCTCGGCCATATCGCATAGATCTCACTGTGAAAAGGCTTAAATGGCTTTTTTGACCTAAGTTTGAGGATTGCGCTCAAATCAAATGTCCTAAAACCAAATTTCCACATGTAACTACTAGATTGTGATACAATACACTAATGGGTGAAGTTTGGTTGACTTCTCCGCAGCGGTTTGGGAGTGAACATCAAAATTACATTTCTCGGCCATATCGCATAGATCTCACTGTGAAAAGGCTTAAATGACTTTTTTTAATTAAGTTTGAAGAATGCGCTCAAACCAAATGCCCTAAAACTAAATTACCAAATGTAACTACTAGATTGTGATAAAATACACTATTGGGTGAAGTTTGGTTGACTTCTGCGCAGCGGTTTGGGAGTTAACATCAAAATTACATTTCTCGGCCATATCGCATAGATCTCACTGTGAAAAGGCTTAAATGGCTTTTTTGACCTAAGTTTGAGGATTGCGCTCAAATCAAATGTCCTAAAACCAAATTTCCACATGTAACTACTAGATTGTGATACAATACACTAATGGGTGAAGTTTGGTTGACTTCTGCGCAGCGGTTTGGGAGTGAACATCAAAATTACATTTCTCGGCCATATCGCATAGATCTCACTGTGAAAAGGCTTAAATGACTTTTTTTAATTAAGTTTGAAAATTGCGCTCAAACCAAATGTCCTAAAACTAAATTTCCAAATGTAACTACTAGATTGTGATAAAATACACTATTGGGTGAAGTTTGGTTGACTTCTGCGCAGCGGTTTGGGAGTTAACATCAAAATTACATTTCTCGGCCATATCGCATAGATCTCACTGTGAAAAGGCTTAAATGGCTTTTTTGACCTAAGTTTGAGAATTGCGCTCAAATCAAATGTCCTAGAACCAAATTTCCACATGTAACTACTAAATTGTGATACAATACACTATTGGGTGAAGTTTGGTTGACTTCTGCGCAGCGGTTTGGGAGTTAACATCAAAATTACATTTCTCGGCCATATCGCATAGATCTCACTGTGAAAAGGCTTAAATGGCTTTTTTGACCTAAGTTTGATGATTGCGCTCAAACCAAATGTCCTAGAACTAAATTTCCAAATGTAACTACTAGATTGTGATAAAATACACTATTGGGTGAAGTTTGGTTGACTTCTGCGCAGCGGTTTGGGAGTTAACATCAAAATTACATTTCTCGGCCATATCGCATAGATCTCACTGTGAAAAGGCTTAAATGGCTTTTTTGACCTAAGTTTGAGGATTGCGCTCAAATCAAATGTCCTAGAACCAAATTTCCACATGTAACTACTAGATTGTGATACAATACACTAATGGGTGAAGTTTGGTTGACTTCTGCGCAGCGGTTTGGGAGTGAACATCAAAATTACATTTCTCGGCCATATCGCATAGATCTCACTGTGAAAAGGCTTAAATGACTTTTTTTAATTAAGTTTGAAAATTGCGCTCAAACCAAATGTCCTAAAACTAAATTTCCAAATGTAACTACTAGATTGTGATAAAATACACTATTGGGTGAAGTTTGGTTGACTTCTGCGCAGCGGTTTGGGAGTTAACATCAAAATTACATTTCTCGGCCATATCGCATAGATCTCACTGTGAAAAGGCTTAAATGGCTTTTTTGACCTAAATTTGAGAATTGCGCTCAAATCAAATGTCCTAGAACCAAATTTTCACATGTAACTACTAGATTGTGATACAATACACTATTGGGTGAAGTTTGGTTGACTTCTGCGCAGCGGTTTGGGAGTTAACATCAAAATTACATTTCTCGGCCATATCGCATAGATCTCACTGTGAAAAGGCTTAAATGGCTTTTTTGACCTAAGTTTGATGATTGCGCTCAAACCAAATGTCCTAGAACTAAATTTCCAAATGTAACTACTAGATTGTGAAAATATACACTATTGGGTGAAGTTTGGTTGACTTCTGCGCAGCGGTTTGGGAGTTAACATCAAAATTACATTTCTCGGCCATATCGCATAGATCTCACTGTGAAAAGGCTTAAATGACTTTTTTTAATTAAGTTTGAAAATTGCGCTCAAACCAAATGTCCTAGAACTAAATTTCCAAATGTAACTACTAGATTGTGATAAAATACACTATTGGGTGAAGTTTGGTTGACTTCTGCGCAGCGGTTTGGGAGTTAACATCAAAATTACATTTCTCGGCCATATCGCATAGATCTCACTGTGAAAAGGCTTAAATGACTTTTTTTAATTAAGTTTGAAAATTGCGCTCAAACCAAATGTCCTAAAACTAAATTTCCAAATGTAACTACTAGATTGTGATAAAATACACTATTGGGTGAAGTTTGGTTGACTTCTGCGCAGCGGTTTGGGAGTTAACATCAAAATTACATTTCTCGGCCATATCGCATAGATCTCACTGTGAAAAGGCTTAAATGGCTTTTTTGACCTAAGTTTGAGGATTGCGCTCAAATCAAATGTCCTAGAACCAAATTTCCACATGTAACTACTAGATTGTGATACAATACACTATTGGGTGAAGTTTGGTTTACTTCTGCGCAGCGGTTTGGGAGTTAACATCAAAATTACATTTCTCGGCCATATCGCATAGATCTCACTGTGAAAAGGCTTAAATGGCTTTTTTGACCTAAGTTTGATGATTGCGCTCAAACCAAATGTCCTAGAACTAAATTTCCAAATGTAACTACTAGATTGTGATAAAATACACTATTCGGTGAAGTTTGGTTGACCTCTGCGCAGCGGTTTGGGAGTTAACATCAAAATTACATTTCTCGGCCATATCGCATAGATCTCACTGTGAAAAGGCTTAAATGGCTTTTTTGACCTAAGTTTGAGAATTGCGCTCAAATCAAATGTCCTAGAACCAAATTTCCACATGTAACTACTAGATTGTGATACAATACACTAATGGGTGAAGTTTGGTTGACTTCTGCGCAGCGGTTTGGGAGTTAACATCAAAATTACATTTCTCGGCCATATCGCATAGATCTCACTGTGAAAAGGCTTAAATGACTTTTTTTAATTAAGTTTGAAGATTGCGCTCAAACCAAATGTCCTAGAACTAAATTTCCAAATGTAACTACTAGATTATGATAAAATACACTATTGGGTGAAGTTTGGTTGACTTTTGCGCAGCGGTTTGGGAGTTAAAATCAAAATTACATTTCTCGGCCATATAGCATAGATCTCACTGTGAAAAGGCTTAAATGGCTTTTTTGACCTAAGTTTGAGGATTGCGCTCAAATCAAATGTCCTAGACCCAAATTTCCACATGTAACTACTAGATTGTGATACAATACACTAATGGGTGAAGTTTGGTTGACTTCTCCGTAGCGGTTTGGGAGTGAACATCAAAATTACATTTCTCGGCCATATCGCATAGATCTCACTGTGAAAAGGCTTAAATGACTTTTTTTAATTAAGTTTGAAGAATGCGCTCAAACCAAATGTCCTAAAACTAAATTACCAAATGTAACTACTAGATTGTGATAAAATACACTATTGGGTGAAGTTTGGTTGACTTCTGCGCAGCGGTTTGGGAGTTAACATCAAAATTACATTTCTCGGCCATATCGCATAGATCTCACTGTGAAAAGGCTTAAATGGCTTTTTTGACCTAAGTTTGAGGATTGCGCTCAAATCAAATGTCCTAAAACCAAATTTCCACATGTAACTACTAGATTGTGATACAATACACTAATGGGTGAAGTTTGGTTGACTTCTGCGCAGCGGTTTGGGAGTGAACATCAAAATTACATTTCTCGGCCATATCGCATAGATCTCACTGTGAAAAGGCTTAAATGACTTTTTTTAATTAAGTTTGATGATTGCGCTCAAACCAAATGTCCTAGAACTAAATTTCCAAATGTAACTACTAGATTGTGATAAAATACACTATTGGGTGAAGTTTGGTTGACTTCTGCGCAGCGGTTTGGGAGTTAACATCAAAATTACATTTCTCGGCCATATCGCATAGATCTCACTGTGAAAAGGCTTAAATGGCTTTTTTGACCTAAGTTTGATGATTGCGCTCAAACCAAATGTCCTAGAACTAAATTTCCAAATGTAACTACTAGATTGTGATAAAATACACTATTGGGTGAAGTTTGGTTGACTTCTGCGCAGCGGTTTGGGAGTTAACATCAAAATTACATTTCTCGGCCATATCGCATAGATCTCACTGTGAAAAGGCTTAAATGACTTTTTTTAATTAAGTTTGAAGAATGCGCTCAAACCAAATGTCCTAAAACTAAATTTCCAAATGTAACTACTAGATTGTGATAAAATACACTATTGGGTGAAGTTTGGTTGACTTCTGCGCAGCGGTTTGGGAGTTAACATCAAAATTACATTTCTCGGCCATATCGCATAGATCTCACTGTGAAAAGGCTTAAATGGCTTTTTTGACCTAAGTTTGAGGATTGCGCTCAAATCAAATGTCCTAGAACCAAATTTCCACATGTAACTACTAGATTGTGATACAATACACTATTGGGTGAAGTTTGGTTTACTTCTGCGCAGCGGTTTGGGAGTTAACATCAAAATTACATTTCTCGGCCATATCGCATAGATCTCACTGTGAAAAGGCTTAAATGGCTTTTTTGACCTAAGTTTGAGGATTGCGCTCAAATCAAATGTCCTAGAACCAAATTTCCACATGTAACTACTAGATTGTGATACAATACACTATTGGGTGAAGTTTGGTTTACTTCTGCGCAGCGGTTTGGGAGTTAACATCAAAATTACATTTCTCGGCCATATCGCATAGATCTCACTGTGAAAAGGCTTAAATGGCTTTTTTGACCTAAGTTTGAGAATTGCGCTCAAATCAAATGTCCTAGAACCAAATTTCCACATGTAACTACTAGATTGTGATACAATACACTAATGGGTGAAGTTTGGTTGACTTCTGCGCAGCGGTTTGGGAGTTAACATCAAAATTACATTTCTCGGCCATATCGCATAGATCTCACTGTGAAAAGGCTTAAATGACTTTTTTTAATTAAGTTTGAAGATTGCGCTCAAACCAAATGTCCTAGAACTAAATTTCCAAATGTAACTACTAGATTATGATAAAATACACTATTGGGTGAAGTTTGGTTGACTTTTGCGCAGCGGTTTGGGAGTTAAAATCAAAATTACATTTCTCGGCCATATAGCATAGATCTCACTGTGAAAATGCTTAAATGGCTTTTTTGACCTAAGTTTGAGGATTGCGCTCAAATCAAATGTCCTAGACCCAAATTTCCACATGTAACTACTAGATTGTGATACAATACACTAATGGGTGAAGTTTGGTTGACTTCTCCGCAGCGGTTTGGGAGTGAACATCAAAATTACATTTCTCGGCCATATCGCATAGATCTCACTGTGAAAAGGCTTAAATGACTTTTTTTAATTAAGTTTGAAGAATGCGCTCAAACCAAATGTCCTAAAACTAAATTACCAAATGTAACTACTAGATTGTGATAAAATACACTACTGGGTGAAGTTTGGTTGACTTCTGCGCAGCGGTTTGGGAGTTAACATCAAAATTACATTTCTCGGCCATATCGCATAGATCTCACTGTGAAAAGGCTTAAATGGCTTTTTTGACCTAAATTTGAGAATTGCGCTCAAATCAAATGTCCTAGAACCAAATTTTCACATGTAACTACTAGATTGTGATACAATACACTATTGGGTGAAGTTTGGTTGACTTCTGCGCAGCGGTTTGGGAGTTAACATCAAAATTACATTTCTCGGCCATATCGCATAGATCTCACTGTGAAAAGGCTTAAATGGCTTTTTTGACCTAAGTTTGATGATTGCGCTCAAACCAAATGTCCTAGAACTAAATTTCCAAATGTAACTACTAGATTGTGAAAAAATACACTATTGGGTGAAGTTTGGTTGACTTCTGCGCAGCGGTTTGGGAGTTAACATCAAAATTACATTTCTCGGCCATATCGCATAGATCTCACTGTGAAAAGGCTTAAATGACTTTTTTTAATTAAGTTTGAAAATTGCGCTCAAACCAAATGTCCTAGAACTAAATTTCCAAATGTAACTACTAGATTGTGATAAAATACACTATTGGGTGAAGTTTGGTTGACTTCTGCGCAGCGGTTTGGGAGTTAACATCAAAATTACATTTCTCGGCCATATCGCATAGATCTCACTGTGAAAAGGCTTAAATGGCTTTTCTGACCTAAGTTTGAGGATTGCGCTCAAATCAAATGTCCTAGAACCAAATTTCCACATGTAACTACAAGATTGTGATACAATACACTAATGGTTGAAGTTTGGTTGACTTCTGCGCAGCGGTTTGGGAGTTAACATCAAAATTACATTTCTCGGCCATATCGCATAGATCTCACTGTGAAAAGGCTTAAATGACTTTTTTTAATTAAGTTTGAAGAATGCGCTCAAACCAAATGTCCTAAAACTAAATTTCCAAATGTAACTACTAGATTGTGATAAAATACACTATTGGGTGAAGTTTGGTTGACTTCTGCGCAGCGGTTTGGGAGTTAACATCAAAATTACATTTCTCGGCCATATCGCATAGATCTCACTGTGAAAAGGCTTAAATGGCTTTTTTGACCTAAGTTTGAGGATTGCGCTCAAATCAAATGTCCTAGAACCAAATTTCCACATGTAACTACTAGATTGTGATACAATACACTATTGGGTGAAGTTTGGTTGACTTCTGCGCAGCGGTTTGGGAGTTAACATCAAAATTACATTTCTCGGCCATATCGCATAGATCTCACTGTGAAAAGGCTTAAATGGCTTTTTTGACCTAAGTTTGAGGATTGCGCTCAAATCAAATGTCCTAGAACCAAATTTCCACATGTAACTACTAGATTGTGATACAATACACTATTGGGTGAAGTTTGGTTTACTTCTGCGCAGCGGTTTGGGAGTTAACATCAAAATTACATTTCTCGGCCATATCGCATAGATCTCACTGTGAAAAGGCTTAAATGGCTTTTTTGACCTAAGTTTGAGAATTGCGCTCAAATCAAATGTCCTAGAACCAAATTTCCACATGTAACTACTAGATTGTGATACAATACACTAATGGGTGAAGTTTGGTTGACTTCTGCGCAGCGGTTTGGGAGTTAACATCAAAATTACATTTCTCGGCCATATCGCATAGATCTCACTGTGAAAAGGCTTAAATGACTTTTTTTAATTAAGTTTGAAGATTGCGCTCAAACCAAATGTCCTAGAACTAAATTTCCAAATGTAACTACTAGATTATGATAAAATACACTATTGGGTGAAGTTTGGTTGACTTTTGCGCAGCGGTTTGGGAGTTAAAATCAAAATTACATTTCTCGGCCATATAGCATAGATCTCACTGTGAAAATGCTTAAATGGCTTTTTTGACCTAAGTTTGAGGATTGCGCTCAAATCAAATGTCCTAGACCCAAATTTCCACATGTAACTACTAGATTGTGATACAATACACTAATGGGTGAAGTTTGGTTGACTTCTCCGCAGCGGTTTGGGAGTGAACATCAAAATTACATTTCTCGGCCATATCGCATAGATCTCACTGTGAAAAGGCTTAAATGACTTTTTTTAATTAAGTTTGAAGAATGCGCTCAAACCAAATGTCCTAAAACTAAATTACCAAATGTAACTACTAGATTGTGATAAAATACACTACTGGGTGAAGTTTGGTTGACTTCTGCGCAGCGGTTTGGGAGTTAACATCAAAATTACATTTCTCGGCCATATCGCATAGATCTCACTGTGAAAAGGCTTAAATGGCTTTTTTGACCTAAGTTTGAGGATTGCGCTCAAATCAAATGTCCTAAAACCAAATTTCCACATGTAACTACTAGATTGTGATACAATACACTAATGGGTGAAGTTTGGTTGACTTCTCCGCAGCGGTTTGGGAGTGAACATCAAAATTACATTTCTCGGCCATATCGCATAGATCTCACTGTGAAAAGGCTTAAATGACTTTTTTTAATTAAGTTTGAAGAATGCGCTCAAACCAAATGCCCTAAAACTAAATTACCAAATGTAACTACTAGATTGTGATAAAATACACTATTGGGTGAAGTTTGGTTGACTTCTGCGCAGCGGTTTGGGAGTTAACATCAAAATTACATTTCTCGGCCATATCGCATAGATCTCACTGTGAAAAGGCTTAAATGGCTTTTTTGACCTAAGTTTGAGGATTGCGCTCAAATCAAATGTCCTAAAACCAAATTTCCACATGTAACTACTAGATTGTGATACAATACACTAATGGGTGAAGTTTGGTTGACTTCTGCGCAGCGGTTTGGGAGTGAACATCAAAATTACATTTCTCGGCCATATCGCATAGATCTCACTGTGAAAAGGCTTAAATGACTTTTTTTAATTAAGTTTGAAAATTGCGCTCAAACCAAATGTCCTAAAACTAAATTTCCAAATGTAACTACTAGATTGTGATAAAATACACTATTGGGTGAAGTTTGGTTGACTTCTGCGCAGCGGTTTGGGAGTTAACATCAAAATTACATTTCTCGGCCATATCGCATAGATCTCACTGTGAAAAGGCTTAAATGGCTTTTTTGACCTAAGTTTGAGAATTGCGCTCAAATCAAATGTCCTAGAACCAAATTTCCACATGTAACTACTAAATTGTGATACAATACACTATTGGGTGAAGTTTGGTTGACTTCTGCGCAGCGGTTTGGGAGTTAACATCAAAATTACATTTCTCGGCCATATCGCATAGATCTCACTGTGAAAAGGCTTAAATGGCTTTTTTGACCTAAGTTTGATGATTGCGCTCAAACCAAATGTCCTAGAACTAAATTTCCAAATGTAACTACTAGATTGTGATAAAATACACTATTGGGTGAAGTTTGGTTGACTTCTGCGCAGCGGTTTGGGAGTTAACATCAAAATTACATTTCTCGGCCATATCGCATAGATCTCACTGTGAAAAGGCTTAAATGGCTTTTTTGACCTAAGTTTGAGGATTGCGCTCAAATCAAATGTCCTAGAACCAAATTTCCACATGTAACTACTAGATTGTGATACAATACACTAATGGGTGAAGTTTGGTTGACTTCTGCGCAGCGGTTTGGGAGTGAACATCAAAATTACATTTCTCGGCCATATCGCATAGATCTCACTGTGAAAAGGCTTAAATGACTTTTTTTAATTAAGTTTGAAAATTGCGCTCAAACCAAATGTCCTAAAACTAAATTTCCAAATGTAACTACTAGATTGTGATAAAATACACTATTGGGTGAAGTTTGGTTGACTTCTGCGCAGCGGTTTGGGAGTTAACATCAAAATTACATTTCTCGGCCATATCGCATAGATCTCACTGTGAAAAGGCTTAAATGGCTTTTTTGACCTAAATTTGAGAATTGCGCTCAAATCAAATGTCCTAGAACCAAATTTTCACATGTAACTACTAGATTGTGATACAATACACTATTGGGTGAAGTTTGGTTGACTTCTGCGCAGCGGTTTGGGAGTTAACATCAAAATTACATTTCTCGGCCATATCGCATAGATCTCACTGTGAAAAGGCTTAAATGGCTTTTTTGACCTAAGTTTGATGATTGCGCTCAAACCAAATGTCCTAGAACTAAATTTCCAAATGTAACTACTAGATTGTGAAAATATACACTATTGGGTGAAGTTTGGTTGACTTCTGCGCAGCGGTTTGGGAGTTAACATCAAAATTACATTTCTCGGCCATATCGCATAGATCTCACTGTGAAAAGGCTTAAATGACTTTTTTTAATTAAGTTTGAAAATTGCGCTCAAACCAAATGTCCTAGAACTAAATTTCCAAATGTAACTACTAGATTGTGATAAAATACACTATTGGGTGAAGTTTGGTTGACTTCTGCGCAGCGGTTTGGGAGTTAACATCAAAATTACATTTCTCGGCCATATCGCATAGATCTCACTGTGAAAAGGCTTAAATGACTTTTTTTAATTAAGTTTGAAAATTGCGCTCAAACCAAATGTCCTAAAACTAAATTTCCAAATGTAACTACTAGATTGTGATAAAATACACTATTGGGTGAAGTTTGGTTGACTTCTGCGCAGCGGTTTGGGAGTTAACATCAAAATTACATTTCTCGGCCATATCGCATAGATCTCACTGTGAAAAGGCTTAAATGGCTTTTTTGACCTAAGTTTGAGGATTGCGCTCAAATCAAATGTCCTAGAACCAAATTTCCACATGTAACTACTAGATTGTGATACAATACACTATTGGGTGAAGTTTGGTTTACTTCTGCGCAGCGGTTTGGGAGTTAACATCAAAATTACATTTCTCGGCCATATCGCATAGATCTCACTGTGAAAAGGCTTAAATGGCTTTTTTGACCTAAGTTTGATGATTGCGCTCAAACCAAATGTCCTAGAACTAAATTTCCAAATGTAACTACTAGATTGTGATAAAATACACTATTCGGTGAAGTTTGGTTGACCTCTGCGCAGCGGTTTGGGAGTTAACATCAAAATTACATTTCTCGGCCATATCGCATAGATCTCACTGTGAAAAGGCTTAAATGGCTTTTTTGACCTAAGTTTGAGAATTGCGCTCAAATCAAATGTCCTAGAACCAAATTTCCACATGTAACTACTAGATTGTGATACAATACACTAATGGGTGAAGTTTGGTTGACTTCTGCGCAGCGGTTTGGGAGTTAACATCAAAATTACATTTCTCGGCCATATCGCATAGATCTCACTGTGAAAAGGCTTAAATGACTTTTTTTAATTAAGTTTGAAGATTGCGCTCAAACCAAATGTCCTAGAACTAAATTTCCAAATGTAACTACTAGATTATGATAAAATACACTATTGGGTGAAGTTTGGTTGACTTTTGCGCAGCGGTTTGGGAGTTAAAATCAAAATTACATTTCTCGGCCATATAGCATAGATCTCACTGTGAAAAGGCTTAAATGGCTTTTTTGACCTAAGTTTGAGGATTGCGCTCAAATCAAATGTCCTAGACCCAAATTTCCACATGTAACTACTAGATTGTGATACAATACACTAATGGGTGAAGTTTGGTTGACTTCTCCGTAGCGGTTTGGGAGTGAACATCAAAATTACATTTCTCGGCCATATCGCATAGATCTCACTGTGAAAAGGCTTAAATGACTTTTTTTAATTAAGTTTGAAGAATGCGCTCAAACCAAATGTCCTAAAACTAAATTACCAAATGTAACTACTAGATTGTGATAAAATACACTATTGGGTGAAGTTTGGTTGACTTCTGCGCAGCGGTTTGGGAGTTAACATCAAAATTACATTTCTCGGCCATATCGCATAGATCTCACTGTGAAAAGGCTTAAATGGCTTTTTTGACCTAAGTTTGAGGATTGCGCTCAAATCAAATGTCCTAAAACCAAATTTCCACATGTAACTACTAGATTGTGATACAATACACTAATGGGTGAAGTTTGGTTGACTTCTGCGCAGCGGTTTGGGAGTGAACATCAAAATTACATTTCTCGGCCATATCGCATAGATCTCACTGTGAAAAGGCTTAAATGACTTTTTTTAATTAAGTTTGAAAATTGCGCTCAAACCAAATGTCCTAAAACTAAATTTCCAAATGTAACTACTAGATTGTGATAAAATACACTATTGGGTGAAGTTTGGTTGACTTCTGCGCAGCGGTTTGGGAGTTAACATCAAAATTACATTTCTCAGCCATATCGCATAGATCTCACTGTGAAAAGGCTTAAATGGCTTTTTTGACCTAAGTTTGAGAATTGCGCTCAAATCAAATGTCCTAGAACCAAATTTCCACATGTAACTACTAGATTGTGATACAATACACTATTGGGTGAAGTTTGGTTGACTTCTGCGCAGCGGTTTGGGAGTTAACATCAAAATTACATTTCTCGGCCATATCGCATAGATCTCACTGTGAAAAGGCTTAAATGACTTTTTTTAATTAAGTTTGATGATTGCGCTCAAACCAAATGTCCTAGAACTAAATTTCCAAATGTAACTACTAGATTGTGATAAAATACACTATTGGGTGAAGTTTGGTTGACTTCTGCGCAGCGGTTTGGGAGTTAACATCAAAATTACATTTCTCGGCCATATCGCATAGATCTCACTGTGAAAAGGCTTAAATGGCTTTTTTGACCTAAGTTTGATGATTGCTCTCAAACCAAATGTCCTAGAACTAAATTTCCAAATGTAACTACTAGATTGTGATAAAATACACTATTGGGTGAAGTTTGGTTGACTTCTGCGCAGCGGTTTGGGAGTTAACATCAAAATTACATTTCTCGGCCATATCGCATAGATCTCACTGTGAAAAGGCTTAAATGACTTTTTTTAATTAAGTTTGAAGAATGCGCTCAAACCAAATGTCCTAAAACTAAATTTCCAAATGTAACTACTAGATTGTGATAAAATACACTATTGGGTGAAGTTTGGTTGACTTCTGCGCAGCGGTTTGGGAGTTAACATCAAAATTACATTTCTCGGCCATATCGCATAGATCTCACTGTGAAAAGGCTTAAATGGCTTTTTTGACCTAAGTTTGAGGATTGCGCTCAAATCAAATGTCCTAGAACCAAATTTCCACATGTAACTACTAGATTGTGATACAATACACTATTGGGTGAAGTTTGGTTTACTTCTGCGCAGCGGTTTGGGAGTTAACATCAAAATTACATTTCTCGGCCATATCGCATAGATCTCACTGTGAAAAGGCTTAAATGGCTTTTTTGACCTAAGTTTGAGGATTGCGCTCAAATCAAATGTCCTAGAACCAAATTTCCACATGTAACTACTAGATTGTGATACAATACACTATTGGGTGAAGTTTGGTTTACTTCTGCGCAGCGGTTTGGGAGTTAACATCAAAATTACATTTCTCGGCCATATCGCATAGATCTCACTGTGAAAAGGCTTAAATGGCTTTTTTGACCTAAGTTTGAGAATTGCGCTCAAATCAAATGTCCTAGAACCAAATTTCCACATGTAACTACTAGATTGTGATACAATACACTAATGGGTGAAGTTTGGTTGACTTCTGCGCAGCGGTTTGGGAGTTAACATCAAAATTACATTTCTCGGCCATATCGCATAGATCTCACTGTGAAAAGGCTTAAATGACTTTTTTTAATTAAGTTTGAAGATTGCGCTCAAACCAAATGTCCTAGAACTAAATTTCCAAATGTAACTACTAGATTATGATAAAATACACTATTGGGTGAAGTTTGGTTGACTTTTGCGCAGCGGTTTGGGAGTTAAAATCAAAATTACATTTCTCGGCCATATAGCATAGATCTCACTGTGAAAATGCTTAAATGGCTTTTTTGACCTAAGTTTGAGGATTGCGCTCAAATCAAATGTCCTAGACCCAAATTTCCACATGTAACTACTAGATTGTGATACAATACACTAATGGGTGAAGTTTGGTTGACTTCTCCGCAGCGGTTTGGGAGTGAACATCAAAATTACATTTCTCGGCCATATCGCATAGATCTCACTGTGAAAAGGCTTAAATGACTTTTTTTAATTAAGTTTGAAGAATGCGCTCAAACCAAATGTCCTAAAACTAAATTACCAAATGTAACTACTAGATTGTGATAAAATACACTATTGGGTGAAGTTTGGTTGACTTCTGCGCAGCGGTTTGGGAGTTAACATCAAAATTACATTTCTCGGCCATATCGCATAGATCTCACTGTGAAAAGGCTTAAATGGCTTTTTTGACCTAAGTTTGAGGATTGCGCTCAAATCAAATGTCCTAAAACCAAATTTCCACATGTAACTACTAGATTGTGATACAATACACTAATGGGTGAAGTTTGGTTGACTTCTGCGCAGCGGTTTGGGAGTGAACATCAAAATTACATTTCTCGGCCATATCGCATAGATCTCACTGTGAAAAGGCTTAAATGACTTTTTTTAATTAAGTTTGAAAATTGCGCTCAAACCAAATGTCCTAAAACTAAATTTCCAAATGTAACTACTAGATTGTGATAAAATACACTATTGGGTGAAGTTTGGTTGACTTCTGCGCAGCGGTTTGGGAGTTAACATCAAAATTACATTTCTCGGCCATATCGCATAGATCTCACTGTGAAAAGGCTTAAATGGCTTTTTTGACCTAAGTTTGAGAATTGCGCTCAAATCAAATGTCCTAGAACCAAATTTCCACATGTAACTACTAAATTGTGATACAATACACTATTGGGTGAAGTTTGGTTGACTTCTGCGCAGCGGTTTGGGAGTTAACATCAAAATTACATTTCTCGGCCATATCGCATAGATCTCACTGTGAAAAGGCTTAAATGGCTTTTTTGACCTAAGTTTGATGATTGCGCTCAAACCAAATGTCCTAGAACTAAATTTCCAAATGTAACTACTAGATTGTGATAAAATACACTATTGGGTGAAGTTTGGTTGACTTCTGCGCAGCGGTTTGGGAGTGAACATCAAAATTACATTTCTCGGCCATATCGCATAGATCTCACTGTGAAAAGGCTTAAATGGCTTTTTTGACCTAAGTTTGAGGATTGCGCTCAAATCAAATGTCCTAGAACCAAATTTCCACATGTAACTACTAGATTGTGATACAATACACTATTGGGTGAAGTTTGGTTTACTTCTGCGCAGCGGTTTGGGAGTTAACATCAAAATTACATTTCTCGGCCATATCGCATAGATCTCACTGTGAAAAGGCTTAAATGGCTTTTTTGACCTAAGTTTGAGGATTGCGCTCAAATCAAATGTCCTAGAACCAAATTTCCACATGTAACTACTAGATTGTGATACAATACACTATTGGGTGAAGTTTGGTTTACTTCTGCGCAGCGGTTTGGGAGTTAACATCAAAATTACATTTCTCGGCCATATCGCATAGATCTCACTGTGAAAAGGCTTAAATGGCTTTTTTGACCTAAGTTTGAGAATTGCGCTCAAATCAAATGTCCTAGAACCAAATTTCCACATGTAACTACTAGATTGTGATACAATACACTAATGGGTGAAGTTTGGTTGACTTCTGCGCAGCGGTTTGGGAGTTAACATCAAAATTACATTTCTCGGCCATATCGCATAGATCTCACTGTGAAAAGGCTTAAATGACTTTTTTTAATTAAGTTTGAAGATTGCGCTCAAACCAAATGTCCTAGAACTAAATTTCCAAATGTAACTACTAGATTATGATAAAATACACTATTGGGTGAAGTTTGGTTGACTTTTGCGCAGCGGTTTGGGAGTTAAAATCAAAATTACATTTCTCGGCCATATAGCATAGATCTCACTGTGAAAATGCTTAAATGGCTTTTTTGACCTAAGTTTGAGGATTGCGCTCAAATCAAATGTCCTAGACCCAAATTTCCACATGTAACTACTAGATTGTGATACAATACACTAATGGGTGAAGTTTGGTTGACTTCTCCGCAGCGGTTTGGGAGTGAACATCAAAATTACATTTCTCGGCCATATCGCATAGATCTCACTGTGAAAAGGCTTAAATGACTTTTTTTAATTAAGTTTGAAGAATGCGCTCAAACCAAATGTCCTAAAACTAAATTACCAAATGTAACTACTAGATTGTGATAAAATACACTATTGGGTGAAGTTTGGTTGACTTCTGCGCAGCGGTTTGGGAGTTAACATCAAAATTACATTTCTCGGCCATATCGCATAGATCTCACTGTGAAAAGGCTTAAATGGCTTTTTTGACCTAAGTTTGAGGATTGCGCTCAAATCAAATGTCCTAAAACCAAATTTCCACATGTAACTACTAGATTGTGATACAATACACTAATGGGTGAAGTTTGGTTGACTTCTGCGCAGCGGTTTGGGAGTGAACATCAAAATTACATTTCTCGGCCATATCGCATAGATCTCACTGTGAAAAGGCTTAAATGACTTTTTTTAATTAAGTTTGAAAATTGCGCTCAAACCAAATGTCCTAAAACTAAATTTCCAAATGTAACTACTAGATTGTGATAAAATACACTATTGGGTGAAGTTTGGTTGACTTCTGCGCAGCGGTTTGGGAGTTAACATCAAAATTACATTTCTCGGCCATATCGCATAGATCTCACTGTGAAAAGGCTTAAATGGCTTTTTTGACCTAAGTTTGAGAATTGCGCTCAAATCAAATGTCCTAGAACCAAATTTCCACATGTAACTACTAAATTGTGATACAATACACTATTGGGTGAAGTTTGGTTGACTTCTGCGCAGCGGTTTGGGAGTTAACATCAAAATTACATTTCTCGGCCATATCGCATAGATCTCACTGTGAAAAGGCTTAAATGGCTTTTTTGACCTAAGTTTGATGATTGCGCTCAAACCAAATGTCCTAGAACTAAATTTCCAAATGTAACTACTAGATTGTGATAAAATACACTATTGGGTGAAGTTTGGTTGACTTCTGCGCAGCGGTTTGGGAGTTAACATCAAAATTACATTTCTCGGCCATATCGCATAGATCTCACTGTGAAAAGGCTTAAATGGCTTTTTTGACCTAAGTTTGAGGATTGCGCTCAAATCAAATGTCCTAGAACCAAATTTCCACATGTAACTACTAGATTGTGATACAATACACTAATGGGTGAAGTTTGGTTGACTTCTGCGCAGCGGTTTGGGAGTGAACATCAAAATTACATTTCTCGGCCATATCGCATAGATCTCACTGTGAAAAGGCTTAAATGACTTTTTTTAATTAAGTTTGAAAATTGCGCTCAAACCAAATGTCCTAAAACTAAATTTCCAAATGTAACTACTAGATTGTGATAAAATACACTATTGGGTGAAGTTTGGTTGACTTCTGCGCAGCGGTTTGGGAGTTAACATCAAAATTACATTT
This sequence comes from Corythoichthys intestinalis, assembly GCF_030265065.1. Taxonomy (NCBI): domain Eukaryota; kingdom Metazoa; phylum Chordata; class Actinopteri; order Syngnathiformes; family Syngnathidae; genus Corythoichthys; species Corythoichthys intestinalis. The sequence continues at coordinate 84,233,369 of NC_080395.1, forward strand.
CTCGGCCATATCGCATAGATCTCACTGTGAAAAGGCTTAAATGGCTTTTTTGACCTAAATTTGAGAATTGCGCTCAAATCAAATGTCCTAGAACCAAATTTTCACATGTAACTACTAGATTGTGATACAATACACTATTGGGTGAAGTTTGGTTGACTTCTGCGCAGCGGTTTGGGAGTTAACATCAAAATTACATTTCTCGGCCATATCGCATAGATCTCACTGTGAAAAGGCTTAAATGGCTTTTTTGACCTAAGTTTGATGATTGCGCTCAAACCAAATGTCCTAGAACTAAATTTCCAAATGTAACTACTAGATTGTGAAAAAATACACTATTGGGTGAAGTTTGGTTGACTTCTGCGCAGCGGTTTGGGAGTTAACATCAAAATTACATTTCTCGGCCATATCGCATAGATCTCACTGTGAAAAGGCTTAAATGACTTTTTTTAATTAAGTTTGAAAATTGCGCTCAAACCAAATGTCCTAGAACTAAATTTCCAAATGTAACTACTAGATTGTGATAAAATACACTATTGGGTGAAGTTTGGTTGACTTCTGCGCAGCGGTTTGGGAGTTAACATCAAAATTACATTTCTCGGCCATATCGCATAGATCTCACTGTGAAAAGGCTTAAATGGCTTTTCTGACCTAAGTTTGATGATTGCGCTCAAACCAAATGTCCTAGAACTAAATTTCCAAATGTAACTACTAGATTGTGATAAAATACACTATTGGGTGAAGTTTGGTTGACTTCTGCGCAGCGGTTTGGGAGTTAACATCAAAATTACATTTCTCGGCCATATCGCATAGATCTCACTGTGAAAAGGCTTAAATGACTTTTTTTAATTAAGTTTGAAAATTGCGCTCAAACCAAATGTCCTAAAACTAAATTTCCAAATGTAACTACTAGATTGTGATAAAATACACTATTGGGTGAAGTTTGGTTGACTTCTGCGCAGCGGTTTGGGAGTTAACATCAAAATTACATTTCTCGGCCATATAGCATAGATCTCACTGTGAAAAGGCTTAAATGGCTTTTTTGACCTAAGTTTGAGGATTGCGCTCAAATCAAATGTCCTAGACCCAAATTTCCACATGTAACTACTAGATTGTGATACAATACACTAATGGGTGAAGTTTGGTTGACTTCTCCGTAGCGGTTTGGGAGTGAACATCAAAATTACATTTCTCGGCCATATCGCATAGATCTCACTGTGAAAAGGCTTAAATGACTTTTTTTAATTAAGTTTGAAGAATGCGCTCAAACCAAATGTCCTAAAACTAAATTACCAAATGTAACTACTAGATTGTGATAAAATACACTATTGGGTGAAGTTTGGTTGACTTCTGCGCAGCGGTTTGGGAGTTAACATCAAAATTACATTTCTCGGCCATATCGCATAGATCTCACTGTGAAAAGGCTTAAATGGCTTTTTTGACCTAAGTTTGAGGATTGCGCTCAAATCAAATGTCCTAAAACCAAATTTCCACATGTAACTACTAGATTGTGATACAATACACTAATGGGTGAAGTTTGGTTGACTTCTGCGCAGCGGTTTGGGAGTGAACATCAAAATTACATTTCTCGGCCATATCGCATAGATCTCACTGTGAAAAGGCTTAAATGACTTTTTTTAATTAAGTTTGAAAATTGCGCTCAAACCAAATGTCCTAAAACTAAATTTCCAAATGTAACTACTAGATTGTGATAAAATACACTATTGGGTGAAGTTTGGTTGACTTCTGCGCAGCGGTTTGGGAGTTAACATCAAAATTACATTTCTCAGCCATATCGCATAGATCTCACTGTGAAAAGGCTTAAATGGCTTTTTTGACCTAAGTTTGAGAATTGCGCTCAAATCAAATGTCCTAGAACCAAATTTCCACATGTAACTACTAGATTGTGATACAATACACTATTGGGTGAAGTTTGGTTGACTTCTGCGCAGCGGTTTGGGAGTTAACATCAAAATTACATTTCTCGGCCATATCGCATAGATCTCACTGTGAAAAGGCTTAAATGACTTTTTTTAATTAAGTTTGATGATTGCGCTCAAACCAAATGTCCTAGAACTAAATTTCCAAATGTAACTACTAGATTGTGATAAAATACACTATTGGGTGAAGTTTGGTTGACTTCTGCGCAGCGGTTTGGGAGTTAACATCAAAATTACATTTCTCGGCCATATCGCATAGATCTCACTGTGAAAAGGCTTAAATGGCTTTTTTGACCTAAGTTTGATGATTGCGCTCAAACCAAATGTCCTAGAACTAAATTTCCAAATGTAACTACTAGATTGTGATAAAATACACTATTGGGTGAAGTTTGGTTGACTTCTGCGCAGCGGTTTGGGAGTTAACATCAAAATTACATTTCTCGGCCATATCGCATAGATCTCACTGTGAAAAGGCTTAAATGACTTTTTTTAATTAAGTTTGAAGAATGCGCTCAAACCAAATGTCCTAAAACTAAATTTCCAAATGTAACTACTAGATTGTGATAAAATACACTATTGGGTGAAGTTTGGTTGACTTCTGCGCAGCGGTTTGGGAGTTAACATCAAAATTACATTTCTCGGCCATATCGCATAGATCTCACTGTGAAAAGGCTTAAATGGCTTTTTTGACCTAAGTTTGAGGATTGCGCTCAAATCAAATGTCCTAGAACCAAATTTCCACATGTAACTACTAGATTGTGATACAATACACTATTGGGTGAAGTTTGGTTTACTTCTGCGCAGCGGTTTGGGAGTTAACATCAAAATTACATTTCTCGGCCATATCGCATAGATCTCACTGTGAAAAGGCTTAAATGGCTTTTTTGACCTAAGTTTGAGGATTGCGCTCAAATCAAATGTCCTAGAACCAAATTTCCACATGTAACTACTAGATTGTGATACAATACACTATTGGGTGAAGTTTGGTTTACTTCTGCGCAGCGGTTTGGGAGTTAACATCAAAATTACATTTCTCGGCCATATCGCATAGATCTCACTGTGAAAAGGCTTAAATGGCTTTTTTGACCTAAGTTTGAGAATTGCGCTCAAATCAAATGTCCTAGAACCAAATTTCCACATGTAACTACTAGATTGTGATACAATACACTAATGGGTGAAGTTTGGTTGACTTCTGCGCAGCGGTTTGGGAGTTAACATCAAAATTACATTTCTCGGCCATATCGCATAGATCTCACTGTGAAAAGGCTTAAATGACTTTTTTTAATTAAGTTTGAAGATTGCGCTCAAACCAAATGTCCTAGAACTAAATTTCCAAATGTAACTACTAGATTATGATAAAATACACTATTGGGTGAAGTTTGGTTGACTTTTGCGCAGCGGTTTGGGAGTTAAAATCAAAATTACATTTCTCGGCCATATAGCATAGATCTCACTGTGAAAATGCTTAAATGGCTTTTTTGACCTAAGTTTGAGGATTGCGCTCAAATCAAATGTCCTAGACCCAAATTTCCACATGTAACTACTAGATTGTGATACAATACACTAATGGGTGAAGTTTGGTTGACTTCTCCGCAGCGGTTTGGGAGTGAACATCAAAATTACATTTCTCGGCCATATCGCATAGATCTCACTGTGAAAAGGCTTAAATGACTTTTTTTAATTAAGTTTGAAGAATGCGCTCAAACCAAATGTCCTAAAACTAAATTACCAAATGTAACTACTAGATTGTGATAAAATACACTATTGGGTGAAGTTTGGTTGACTTCTGCGCAGCGGTTTGGGAGTTAACATCAAAATTACATTTCTCGGCCATATCGCATAGATCTCACTGTGAAAAGGCTTAAATGGCTTTTTTGACCTAAGTTTGAGGATTGCGCTCAAATCAAATGTCCTAAAACCAAATTTCCACATGTAACTACTAGATTGTGATACAATACACTAATGGGTGAAGTTTGGTTGACTTCTGCGCAGCGGTTTGGGAGTGAACATCAAAATTACATTTCTCGGCCATATCGCATAGATCTCACTGTGAAAAGGCTTAAATGACTTTTTTTAATTAAGTTTGAAAATTGCGCTCAAACCAAATGTCCTAAAACTAAATTTCCAAATGTAACTACTAGATTGTGATAAAATACACTATTGGGTGAAGTTTGGTTGACTTCTGCGCAGCGGTTTGGGAGTTAACATCAAAATTACATTTCTCGGCCATATCGCATAGATCTCACTGTGAAAAGGCTTAAATGGCTTTTTTGACCTAAGTTTGAGAATTGCGCTCAAATCAAATGTCCTAGAACCAAATTTCCACATGTAACTACTAAATTGTGATACAATACACTATTGGGTGAAGTTTGGTTGACTTCTGCGCAGCGGTTTGGGAGTTAACATCAAAATTACATTTCTCGGCCATATCGCATAGATCTCACTGTGAAAAGGCTTAAATGGCTTTTTTGACCTAAGTTTGATGATTGCGCTCAAACCAAATGTCCTAGAACTAAATTTCCAAATGTAACTACTAGATTGTGATAAAATACACTATTGGGTGAAGTTTGGTTGACTTCTGCGCAGCGGTTTGGGAGTTAACATCAAAATTACATTTCTCGGCCATATCGCATAGATCTCACTGTGAAAAGGCTTAAATGGCTTTTTTGACCTAAGTTTGAGGATTGCGCTCAAATCAAATGTCCTAGAACCAAATTTCCACATGTAACTACTAGATTGTGATACAATACACTAATGGGTGAAGTTTGGTTGACTTCTGCGCAGCGGTTTGGGAGTGAACATCAAAATTACATTTCTCGGCCATATCGCATAGATCTCACTGTGAAAAGGCTTAAATGACTTTTTTTAATTAAGTTTGAAAATTGCGCTCAAACCAAATGTCCTAAAACTAAATTTCCAAATGTAACTACTAGATTGTGATAAAATACACTATTGGGTGAAGTTTGGTTGACTTCTGCGCAGCGGTTTGGGAGTTAACATCAAAATTACATTTCTCGGCCATATCGCATAGATCTCACTGTGAAAAGGCTTAAATGGCTTTTTTGACCTAAATTTGAGAATTGCGCTCAAATCAAATGTCCTAGAACCAAATTTTCACATGTAACTACTAGATTGTGATACAATACACTATTGGGTGAAGTTTGGTTGACTTCTGCGCAGCGGTTTGGGAGTTAACATCAAAATTACATTTCTCGGCCATATCGCATAGATCTCACTGTGAAAAGGCTTAAATGGCTTTTTTGACCTAAGTTTGATGATTGCGCTCAAACCAAATGTCCTAGAACTAAATTTCCAAATGTAACTACTAGATTGTGAAAAAATACACTATTGGGTGAAGTTTGGTTGACTTCTGCGCAGCGGTTTGGGAGTTAACATCAAAATTACATTTCTCGGCCATATCGCATAGATCTCACTGTGAAAAGGCTTAAATGACTTTTTTTAATTAAGTTTGAAAATTGCGCTCAAACCAAATGTCCTAGAACTAAATTTCCAAATGTAACTACTAGATTGTGATAAAATACACTATTGGGTGAAGTTTGGTTGACTTCTGCGCAGCGGTTTGGGAGTTAACATCAAAATTACATTTCTCGGCCATATCGCATAGATCTCACTGTGAAAAGGCTTAAATGGCTTTTCTGACCTAAGTTTGATGATTGCGCTCAAACCAAATGTCCTAGAACTAAATTTCCAAATGTAACTACTAGATTGTGATAAAATACACTATTGGGTGAAGTTTGGTTGACTTCTGCGCAGCGGTTTGGGAGTTAACATCAAAATTACATTTCTCGGCCATATCGCATAGATCTCACTGTGAAAAGGCTTAAATGACTTTTTTTAATTAAGTTTGAAAATTGCGCTCAAACCAAATGTCCTAAAACTAAATTTCCAAATGTAACTACTAGATTGTGATAAAATACACTATTGGGTGAAGTTTGGTTGACTTCTGCGCAGCGGTTTGGGAGTTAACATCAAAATTACATTTCTCGGCCATATCGCATAGATCTCACTGTGAAAAGGCTTAAATGGCTTTTTTGACCTAAGTTTGAGGATTGCGCTCAAATCAAATGTCCTAGAACCAAATTTCCACATGTAACTACTAGATTGTGATACAATACACTATTGGGTGAAGTTTGGTTTACTTCTGCGCAGCGGTTTGGGAGTTAACATCAAAATTACATTTCTCGGCCATATCGCATAGATCTCACTGTGAAAAGGCTTAAATGGCTTTTTTGACCTAAGTTTGATGATTGCGCTCAAACCAAATGTCCTAGAACTAAATTTCCAAATGTAACTACTAGATTGTGATAAAATACACTATTCGGTGAAGTTTGGTTGACCTCTGCGCAGCGGTTTGGGAGTTAACATCAAAATTACATTTCTCGGCCATATCGCATAGATCTCACTGTGAAAAGGCTTAAATGGCTTTTTTGACCTAAGTTTGAGAATTGCGCTCAAATCAAATGTCCTAGAACCAAATTTCCACATGTAACTACTAGATTGTGATACAATACACTAATGGGTGAAGTTTGGTTGACTTCTGCGCAGCGGTTTGGGAGTTAACATCAAAATTACATTTCTCGGCCATATAGCATAGATCTCACTGTGAAAATGCTTAAATGGCTTTTTTGACCTAAGTTTGAGGATTGCGCTCAAATCAAATGTCCTAGACCCAAATTTCCACATGTAACTACTAGATTGTGATACAATACACTAATGGGTGAAGTTTGGTGGACTTCTCCGCAGCGGTTTGGGAGTGAACATCAAAATTACATTTCTCGGCCATATCGCATAGATCTCACTGTGAAAAGGCTTAAATGACTTTTTTTAATTAAGTTTGAAGAATGCGCTCAAACCAAATGTCCTAAAACTAAATTACCAAATGTAACTACTAGATTGTGATAAAATACACTACTGGGTGAAGTTTGGTTGACTTCTGCGCAGCGGTTTGGGAGTTAACATCAAAATTACATTTCTCGGCCATATCGCATAGATCTCACTGTGAAAAGGCTTAAATGGCTTTTTTGACCTAAGTTTGAGGATTGCGCTCAAATCAAATGTCCTAAAACCAAATTTCCACATGTAACTACTAGATTGTGATACAATACACTAATGGGTGAAGTTTGGTTGACTTCTCCGCAGCGGTTTGGGAGTGAACATCAAAATTACATTTCTCGGCCATATCGCATAGATCTCACTGTGAAAAGGCTTAAATGACTTTTTTTAATTAAGTTTGAAGAATGCGCTCAAACCAAATGTCCTAAAACTAAATTACCAAATGTAACTACTAGATTGTGATAAAATACACTATTGGGTGAAGTTTGGTTGACTTCTGCGCAGCGGTTTGGGAGTTAACATCAAAATTACATTTCTCGGCCATATCGCATAGATCTCACTGTGAAAAGGCTTAAATGGCTTTTTTGACCTAAGTTTGAGGATTGCGCTCAAATCAAATGTCCTAAAACCAAATTTCCACATGTAACTACTAGATTGTGATACAATACACTAATGGGTGAAGTTTGGTTGACTTCTGCGCAGCGGTTTGGGAGTGAACATCAAAATTACATTTCTCGGCCATATCGCATAGATCTCACTGTGAAAAGGCTTAAATGACTTTTTTTAATTAAGTTTGAAAATTGCGCTCAAACCAAATGTCCTAAAACTAAATTTCCAAATGTAACTACTAGATTGTGATAAAATACACTATTGGGTGAAGTTTGGTTGACTTCTGCGCAGCGGTTTGGGAGTTAACATCAAAATTACATTTCTCGGCCATATCGCATAGATCTCACTGTGAAAAGGCTTAAATGGCTTTTTTGACCTAAGTTTGAGAATTGCGCTCAAATCAAATGTCCTAGAACCAAATTTCCACATGTAACTACTAAATTGTGATACAATACACTATTGGGTGAAGTTTGGTTGACTTCTGCGCAGCGGTTTGGGAGTTAACATCAAAATTACATTTCTCGGCCATATCGCATAGATCTCACTGTGAAAAGGCTTAAATGGCTTTTTTGACCTAAGTTTGATGATTGCGCTCAAACCAAATGTCCTAGAACTAAATTTCCAAATGTAACTACTAGATTGTGATAAAATACACTATTGGGTGAAGTTTGGTTGACTTCTGCGCAGCGGTTTGGGAGTTAACATCAAAATTACATTTCTCGGCCATATCGCATAGATCTCACTGTGAAAAGGCTTAAATGGCTTTTTTGACCTAAGTTTGAGGATTGCGCTCAAATCAAATGTCCTAGAACCAAATTTCCACATGTAACTACTAGATTGTGATACAATACACTAATGGGTGAAGTTTGGTTGACTTCTGCGCAGCGGTTTGGGAGTGAACATCAAAATTACATTTCTCGGCCATATCGCATAGATCTCACTGTGAAAAGGCTTAAATGACTTTTTTTAATTAAGTTTGAAAATTGCGCTCAAACCAAATGTCCTAAAACTAAATTTCCAAATGTAACTACTAGATTGTGATAAAATACACTATTGGGTGAAGTTTGGTTGACTTCTGCGCAGCGGTTTGGGAGTTAACATCAAAATTACATTTCTCGGCCATATCGCATAGATCTCACTGTGAAAAGGCTTAAATGGCTTTTTTGACCTAAATTTGAGAATTGCGCTCAAATCAAATGTCCTAGAACCAAATTTTCACATGTAACTACTAGATTGTGATACAATACACTATTGGGTGAAGTTTGGTTGACTTCTGCGCAGCGGTTTGGGAGTTAACATCAAAATTACATTTCTCGGCCATATCGCATAGATCTCACTGTGAAAAGGCTTAAATGGCTTTTTTGACCTAAGTTTGATGATTGCGCTCAAACCAAATGTCCTAGAACTAAATTTCCAAATGTAACTACTAGATTGTGAAAAAATACACTATTGGGTGAAGTTTGGTTGACTTCTGCGCAGCGGTTTGGGAGTTAACATCAAAATTACATTTCTCGGCCATATCGCATAGATCTCACTGTGAAAAGGCTTAAATGACTTTTTTTAATTAAGTTTGAAAATTGCGCTCAAACCAAATGTCCTAGAACTAAATTTCCAAATGTAACTACTAGATTGTGATAAAATACACTATTGGGTGAAGTTTGGTTGACTTCTGCGCAGCGGTTTGGGAGTTAACATCAAAATTACATTTCTCGGCCATATCGCATAGATCTCACTGTGAAAAGGCTTAAATGGCTTTTCTGACCTAAGTTTGATGATTGCGCTCAAACCAAATGTCCTAGAACTAAATTTCCAAATGTAACTACTAGATTGTGATAAAATACACTATTGGGTGAAGTTTGGTTGACTTCTGCGCAGCGGTTTGGGAGTTAACATCAAAATTACATTTCTCGGCCATATCGCATAGATCTCACTGTGAAAAGGCTTAAATGACTTTTTTTAATTAAGTTTGAAAATTGCGCTCAAACCAAATGTCCTAAAACTAAATTTCCAAATGTAACTACTAGATTGTGATAAAATACACTATTGGGTGAAGTTTGGTTGACTTCTGCGCAGCGGTTTGGGAGTTAACATCAAAATTACATTTCTCGGCCATATCGCATAGATCTCACTGTGAAAAGGCTTAAATGGCTTTTTTGACCTAAGTTTGAGGATTGCGCTCAAATCAAATGTCCTAGAACCAAATTTCCACATGTAACTACTAGATTGTGATACAATACACTATTGGGTGAAGTTTGGTTTACTTCTGCGCAGCGGTTTGGGAGTTAACATCAAAATTACATTTCTCGGCCATATCGCATAGATCTCACTGTGAAAAGGCTTAAATGGCTTTTTTGACCTAAGTTTGATGATTGCGCTCAAACCAAATGTCCTAGAACTAAATTTCCAAATGTAACTACTAGATTGTGATAAAATACACTATTCGGTGAAGTTTGGTTGACCTCTGCGCAGCGGTTTGGGAGTTAACATCAAAATTACATTTCTCGGCCATATCGCATAGATCTCACTGTGAAAAGGCTTAAATGGCTTTTTTGACCTAAGTTTGAGAATTGCGCTCAAATCAAATGTCCTAGAACCAAATTTCCACATGTAACTACTAGATTGTGATACAATACACTAATGGGTGAAGTTTGGTTGACTTCTGCGCAGCGGTTTGGGAGTTAACATCAAAATTACATTTCTCGGCCATATCGCATAGATCTCACTGTGAAAAGGCTTAAATGACTTTTTTTAATTAAGTTTGAAGATTGCGCTCAAACCAAATGTCCTAGAACTAAATTTCCAAATGTAACTACTAGATTATGATAAAATACACTATTGGGTGAAGTTTGGTTGACTTTTGCGCAGCGGTTTGGGAGTTAAAATCAAAATTACATTTCTCGGCCATATAGCATAGATCTCACTGTGAAAAGGCTTAAATGGCTTTTTTGACCTAAGTTTGAGGATTGCGCTCAAATCAAATGTCCTAGACCCAAATTTCCACATGTAACTACTAGATTGTGATACAATACACTAATGGGTGAAGTTTGGTTGACTTCTCCGCAGCGGTTTGGGAGTGAACATCAAAATTACATTTCTCGGCCATATCGCATAGATCTCACTGTGAAAAGGCTTAAATGACTTTTTTTAATTAAGTTTGAAGAATGCGCTCAAACCAAATGTCCTAAAACTAAATTACCAAATGTAACTACTAGATTGTGATAAAATACACTATTGGGTGAAGTTTGGTTGACTTCTGCGCAGCGGTTTGGGAGTTAACATCAAAATTACATTTCTCGGCCATATCGCATAGATCTCACTGTGAAAAGGCTTAAATGGCTTTTTTGACCTAAGTTTGAGGATTGCGCTCAAATCAAATGTCCTAAAACCAAATTTCCACATGTAACTACTAGATTGTGATACAATACACTAATGGGTGAAGTTTGGTTGACTTCTGCGCAGCGGTTTGGGAGTGAACATCAAAATTACATTTCTCGGCCATATCGCATAGATCTCACTGTGAAAAGGCTTAAATGACTTTTTTTAATTAAGTTTGAAAATTGCGCTCAAACCAAATGTCCTAAAACTAAATTTCCAAATGTAACTACTAGATTGTGATAAAATACACTATTGGGTGAAGTTTGGTTGACTTCTGCGCAGCGGTTTGGGAGTTAACATCAAAATTACATTTCTCAGCCATATCGCATAGATCTCACTGTGAAAAGGCTTAAATGGCTTTTTTGACCTAAGTTTGAGAATTGCGCTCAAATCAAATGTCCTAGAACCAAATTTCCACATGTAACTACTAGATTGTGATACAATACACTATTGGGTGAAGTTTGGTTGACTTCTGCGCAGCGGTTTGGGAGTTAACATCAAAATTACATTTCTCGGCCATATCGCATAGATCTCACTGTGAAAAGGCTTAAATGACTTTTTTTAATTAAGTTTGATGATTGCGCTCAAACCAAATGTCCTAGAACTAAATTTCCAAATGTAACTACTAGATTGTGATAAAATACACTATTGGGTGAAGTTTGGTTGACTTCTGCGCAGCGGTTTGGGAGTTAACATCAAAATTACATTTCTCGGCCATATCGCATAGATCTCACTGTGAAAAGGCTTAAATGGCTTTTTTGACCTAAGTTTGATGATTGCGCTCAAACCAAATGTCCTAGAACTAAATTTCCAAATGTAACTACTAGATTGTGATAAAATACACTATTGGGTGAAGTTTGGTTGACTTCTGCGCAGCGGTTTGGGAGTTAACATCAAAATTACATTTCTCGGCCATATCGCATAGATCTCACTGTGAAAAGGCTTAAATGACTTTTTTTAATTAAGTTTGAAAATTGCGCTCAAACCAAATGTCCTAAAACTAAATTTCCAAATGTAACTACTAGATTGTGATAAAATACACTATTGGGTGAAGTTTGGTTGACTTCTGCGCAGCGGTTTGGGAGTTAACATCAAAATTACATTTCTCGGCCATATCGCATAGATCTCACTGTGAAAAGGCTTAAATGGCTTTTTCGACCTAAGTTTGAGAATTGCGCTCAAATCAAATGTCCTAGAACCAAATTTCCACATGTAACTACTAAATTGTGATACAATACACTATTGGGTGAAGTTTGGTTGACTTCTGCGCAGCGGTTTGGGAGTTAACATCAAAATTACATTTCTCGGCCATATCGCATAGATCTCACTGTGAAAAGGCTTAAATGGCTTTTTTGACCTAAGTTTGATGATTGCGCTCAAACCAAATGTCCTAGAACTAAATTTCCAAATGTAACTACTAGATTGTGATAAAATACACTATTGGGTGAAGTTTGGTTGACTTCTGCGCAGCGGTTTGGGAGTTAACATCAAAATTACATTTCTCGGCCATATCGCATAGATCTCACTGTGAAAAGGCTTAAATGGCTTTTTTGACCTAAGTTTGACGATTGCGCTCAAATCAAATGTCCTAGAACCAAATTTCCACATGTAACTACTAGATTGTGATACAATACACTAATGGGTGAAGTTTGGTTGACTTCTGCGCAGCGGTTTGGGAGTGAACATCAAAATTACATTTCTCGGCCATATCGCATAGATCTCACTGTGAAAAGGCTTAAATGACTTTTTTTAATTAAGTTTGAAAATTGCGCTCAAACCAAATGTCCTAAAACTAAATTTCCAAATGTAACTACTAGATTGTGATAAAATACACTATTGGGTGAAGTTTGGTTGACTTCTGCGCAGCGGTTTGGGAGTTAACATCAAAATTACATTTCTCGGCCATATCGCATAGATCTCACTGTGAAAAGGCTTAAATTGCTTTTTTGACCTAAATTTGAGAATTGCGCTCAAATCAAATGTCCTAGAACCAAATTTTCACATGTAACTACTAGATTGTGATACAATACACTATTGGGTGAAGTTTGGTTGACTTCTGCGCAGCGGTTTGGGAGTTAACATCAAAATTACATTTCTCGGCCATATCGCATAGATCTCACTGTGAAAAGGCTTAAATGGCTTTTTTGACCTAAGTTTGATGATTGCGCTCAAACCAAATGTCCTAGAACTAAATTTCCAAATGTAACTACTAGATTGTGATAAAATACACTATTGGGTGAAGTTTGGTTGACTTCTGCGCAGCGGTTTGGGAGTTAACATCAAAATTACATTTCTCGGCCATATCGCATAGATCTCACTGTGAAAAGGCTTAAATGACTTTTTTTAAATAAGTTTGAAGATTGCGCTCAAACCAAATGTCCTAGAACTAAATTTCCAAATGTAACTACTAGATTATGATAAAATACACTATTGGGTGAAGTTTGGTTGACTTCTGCGCAGCGGTTTGGGAGTTAAAATCAAAATTACATTTCTCGGCCATATCGCATAGATCTCACTGTGAAAAGGCTTAAATGGCTTTTTTGACCTAAGTTTGAGGATTTCGCTCAAATCAAATGTCCTAGACCCAAATTTCCACATGTAACTACTAGATTGTGATACAATACACTAACGGGTGAAGTTTGGTTGACTTCTCCGCAGCGGTTTGGGAGTGAACATCAAAATTACATTTCTCGGCCATATCGCATAGATCTCACTGTGAAAAGGCTTAAATGACTTTTTTTAATTAAGTTTGAAGAATGCGCTCAAACCAAATGTCCTAGAACTAAATTTCCAAATGTAACTACTAGATTGTGATAAAATACACTATTCGGTGAAGTTTGGTTGACCTCTGCGCAGCGGTTTGGGAGTTAACATCAAAATTACATTTCTCGGCCATATCGCATAGATCTCACTGTGAAAAGGCTTAAATGGCTTTTTTGACCTAAGTTTGAGAATTGCGCTCAAATCAAATGTCCTAGAACCAAATTTCCACATGTAACTACTAGATTGTGATACAATACACTAATGGGTGAAGTTTGGTTGACTTCTGCGCAGCGGTTTGGGAGTTAACATCAAAATTACATTTCTCGGCCATATCGCATAGATCTCACTGTGAAAAGGCTTAAATGACTTTTTTTAATTAAGTTTGAAGATTGCGCTCAAACCAAATGTCCTAGAACTAAATTTCCAAATGTAACTACTAGATTATGATAAAATACACTATTGGGTGAAGTTTGGTTGACTTTTGCGCAGCGGTTTGGGAGTTAAAATCAAAATTACATTTCTCGGCCATATAGCATAGATCTCACTGTGAAAAGGCTTAAATGGCTTTTTTGACCTGAGTTTGAGGATTGCGCTCAAATCAAATGTCCTAGACCCAAATTTCCACATGTAACTACTAGATTGTGATACAATACACTAATGGGTGAAGTTTGGTTGACTTCTCCGCAGCGGTTTGGGAGTGAACATCAAAATTACATTTCTCGGCCATATCGCATAGATCTCACTGTGAAAAGGCTTAAATGACTTTTTTTAATTAAGTTTGAAGAATGCGCTCAAACCAAATGTCCTAAAACTAAATTACCAAATGTAACTACTAGATTGTGATAAAATACACTATTGGGTGAAGTTTGGTTGACTTCTGCGCAGCGGTTTGGGAGTTAACATCAAAATTACATTTCTCGGCCATATCGCATAGATCTCACTGTGAAAAGGCTTAAATGGCTTTTTTGACCTAAGTTTGAGGATTGCGCTCAAATCAAATTTCCTAAAACCAAATTTCCACATGTAACTACTAGATTGTGATACAATACACTAATGGGTGAAGTTTGGTTGACTTCTGCGCAGCGGTTTGGGAGTGAACATCAAAATTACATTTCTCGGCCATATCGCATAGATCTCACTGTGAAAAGGCTTAAATGACTTTTTTTAATTAAGTTTGAAAATTGCGCTCAAACCAAATGTCCTAAAACTAAATTTCCAAATGTAACTACTAGATTGTGATAAAATACACTATTGGGTGAAGTTTGGTTGACTTCTGCGCAGCGGTTTGGGAGTTAACATCAAAATTACATTTCTCAGCCATATCGCATAGATCTCACTGTGAAAAGGCTTAAATGGCTTTTTTGACCTAAGTTTGAGAATTGCGCTCAAATCAAATGTCCTAGAACCAAATTTCCACATGTAACTACTAGATTGTGATACAATACACTATTGGGTGAAGTTTGGTTGACTTCTGCGCAGCGGTTTGGGAGTTAACATCAAAATTACATTTCTCGGCCATATCGCATAGATCTCACTGTGAAAAGGCTTAAATGACTTTTTTTAATTAAGTTTGATGATTGCGCTCAAACCAAATGTCCTAGAACTAAATTTCCAAATGTAACTACTAGATTGTGATAAAATACACTATTGGGTGAAGTTTGGTTGACTTCTGCGCAGCGGTTTGGGAGTTAACATCAAAATTACATTTCTCGGCCATATCGCATAGATCTCACTGTGAAAAGGCTTAAATGGCTTTTTTGACCTAAGTTTGATGATTGCGCTCAAACCAAATGTCCTAGAACTAAATTTCCAAATGTAACTACTAGATTGTGATAAAATACACTATTGGGTGAAGTTTGGTTGACTTCTGCGCAGCGGTTTGGGAGTTAACATCAAAATTACATTTCTCGGCCATATCGCATAGATCTCACTGTGAAAAGGCTTAAATGACTTTTTTTAATTAAGTTTGAAAATTGCGCTCAAACCAAATGTCCTAAAACTAAATTTCCAAATGTAACTACTAGATTGTGATAAAATACACTATTGGGTGAAGTTTGGTTGACTTCTGCGCAGCGGTTTGGGAGTTAACATCAAAATTACATTTCTCGGCCATATCGCATAGATCTCACTGTGAAAAGGCTTAAATTGCTTTTTTGACCTAAATTTGAGAATTGCGCTCAAATCAAATGTCCTAGAACCAAATTTTCACATGTAACTACTAGATTGTGATACAATACACTATTGGGTGAAGTTTGGTTGACTTCTGCGCAGCGGTTTGGGAGTTAACATCAAAATTACATTTATCGGCCATATCGCATAGATCTCACTGTGAAAAGGCTTAAATGGCTTTTTTGACCTAAGTTTGATGATTGCGCTCAAACCAAATGTCCTAGAACTAAATTTCCAAATGTAACTACTAGATTGTGATAAAATACACTATTGGGTGAAGTTTGGTTGACTTCTGCGCAGCGGTTTGGGAGTTAACATCAAAATTACATTTCTCGGCCATATCGCATAGATCTCACTGTGAAAAGGCTTAAATGACTTTTTTTAATTAAGTTTGAAGATTGCGCTCAAACCAAATGTCCTAGAACTAAATTTCCAAATGTAACTACTAGATTATGATAAAATACACTATTGGGTGAAGTTTGGTTGACTTCTGCGCAGCGGTTTGGGAGTTAAAATCAAAATTACATTTCTCGGCCATATCGCATAGATCTCACTGTGAAAAGGTTTAAATGGCTTTTTTGACCTAAGTTTGAGGATTTCGCTCAAATCAAATGTCCTAGACCCAAATTTCCACATGTAACTACTAGATTGTGATACAATACACTAACGGGTGAAGTTTGGTTGACTTCTCCGCAGCGGTTTGGGAGTGAACATCAAAATTACATTTCTCGGCCATATCGCATAGATCTCACTGTGAAAAGGCTTAAATGACTTTTTTTAATTAAGTTTGAAGAATGCGCTCAAACCAAATGTCCTAGAACTAAATTTCCAAATGTAACTACTAGATTGTGATAAAATACACTATTCGGTGAAGTTTGGTTGACCTCTGCGCAGCGGTTTGGGAGTTAACATCAAAATTACATTTCTCGGCCATATCGCATAGATCTCACTGTGAAAAGGCTTAAATGGCTTTTTTGACCTAAGTTTGAGAATTGCGCTCAAATCAAATGTCCTAGAACCAAATTTCCACATGTAACTACTAGATTGTGATACAATACACTAATGGGTGAAGTTTGGTTGACTTCTGCGCAGCGGTTTGGGAGTTAACATCAAAATTACATTTCTCGGCCATATCGCATAGATCTCACTGTGAAAAGGCTTAAATGACTTTTTTTAATTAAGTTTGAAGATTGCGCTCAAACCAAATGTCCTAGAACTAAATTTCCAAATGTAACTACTAGATTATGATAAAATACACTATTGGGTGAAGTTTGGTTGACTTTTGCGCAGCGGTTTGGGAGTTAAAATCAAAATTACATTTCTCGGCCATATAGCATAGATCTCACTGTGAAAAGGCTTAAATGGCTTTTTTGACCTAAGTTTGAGGATTGCGCTCAAATCAAATGTCCTAGACCCAAATTTCCACATGTAACTACTAGATTGTGATACAATACACTAATGGGTGAAGTTTGGTTGACTTCTCCGCAGCGGTTTGGGAGTGAACATCAAAATTACATTTCTCGGCCATATCGCATAGATCTCACTGTGAAAAGGCTTAAATGACTTTTTTTAATTAAGTTTGAAGAATGCGCTCAAACCAAATGTCCTAAAACTAAATTACCAAATGTAACTACTAGATTGTGATAAAATACACTATTGGGTGAAGTTTGGTTGACTTCTGCGCAGCGGTTTGGGAGTTAACATCAAAATTACATTTCTCGGCCATATCGCATAGATCTCACTGTGAAAAGGCTTAAATGGCTTTTTTGACCTAAGTTTGAGGATTGCGCTCAAATCAAATGTCCTAAAACCAAATTTCCACATGTAACTACTAGATTGTGATACAATACACTAATGGGTGAAGTTTGGTTGACTTCTGCGCAGCGGTTTGGGAGTGAACATCAAAATTACATTTCTCGGCCATATCGCATAGATCTCACTGTGAAAAGGCTTAAATGACTTTTTTTAATTAAGTTTGAAAATTGCGCTCAAACCAAATGTCCTAAAACTAAATTTCCAAATGTAACTACTAGATTGTGATAAAATACACTATTGGGTGAAGTTTGGTTGACTTCTGCGCAGCGGTTTGGGAGTTAACATCAAAATTACATTTCTCAGCCATATCGCATAGATCTCACTGTGAAAAGGCTTAAATGGCTTTTTTGACCTAAGTTTGAGAATTGCGCTCAAATCAAATGTCCTAGAACCAAATTTCCACATGTAACTACTAGATTGTGATACAATACACTATTGGGTGAAGTTTGGTTGACTTCTGCGCAGCGGTTTGGGAGTTAACATCAAAATTACATTTCTCGGCCATATCGCATAGATCTCACTGTGAAAAGGCTTAAATGA
This sequence comes from Corythoichthys intestinalis, assembly GCF_030265065.1. Classification (NCBI taxonomy): domain Eukaryota; kingdom Metazoa; phylum Chordata; class Actinopteri; order Syngnathiformes; family Syngnathidae; genus Corythoichthys; species Corythoichthys intestinalis. Next base: position 84,251,431 of record NC_080395.1, read on the forward strand.
CTTTTTTTAATTAAGTTTGATGATTGCGCTCAAACCAAATGTCCTAGAACTAAATTTCCAAATGTAACTACTAGATTGTGATAAAATACACTATTGGGTGAAGTTTGGTTGACTTCTGCGCAGCGGTTTGGGAGTTAACATCAAAATTACATTTCTCGGCCATATCGCATAGATCTCACTGTGAAAAGGCTTAAATGGCTTTTTTGACCTAAGTTTGATGATTGCGCTCAAACCAAATGTCCTAGAACTAAATTTCCAAATGTAACTACTAGATTGTGATAAAATACACTATTGGGTGAAGTTTGGTTGACTTCTGCGCAGCGGTTTGGGAGTTAACATCAAAATTACATTTCTCGGCCATATCGCATAGATCTCACTGTGAAAAGGCTTAAATGACTTTTTTTAATTAAGTTTGAAAATTGCGCTCAAACCAAATGTCCTAAAACTAAATTTCCAAATGTAACTACTAGATTGTGATAAAATACACTATTGGGTGAAGTTTGGTTGACTTCTGCGCAGCGGTTTGGGAGTTAACATCAAAATTACATTTCTCGGCCATATCGCATAGATCTCACTGTGAAAAGGCTTAAATGGCTTTTTCGACCTAAGTTTGAGAATTGCGCTCAAATCAAATGTCCTAGAACCAAATTTCCACATGTAACTACTAAATTGTGATACAATACACTATTGGGTGAAGTTTGGTTGACTTCTGCGCAGCGGTTTGGGAGTTAACATCAAAATTACATTTCTCGGCCATATCGCATAGATCTCACTGTGAAAAGGCTTAAATGGCTTTTTTGACCTAAGTTTGATGATTGCGCTCAAACCAAATGTCCTAGAACTAAATTTCCAAATGTAACTACTAGATTGTGATAAAATACACTATTGGGTGAAGTTTGGTTGACTTCTGCGCAGCGGTTTGGGAGTTAACATCAAAATTACATTTCTCGGCCATATCGCATAGATCTCACTGTGAAAAGGCTTAAATGGCTTTTTTGACCTAAGTTTGAGGATTGCGCTCAAATCAAATGTCCTAGAACCAAATTTCCACATGTAACTACTAGATTGTGATACAATACACTAATGGGTGAAGTTTGGTTGACTTCTGCGCAGCGGTTTGGGAGTGAACATCAAAATTACATTTCTCGGCCATATCGCATAGATCTCACTGTGAAAAGGCTTAAATGACTTTTTTTAATTAAGTTTGAAAATTGCGCTCAAACCAAATGTCCTAAAACTAAATTTCCAAATGTAACTACTAGATTGTGATAAAATACACTATTGGGTGAAGTTTGGTTGACTTCTGCGCAGCGGTTTGGGAGTTAACATCAAAATTACATTTCTCGGCCATATCGCATAGATCTCACTGTGAAAAGGCTTAAATTGCTTTTTTGACCTAAATTTGAGAATTGCGCTCAAATCAAATGTCCTAGAACCAAATTTTCACATGTAACTACTAGATTGTGATACAATACACTATTGGGTGAAGTTTGGTTGACTTCTGCGCAGCGGTTTGGGAGTTAACATCAAAATTACATTTCTCGGCCATATCGCATAGATCTCACTGTGAAAAGGCTTAAATGGCTTTTTTGACCTAAGTTTGATGATTGCGCTCAAACCAAATGTCCTAGAACTAAATTTCCAAATGTAACTACTAGATTGTGATAAAATACACTATTGAGTGAAGTTTGGTTGACTTCTGCGCAGCGGTTTGGGAGTTAACATCAAAATTACATTTCTCGGCCATATCGCATAGATCTCACTGTGAAAAGGCTTAAATGACTTTTTTTAATTAAGTTTGAAGATTGCGCTCAAACCAAATGTCCTAGAACTAAATTTCCAAATGTAACTACTAGATTATGATAAAATACACTATTGGGTGAAGTTTGGTTGACTTCTGCGCAGCGGTTTGGGAGTTAAAATCAAAATTACATTTCTCGGCCATATCGCATAGATCTCACTGTGAAAAGGCTTAAATGGCTTTTTTGACCTAAGTTTGAGGATTTCGCTCAAATCAAATGTCCTAGACCCAAATTTCCACATGTAACTACTAGATTGTGATACAATACACTAACGGGTGAAGTTTGGTTGACTTCTCCGCAGCGGTTTGGGAGTGAACATCAAAATTACATTTCTCGGCCATATCGCATAGATCTCACTGTGAAAAGGCTTAAATGACTTTTTTTAATTAAGTTTGAAGAATGCGCTCAAACCAAATGTCCTATAACTAAATTTCCAAATGTAACTACTAGATTGTGATAAAATACACTATTCGGTGAAGTTTGGTTGACCTCTGCGCAGCGGTTTGGGAGTTAACATCAAAATTACATTTCTCGGCCATATCGCATAGATCTCACTGTGAAAAGGCTTAAATGGCTTTTTTGACCTAAGTTTGAGAATTGCGCTCAAATCAAATGTCCTAGAACCAAATTTCCACATGTAACTACTAGATTGTGATACAATACACTAATGGGTGAAGTTTGGTTGACTTCTGCGCAGCGGTTTGGGAGTTAACATCAAAATTACATTTCTCGGCCATATCGCATAGATCTCACTGTGAAAAGGCTTAAATGACTTTTTTTAATTAAGTTTGAAGATTGCGCTCAAACCAAATGTCCTAGAACTAAATTTCCAAATGTAACTACTAGATTATGATAAAATACACTATTGGGTGAAGTTTGGTTGACTTTTGCGCAGCGGTTTGGGAGTTAAAATCAAAATTACATTTCTCGGCCATATAGCATAGATCTCACTGTGAAAAGGCTTAAATGGCTTTTTTGACCTAAGTTTGAGGATTGCGCTCAAATCAAATGTCCTAGACCCAAATTTCCACATGTAACTACTAGATTGTGATACAATACACTAATGGGTGAAGTTTGGTTGACTTCTCCGCAGCGGTTTGGGAGTGAACATCAAAATTACATTTCTCGGCCATATCGCATAGATCTCACTGTGAAAAGGCTTAAATGACTTTTTTTAATTAAGTTTGAAAATTGCGCTCAAACCAAATGTCCTAAAACTAAATTTCCAAATGTAACTACTAGATTGTGATAAAATACACTATTGGGTGAAGTTTGGTTGACTTCTGCGCAGCGGTTTGGGAGTTAACATCAAAATTACATTTCTCAGCCATATCGCATAGATCTCACTGTGAAAAGGCTTAAATGGCTTTTTTGACCTAAGTTTGAGAATTGCGCTCAAATCAAATGTCCTAGAACCAAATTTCCACATGTAACTACTAGATTGTGATACAATACACTATTGGGTGAAGTTTGGTTGACTTCTGCGCAGCGGTTTGGGAGTTAACATCAAAATTACATTTCTCGGCCATATCGCATAGATCTCACTGTGAAAAGGCTTAAATGACTTTTTTTAATTAAGTTTGATGATTGCGCTCAAACCAAATGTCCTAGAACTAAATTTCCAAATGTAACTACTAGATTGTGATAAAATACACTATTGGGTGAAGTTTGGTTGACTTCTGCGCAGCGGTTTGGGAGTTAACATCAAAATTACATTTCTCGGCCATATCGCATAGATCTCACTGTGAAAAGGCTTAAATGGCTTTTTTGACCTAAGTTTGATGATTGCGCTCAAACCAAATGTCCTAGAACTAAATTTCCAAATGTAACTACTAGATTGTGATAAAATACACTATTGGGTGAAGTTTGGTTGACTTCTGCGCAGCGGTTTGGGAGTTAACATCAAAATTACATTTCTCGGCCATATCGCATAGATCTCACTGTGAAAAGGCTTAAATGACTTTTTTTAATTAAGTTTGAAAATTGCGCTCAAACCAAATGTCCTAAAACTAAATTTCCAAATGTAACTACTAGATTGTGATAAAATACACTATTGGGTGAAGTTTGGTTGACTTCTGCGCAGCGGTTTGGGAGTTAACATCAAAATTACATTTCTCGGCCATATCGCATAGATCTCACTGTGAAAAGGCTTAAATTGCTTTTTTGACCTAAATTTGAGAATTGCGCTCAAATCAAATGTCCTAGAACCAAATTTTCACATGTAACTACTAGATTGTGATACAATACACTATTGGGTGAAGTTTGGTTGACTTCTGCGCAGCGGTTTGGGAGTTAACATCAAAATTACATTTCTCGGCCATATCGCATAGATCTCACTGTGAAAAGGCTTAAATGGCTTTTTTGACCTAAGTTTGATGATTGCGCTCAAACCAAATGTCCTAGAACTAAATTTCCAAATGTAACTACTAGATTGTGATAAAATACACTATTGGGTGAAGTTTGGTTGACTTCTGCGCAGCGGTTTGGGAGTTAACATCAAAATTACATTTCTCGGCCATATCGCATAGATCTCACTGTGAAAAGGCTTAAATGACTTTTTTTAATTAAGTTTGAAGATTGCGCTCAAACCAAATGTCCTAGAACTAAATTTCCAAATGTAACTACTAGATTATGATAAAATACACTATTGGGTGAAGTTTGGTTGACTTCTGCGCAGCGGTTTGGGAGTTAAAATCAAAATTACATTTCTCGGCCATATCGCATAGATCTCACTGTGAAAAGGCTTAAATGGCTTTTTTGACCTAAGTTTGAGGATTTCGCTCAAATCAAATGTCCTAGACCCAAATTTCCACATGTAACTACTAGATTGTGATACAATACACTAACGGGTGAAGTTTGGTTGACTTCTCCGCAGCGGTTTGGGAGTGAACATCAAAATTACATTTCTCGGCCATATCGCATAGATCTCACTGTGAAAAGGCTTAAATGACTTTTTTTAATTAAGTTTGAAGAATGCGCTCAAACCAAATGTCCTAGAACTAAATTTCCAAATGTAACTACTAGATTGTGATAAAATACACTATTCGGTGAAGTTTGGTTGACCTCTGCGCAGCGGTTTGGGAGTTAACATCAAAATTACATTTCTCGGCCATATCGCATAGATCTCACTGTGAAAAGGCTTAAATGGCTTTTTTGACCTAAGTTTGAGAATTGCGCTCAAATCAAATGTCCTAGAACCAAATTTCCACATGTAACTACTAGATTGTGATACAATACACTAATGGGTGAAGTTTGGTTGACTTCTGCGCAGCGGTTTGGGAGTTAACATCAAAATTACATTTCTCGGCCATATCGCATAGATCTCACTGTGAAAAGGCTTAAATGACTTTTTTTAATTAAGTTTGAAGATTGCGCTCAAACCAAATGTCCTAGAACTAAATTTCCAAATGTAACTACTAGATTATGATAAAATACACTATTGGGTGAAGTTTGGTTGACTTCTGCGCAGCGGTTTGGGAGTTAAAATCAAAATTACATTTCTCGGCCATATCGCATAGATCTCACTGTGAAAAGGCTTAAATGGCTTTTTTGACCTAAGTTTGAGGATTTCGCTCAAATCAAATGTCCTAGACCCAAATTTCCACATGTAACTACTAGATTGTGATACAATACACTAACGGGTGAAGTTTGGTTGACTTCTCCGCAGCGGTTTGGGAGTGAACATCAAAATTACATTTCTCGGCCATATCGCATAGATCTCACTGTGAAAAGGCTTAAATGACTTTTTTTAATTAAGTTTGAAGAATGCGCTCAAACCAAATGTCCTAGAACTAAATTTCCAAATGTAACTACTAGATTGTGATAAAATACACTATTCGGTGAAGTTTGGTTGACCTCTGCGCAGCGGTTTGGGAGTTAACATCAAAATTACATTTCTCGGCCATATCGCATAGATCTCACTGTGAAAAGGCTTAAATGGCTTTTTTGACCTAAGTTTGAGAATTGCGCTCAAATCAAATGTCCTAGAACCAAATTTCCACATGTAACTACTAGATTGTGATACAATACACTAATGGGTGAAGTTTGGTTGACTTCTGCGCAGCGGTTTGGGAGTTAACATCAAAATTACATTTCTCGGCCATATCGCATAGATCTCACTGTGAAAAGGCTTAAATGACTTTTTTTAATTAAGTTTGAAGATTGCGCTCAAACCAAATGTCCTAGAACTAAATTTCCAAATGTAACTACTAGATTATGATAAAATACACTATTGGGTGAAGTTTGGTTGACTTTTGCGCAGCGGTTTGGGAGTTAAAATCAAAATTACATTTCTCGGCCATATAGCATAGATCTCACTGTGAAAAGGCTTAAATGGCTTTTTTGACCTAAGTTTGAGGATTGCGCTCAAATCAAATGTCCTAGACCCAAATTTCCACATGTAACTACTAGATTGTGATACAATACACTAATGGGTGAAGTTTGGTTGACTTCTCCGCAGCGGTTTGGGAGTGAACATCAAAATTACATTTCTCGGCCATATCGCATAGATCTCACTGTGAAAAGGCTTAAATGACTTTTTTTAATTAAGTTTGAAGAATGCGCTCAAACCAAATGTCCTAAAACTAAATTACCAAATGTAACTACTAGATTGTGATAAAATACACTATTGGGTGAAGTTTGGTTGACTTCTGCGCAGCGGTTTGGGAGTTAACATCAAAATTACATTTCTCGGCCATATCGCATAGATCTCACTGTGAAAAGGCTTAAATGGCTTTTTTGACCTAAGTTTGAGGATTGCGCTCAAATCAAATGTCCTAAAACCAAATTTCCACATGTAACTACTAGATTGTGATACAATACACTAATGGGTGAAGTTTGGTTGACTTCTGCGCAGCGGTTTGGGAGTGAACATCAAAATTACATTTCTCGGCCATATCGCATAGATCTCACTGTGAAAAGGCTTAAATGACTTTTTTTAATTAAGTTTGAAAATTGCGCTCAAACCAAATGTCCTAAAACTAAATTTCCAAATGTAACTACTAGATTGTGATAAAATACACTATTGGGTGAAGTTTGGTTGACTTCTGCGCAGCGGTTTGGGAGTTAACATCAAAATTACATTTCTCAGCCATATCGCATAGATCTCACTGTGAAAAGGCTTAAATGGCTTTTTTGACCTAAGTTTGAGAATTGCGCTCAAATCAAATGTCCTAGAACCAAATTTCCACATGTAACTACTAGATTGTGATACAATACACTATTGGGTGAAGTTTGGTTGACTTCTGCGCAGCGGTTTGGGAGTTAACATCAAAATTACATTTCTCGGCCATATCGCATAGATCTCACTGTGAAAAGGCTTAAATGACTTTTTTTAATTAAGTTTGATGATTGCGTTCAAACCAAATGTCCTAGAACTAAATTTCCAAATGTAACTACTAGATTGTGATAAAATACACTATTGGGTGAAGTTTGGTTGACTTCTGCGCAGCGGTTTGGGAGTTAACATCAAAATTACATTTCTCGGCCATATCTCATAGATCTCACTGTGAAAAGGCTTAAATGGCTTTTTTGACCTAAGTTTGATGATTGCGCTCAAACCAAATGTCCTAGAACTAAATTTCCAAATGTAACTACTAGATTGTGATAAAATACACTATTGGGTGAAGTTTGGTTGACTTCTGCGCAGCGGTTTGGGAGTTAACATCAAAATTACATTTCTCGGCCATATCGCATAGATCTCACTGTGAAAAGGCTTAAATGACTTTTTTTAATTAAGTTTGAAAATTGCGCTCAAACCAAATGTCCTAAAACTAAATTTCCAAATGTAACTACTAGATTGTGATAAAATACACTATTGGGTGAAGTTTGGTTGACTTCTGCGCAGCGGTTTGGGAGTTAACATCAAAATTACATTTCTCGGCCATATCGCATAGATCTCACTGTGAAAAGGCTTAAATGGCTTTTTCGACCTAAGTTTGAGAATTGCGCTCAAATCAAATGTCCTAGAACCAAATTTCCACATGTAACTACTAAATTGTGATACAATACACTATTGGGTGAAGTTTGGTTGACTTCTGCGCAGCGGTTTGGGAGTTAACATCAAAATTACATTTCTCGGCCATATCGCATAGATCTCACTGTGAAAAGGCTTAAATGGCTTTTTTGACCTAAGTTTGATGATTGCGCTCAAACCAAATGTCCTAGAACTAAATTTCCAAATGTAACTACTAGATTGTGATAAAATACACTATTGGGTGAAGTTTGGTTGACTTCTGCGCAGCGGTTTGGGAGTTAACATCAAAATTACATTTCTCGGCCATATCGCATAGATCTCACTGTGAAAAGGCTTAAATGGCTTTTTTGACCTAAGTTTGAGGATTGCGCTCAAATCAAATGTCCTAGAACCAAATTTCCACATGTAACTACTAGATTGTGATACAATACACTAATGGGTGAAGTTTGGTTGACTTCTGCGCAGCGGTTTGGGAGTGAACATCAAAATTACATTTCTCGGCCATATCGCATAGATCTCACTGTGAAAAGGCTTAAATGACTTTTTTTAATTAAGTTTGAAAATTGCGCTCAAACCAAATGTCCTAAAACTAAATTTCCAAATGTAACTACTAGATTGTGATAAAATACACTATTCGGTGAAGTTTGGTTGACCTCTGCGCAGCGGTTTGGGAGTTAACATCAAAATTACATTTCTCGGCCATATCGCATAGATCTCACTGTGAAAAGGCTTAAATGACTTTTTTTAATTAAGTTTGAAGAATGCGCTCAAACCAAATGTCCTATAACTAAATTTCCAAATGTAACTACTAGATTGTGATAAAATACACTATTCGGTGAAGTTTGGTTGACCTCTGCGCAGCGGTTTGGGAGTTAACATCAAAATTACATTTCTCGGCCATATCGCATAGATCTCACTGTGAAAAGGCTTAAATGGCTTTTTTGACCTAAGTTTGAGAATTGCGCTCAAATCAAATGTCCTAGAACCAAATTTCCACATGTAACTACTAGATTGTGATACAATACACTAATGGGTGAAGTTTGGTTGACTTCTGCGCAGCGGTTTGGGAGTTAACATCAAAATTACATTTCTCGGCCATATCGCATAGATCTCACTGTGAAAAGGCTTAAATGACTTTTTTTAATTAAGTTTGAAGATTGCGCTCAAACCAAATGTCCTAGAACTAAATTTCCAAATGTAACTACTAGATTATGATAAAATACACTATTGGGTGAAGTTTGGTTGACTTTTGCGCAGCGGTTTGGGAGTTAAAATCAAAATTACATTTCTCGGCCATATAGCATAGATCTCACTGTGAAAAGGCTTAAATGGCTTTTTTGACCTAAGTTTGAGGATTGCGCTCAAATCAAATGTCCTAGACCCAAATTTCCACATGTAACTACTAGATTGTGATACAATACACTAATGGGTGAAGTTTGGTTGACTTCTCCGCAGCGGTTTGGGAGTGAACATCAAAATTACATTTCTCGGCCATATCGCATAGATCTCACTGTGAAAAGGCTTAAATGACTTTTTTTAATTAAGTTTGAAAATTGCGCTCAAACCAAATGTCCTAAAACTAAATTTCCAAATGTAACTACTAGATTGTGATAAAATACACTATTGGGTGAAGTTTGGTTGACTTCTGCGCAGCGGTTTGGGAGTTAACATCAAAATTACATTTCTCAGCCATATCGCATAGATCTCACTGTGAAAAGGCTTAAATGGCTTTTTTGACCTAAGTTTGAGAATTGCGCTCAAATCAAATGTCCTAGAACCAAATTTCCACATGTAACTACTAGATTGTGATACAATACACTATTGGGTGAAGTTTGGTTGACTTCTGCGCAGCGGTTTGGGAGTTAACATCAAAATTACATTTCTCGGCCATATCGCATAGATCTCACTGTGAAAAGGCTTAAATGACTTTTTTTAATTAAGTTTGATGATTGCGCTCAAACCAAATGTCCTAGAACTAAATTTCCAAATGTAACTACTAGATTGTGATAAAATACACTATTGGGTGAAGTTTGGTTGACTTCTGCGCAGCGGTTTGGGAGTTAACATCAAAATTACATTTCTCGGCCATATCGCATAGATCTCACTGTGAAAAGGCTTAAATGGCTTTTTTGACCTAAGTTTGATGATTGCGCTCAAACCAAATGTCCTAGAACTAAATTTCCAAATGTAACTACTAGATTGTGATAAAATACACTATTGGGTGAAGTTTGGTTGACTTCTGCGCAGCGGTTTGGGAGTTAACATCAAAATTACATTTCTCGGCCATATCGCATAGATCTCACTGTGAAAAGGCTTAAATGACTTTTTTTAATTAAGTTTGAAAATTGCGCTCAAACCAAATGTCCTAAAACTAAATTTCCAAATGTAACTACTAGATTGTGATAAAATACACTATTGGGTGAAGTTTGGTTGACTTCTGCGCAGCGGTTTGGGAGTTAACATCAAAATTACATTTCTCAGCCATATCGCATAGATCTCACTGTGAAAAGGCTTAAATGGCTTTTTTGACCTAAATTTGAGAATTGCGCTCAAATCAAATGTCCTAGAACCAAATTTCCACATGTAACTACTAGATTGTGATACAATACACTATTGGGTGAAGTTTGGTTGACTTCTGCGCAGCGGTTTGGGAGTGAACATCAAAATTACATTTCTCGGCCATATCGCATAGATCTCACTGTGAAAAGGCTTAAATGACTTTTTTTAATTAAGTTTGAAAATTGCGCTCAAACCAAATGTCCTAAAACTAAATTTCCAAATGTAACTACTAGATTGTGATAAAATACACTATTGGGTGAAGTTTGGTTGACTTCTGCGCAGCGGTTTGGGAGTTAACATCAAAATTACATTTCTCGGCCATATCGCATAGATCTCACTGTGAAAAGGCTTAAATGACTTTTTTTAATTAAGTTTGAAGATTGCGCTCAAACCAAATGTCCTAGAACTAAATTTCCAAATGTAACTACTAGATTATGATAAAATACACTATTGGGTGAAGTTTGGTTGACTTCTGCGCAGCGGTTTGGGAGTTAAAATCAAAATTACATTTCTCGGCCATATCGCATAGATCTCACTGTGAAAAGGCTTAAATGGCTTTTTTGACCTAAGTTTGAGGATTTCGCTCAAATCAAATGTCCTAGACCCAAATTTCCACATGTAACTACTAGATTGTGATACAATACACTAACGGGTGAAGTTTGGTTGACTTCTCCGCAGCGGTTTGGGAGTGAACATCAAAATTACATTTCTCGGCCATATCGCATAGATCTCACTGTGAAAAGGCTTAAATGACTTTTTTTAATTAAGTTTGAAGAATGCGCTCAAACCAAATGTCCTATAACTAAATTTCCAAATGTAACTACTAGATTGTGATAAAATACACTATTCGGTGAAGTTTGGTTGACCTCTGCGCAGCGGTTTGGGAGTTAACATCAAAATTACATTTCTCGGCCATATCGCATAGATCTCACTGTGAAAAGGCTTAAATGGCTTTTTTGACCTAAGTTTGAGAATTGCGCTCAAATCAAATGTCCTAGAACCAAATTTCCACATGTAACTACTAGATTGTGATACAATACACTAATGGGTGAAGTTTGGTTGACTTCTGCGCAGCGGTTTGGGAGTTAACATCAAAATTACATTTCTCGGCCATATCGCATAGATCTCACTGTGAAAAGGCTTAAATGACTTTTTTTAATTAAGTTTGAAGATTGCGCTCAAACCAAATGTCCTAGAACTAAATTTCCAAATGTAACTACTAGATTATGATAAAATACACTATTGGGTGAAGTTTGGTTGACTTTTGCGCAGCGGTTTGGGAGTTAAAATCAAAATTACATTTCTCGGCCATATAGCATAGATCTCACTGTGAAAAGGCTTAAATGGCTTTTTTGACCTAAGTTTGAGGATTGCGCTCAAATCAAATGTCCTAGACCCAAATTTCCACATGTAACTACTAGATTGTGATACAATACACTAATGGGTGAAGTTTGGTTGACTTCTCCGCAGCGGTTTGGGAGTGAACATCAAAATTACATTTCTCGGCCATATCGCATAGATCTCACTGTGAAAAGGCTTAAATGACTTTTTTTAATTAAGTTTGAAAATTGCGCTCAAACCAAATGTCCTAAAACTAAATTTCCAAATGTAACTACTAGATTGTGATAAAATACACTATTGGGTGAAGTTTGGTTGACTTCTGCGCAGCGGTTTGGGAGTTAACATCAAAATTACATTTCTCAGCCATATCGCATAGATCTCACTGTGAAAAGGCTTAAATGGCTTTTTTGACCTAAGTTTGAGAATTGCGCTCAAATCAAATGTCCTAGAACCAAATTTCCACATGTAACTACTAGATTGTGATACAATACACTATTGGGTGAAGTTTGGTTGACTTCTGCGCAGCGGTTTGGGAGTTAACATCAAAATTACATTTCTCGGCCATATCGCATAGATCTCACTGTGAAAAGGCTTAAATGACTTTTTTTAATTAAGTTTGATGATTGCGCTCAAACCAAATGTCCTAGAACTAAATTTCCAAATGTAACTACTAGATTGTGATAAAATACACTATTGGGTGAAGTTTGGTTGACTTCTGCGCAGCGGTTTGGGAGTTAACATCAAAATTACATTTCTCGGCCATATCGCATAGATCTCACTGTGAAAAGGCTTAAATGGCTTTTTTGACCTAAGTTTGATGATTGCGCTCAAACCAAATGTCCTAGAACTAAATTTCCAAATGTAACTACTAGATTGTGATAAAATACACTATTGGGTGAAGTTTGGTTGACTTCTGCGCAGCGGTTTGGGAGTTAACATCAAAATTACATTTCTCGGCCATATCGCATAGATCTCACTGTGAAAAGGCTTAAATGACTTTTTTTAATTAAGTTTGAAAATTGCGCTCAAACCAAATGTCCTAAAACTAAATTTCCAAATGTAACTACTAGATTGTGATAAAATACACTATTGGGTGAAGTTTGGTTGACTTCTGCGCAGCGGTTTGGGAGTTAACATCAAAATTACATTTCTCGGCCATATCGCATAGATCTCACTGTGAAAAGGCTTAAATTGCTTTTTTGACCTAAATTTGAGAATTGCGCTCAAATCAAATGTCCTAGAACCAAATTTTCACATGTAACTACTAGATTGTGATACAATACACTATTGGGTGAAGTTTGGTTGACTTCTGCGCAGCGGTTTGGGAGTTAACATCAAAATTACATTTCTCGGCCATATCGCATAGATCTCACTGTGAAAAGGCTTAAATGGCTTTTTTGACCTAAGTTTGATGATTGCGCTCAAACCAAATGTCCTAGAACTAAATTTCCAAATGTAACTACTAGATTGTGATAAAATACACTATTGGGTGAAGTTTGGTTGACTTCTGCGCAGCGGTTTGGGAGTTAACATCAAAATTACATTTCTCGGCCATATCGCATAGATCTCACTGTGAAAAGGCTTAAATGACTTTTTTTAATTAAGTTTGAAGATTGCGCTCAAACCAAATGTCCTAGAACTAAATTTCCAAATGTAACTACTAGATTATGATAAAATACACTATTGGGTGAAGTTTGGTTGACTTCTGCGCAGCGGTTTGGGAGTTAAAATCAAAATTACATTTCTCGGCCATATCGCATAGATCTCACTGTGAAAAGGCTTAAATGGCTTTTTTGACCTAAGTTTGAGGATTTCGCTCAAATCAAATGTCCTAGACCCAAATTTCCACATGTAACTACTAGATTGTGATACAATACACTAACGGGTGAAGTTTGGTTGACTTCTCCGCAGCGGTTTGGGAGTGAACATCAAAATTACATTTCTCGGCCATATCGCATAGATCTCACTGTGAAAAGGCTTAAATGACTTTTTTTAATTAAGTTTGAAGAATGCGCTCAAACCAAATGTCCTAGAACTAAATTTCCAAATGTAACTACTAGATTGTGATAAAATACACTATTCGGTGAAGTTTGGTTGACCTCTGCGCAGCGGTTTGGGAGTTAACATCAAAATTACATTTCTCGGCCATATCGCATAGATCTCACTGTGAAAAGGCTTAAATGGCTTTTTTGACCTAAGTTTGAGAATTGCGCTCAAATCAAATGTCCTAGAACCAAATTTCCACATGTAACTACTAGATTGTGATACAATACACTAATGGGTGAAGTTTGGTTGACTTCTGCGCAGCGGTTTGGGAGTTAACATCAAAATTACATTTCTCGGCCATATCGCATAGATCTCACTGTGAAAAGGCTTAAATGACTTTTTTTAATTAAGTTTGAAGATTGCGCTCAAACCAAATGTCCTAGAACTAAATTTCCAAATGTAACTACTAGATTATGATAAAATACACTATTGGGTGAAGTTTGGTTGACTTTTGCGCAGCGGTTTGGGAGTTAAAATCAAAATTACATTTCTCGGCCATATAGCATAGATCTCACTGTGAAAAGGCTTAAATGGCTTTTTTGACCTAAGTTTGAGGATTGCGCTCAAATCAAATGTCCTAGACCCAAATTTCCACATGTAACTACTAGATTGTGATACAATACACTAATGGGTGAAGTTTGGTTGACTTCTCCGCAGCGGTTTGGGAGTGAACATCAAAATTACATTTCTCGGCCATATCGCATAGATCTCACTGTGAAAAGGCTTAAATGACTTTTTTTAATTAAGTTTGAAGAATGCGCTCAAACCAAATGTCCTAAAACTAAATTACCAAATGTAACTACTAGATTGTGATAAAATACACTATTGGGTGAAGTTTGGTTGACTTCTGCGCAGCGGTTTGGGAGTTAACATCAAAATTACATTTCTCGGCCATATCGCATAGATCTCACTGTGAAAAGGCTTAAATGGCTTTTTTGACCTAAGTTTGAGGATTGCGCTCAAATCAAATGTCCTAAAACCAAATTTCCACATGTAACTACTAGATTGTGATACAATACACTAATGGGTGAAGTTTGGTTGACTTCTGCGCAGCGGTTTGGGAGTGAACATCAAAATTACATTTCTCGGCCATATCGCATAGATCTCACTGTGAAAAGGCTTAAATGACTTTTTTTAATTAAGTTTGAAAATTGCGCTCAAACCAAATGTCCTAAAACTAAATTTCCAAATGTAACTACTAGATTGTGATAAAATACACTATTGGGTGAAGTTTGGTTGACTTCTGCGCAGCGGTTTGGGAGTTAACATCAAAATTACATTTCTCAGCCATATCGCATAGATCTCACTGTGAAAAGGCTTAAATGGCTTTTTTGACCTAAGTTTGAGAATTGCGCTCAAATCAAATGTCCTAGAACCAAATTTCCACATGTAACTACTAGATTGTGATACAATACACTATTGGGTGAAGTTTGGTTGACTTCTGCGCAGCGGTTTGGGAGTTAACATCAAAATTACATTTCTCGGCCATATCGCATAGATCTCACTGTGAAAAGGCTTAAATGACTTTTTTTAATTAAGTTTGATGATTGCGTTCAAACCAAATGTCCTAGAACTAAATTTCCAAATGTAACTACTAGATTGTGATAAAATACACTATTGGGTGAAGTTTGGTTGACTTCTGCGCAGCGGTTTGGGAGTTAACATCAAAATTACATTTCTCGGCCATATCTCATAGATCTCACTGTGAAAAGGCTTAAATGGCTTTTTTGACCTAAGTTTGATGATTGCGCTCAAACCAAATGTCCTAGAACTAAATTTCCAAATGTAACTACTAGATTGTGATAAAATACACTATTGGGTGAAGTTTGGTTGACTTCTGCGCAGCGGTTTGGGAGTTAACATCAAAATTACATTTCTCGGCCATATCGCATAGATCTCACTGTGAAAAGGCTTAAATGACTTTTTTTAATTAAGTTTGAAAATTGCGCTCAAACCAAATGTCCTAAAACTAAATTTCCAAATGTAACTACTAGATTGTGATAAAATACACTATTGGGTGAAGTTTGGTTGACTTCTGCGCAGCGGTTTGGGAGTTAACATCAAAATTACATTTCTCGGCCATATCGCATAGATCTCACTGTGAAAAGGCTTAAATGGCTTTTTCGACCTAAGTTTGAGAATTGCGCTCAAATCAAATGTCCTAGAACCAAATTTCCACATGTAACTACTAAATTGTGATACAATACACTATTGGGTGAAGTTTGGTTGACTTCTGCGCAGCGGTTTGGGAGTTAACATCAAAATTACATTTCTCGGCCATATCGCATAGATCTCACTGTGAAAAGGCTTAAATGGCTTTTTTGACCTAAGTTTGATGATTGCGCTCAAACCAAATGTCCTAGAACTAAATTTCCAAATGTAACTACTAGATTGTGATAAAATACACTATTGGGTGAAGTTTGGTTGACTTCTGCGCAGCGGTTTGGGAGTTAACATCAAAATTACATTTCTCGGCCATATCGCATAGATCTCACTGTGAAAAGGCTTAAATGGCTTTTTTGACCTAAGTTTGAGGATTGCGCTCAAATCAAATGTCCTAGAACCAAATTTCCACATGTAACTACTAGATTGTGATACAATACACTAATGGGTGAAGTTTGGTTGACTTCTGCGCAGCGGTTTGGGAGTGAACATCAAAATTACATTTCTCGGCCATATCGCATAGATCTCACTGTGAAAAGGCTTAAATGACTTTTTTTAATTAAGTTTGAAAATTGCGCTCAAACCAAATGTCCTAAAACTAAATTTCCAAATGTAACTACTAGATTGTGATAAAATACACTATTGGGTGAAGTTTGGTTGACTTCTGCGCAGCGGTTTGGGAGTTAACATCAAAATTACATTTCTCGGCCATATCGCATAGATCTCACTGTGAAAAGGCTTAAATGGCTTTTTTGACCTAAATTTGAGAATTGCGCTCAAATCAAATGTCCTAGAACCAAATTTTCACATGTAACTACTAGATTGTGATACAATACACTATTGGGTGAAGTTTGGTTGACTTCTGCGCAGCGGTTTGGGAGTTAACATCAAAATTACATTTCTCGGCCATATCGCATAGATCTCACTGTGAAAAGGCTTAAATGGCTTTTTTGACCTAAGTTTGATGATTGCGCTCAAACCAAATGTCCTAGAACTAAATTTTTAAATGTAACTACTAGATTGTGATAAAATACACTATTGGGTGAAGTTTGGTTGACTTCTGCGCAGCGGTTTGGGAGTTAACATCAAAATTACATTTCTCGGCCATATCGCATAGATCTCACTGTGAAAAGGCTTAAATGACTTTTTTTAATTAAGTTTGAAGATTGCGCTCAAACCAAATGTCCTAGAACTAAATTTCCAAATGTAACTACTAGATTATGATAAAATACACTATTGGGTGAAGTTTGGTTGACTTCTGCGCAGCGGTTTGGGAGTTAAAATCAAAATTACATTTCTCGGCCATATCGCATAGATCTCACTGTGAAAAGGCTTAAATGGCTTTTTTGACCTAAGTTTGAGGATTTCGCTCAAATCAAATGTCCTAGACCCAAATTTCCACATGTAACTACTAGATTTTGATACAATACACTAATGGGTGAAGTTTGGTTGACTTCTCCGCAGCGGTTTGGGAGTGAACATCAAAATTACATTTCTCGGCCATATCGCATAGATCTCACTGTGAAAAGGCTTAATTGACTTTTTTTAATTAAGTTTGAAGAATGCGCTCAAACCAAATGTCCTAAAACTAAATTTCCAAATGTAACTACTAGATTGTGATAAAATACACTATTCGGTGAAGTTTGGTTGACCTCTGCGCAGCGGTTTGGGAGTTAACATCATAATTACATTTCTCGGCCATATCGCATAGATCTCACTGTGAAAAGGCTTAAATGGCTTTTTTGACCTAAGTTTGAGAATTGCGCTCAAATCAAATGTCCTAGAACCAAATTTCCACATGTAACTACTAGATTGTGATACAATACACTATTGGGTGAAGTTTGGTTGACTTCTGCGCAGCGGTTTGGGAGTTAACATCAAAATTACATTTCTCGGCCATATCGCATAGATCTCACTGTGAAAAGGCTTAAATGACTTTTTTTAATTAAGTTTGAAGATTGCGCTCAAACCAAATGTCCTAGAACTAAATTTCCAAATGTAACTACTAGATTATGATAAAATACACTATTGGGTGAAGTTTGGTTGACTTTTGCGCAGCGGTTTGGGAGTTAAAATCAAAATTACATTTCTCGGCCATATAGCATAGATCTCACTGTGAAAAGGCTTAAATGGCTTTTTTGACCTAAGTTTGAGGATTGCGCTCAAATCAAATGTCCTAGACCCAAATTTCCACATGTAACTACTAGATTGTGATACAATGCACTAATGGGTGAAGTTTGGTTGACTTCTCCGCAGCGGTTTGGGAGTGAACATCAAAATTACATTTCTCGGCCATATCGCATAGATCTCACTGTGAAAAGGCTTAAATGGCTTTTTTGACCTAAGTTTGAGAATTGCGCTCAAATCAAATGTCCTAGAACCAAATTTCCACATGTAACTACTAGATTGTGATACAATACACTAATGGGTGAAGTTTGGTTGACTTCTGCGCAGCGGTTTGGGAGTTAACATCAAAATTACATTTCTCGGCCATATCGCATAGATCTCACTGTGAAAAGGCTTAAATGACTTTTTTTAATTAAGTTTGAAAATTGCGCTCAAACCAAATGTCCTAAAACTAAATTTCCAAATGTAACTACTAGATTGTGATAAAATACACTATTGGGTGAAGTTTGGTTGACTTCTGCGCAGCGGTTTGGGAGTTAACATCAAAATTACATTTCTCGGCCATATCGCATAGATCTCACTGTGAAAAGGCTTAAATGGCTTTTTCGACCTAAGTTTGAGAATTGCGCTCAAATCAAATGTCCTAGAACCAAATTTCCACATGTAACTACTAAATTGTGATACAATACACTATTGGGTGAAGTTTGGTTGACTTCTGCGCAGCGGTTTGGGAGTTAACATCAAAATTACATTTCTCGGCCATATCGCATAGATCTCACTGTGAAAAGGCTTAAATGGCTTTTTTGACCTAAGTTTGATGATTGCGCTCAAACCAAATGTCCTAGAACTAAATTTCCAAATGTAACTACTAGATTGTGATAAAATACACTATTGGGTGAAGTTTGGTTGACTTCTGCGCAGCGGTTTGGGAGTTAACATCAAAATTACATTTCTCGGCCATATCGCATAGATCTCACTGTGAAAAGGCTTAAATGGCTTTTTTGACCTAAGTTTGAGGATTGCGCTCAAATCAAATGTCCTAGAACCAAATTTCCACATGTAACTACTAGATTGTGATACAATACACTAATGGGTGAAGTTTGGTTGACTTCTGCGCAGCGGTTTGGGAGTGAACATCAAAATTACATTTCTCGGCCATATCGCATAGATCTCACTGTGAAAAGGCTTAAATGACTTTTTTTAATTAAGTTTGAAAATTGCGCTCAAACCAAATGTCCTAAAACTAAATTTCCAAATGTAACTACTAGATTGTGATAAAATACACTATTGGGTGAAGTTTGGTTGACTTCTGCGCAGCGGTTTGGGAGTTAACATCAAAATTACATTTCTCGGCCATATCGCATAGATCTCACTGTGAAAAGGCTTAAATTGCTTTTTTGACCTAAATTTGAGAATTGCGCTCAAATCAAATGTCCTAGAACCAAATTTTCACATGTAACTACTAGATTGTGATACAATACACTATTGGGTGAAGTTTGGTTGACTTCTGCGCAGCGGTTTGGGAGTTAACATCAAAATTACATTTCTCGGCCATATCGCATAGATCTCACTGTGAAAAGGCTTAAATGGCTTTTTTGACCTAAGTTTGATGATTGCGCTCAAACCAAATGTCCTAGAACTAAATTTCCAAATGTAACTACTAGATTGTGATAAAATACACTATTGGGTGAAGTTTGGTTGACTTCTGCGCAGCGGTTTGGGAGTTAACATCAAAATTACATTTCTCGGCCATATCGCATAGATCTCACTGTGAAAAGGCTTAAATGACTTTTTTTAATTAAGTTTGAAGATTGCGCTCAAACCAAATGTCCTAGAACTAAATTTCCAAATGTAACTACTAGATTATGATAAAATACACTATTGGGTGAAGTTTGGTTGACTTCTGCGCAGCGGTTTGGGAGTTAAAATCAAAATTACATTTCTCGGCCATATCGCATAGATCTCACTGTGAAAAGGCTTAAATGGCTTTTTTGACCTAAGTTTGAGGATTTCGCTCAAATCAAATGTCCTAGACCCAAATTTCCACATGTAACTACTAGATTGTGATACAATACACTAACGGGTGAAGTTTGGTTGACTTCTCCGCAGCGGTTTGGGAGTGAACATCAAAATTACATTTCTCGGCCATATCGCATAGATCTCACTGTGAAAAGGCTTAAATGACTTTTTTTAATTAAGTTTGAAGAATGCGCTCAAACCAAATGTCCTAAAACTAAATTTCCAAATGTAACTACTAGATTGTGATAAAATACACTATTGGGTGAAGTTTGGTTGACTTCTGCGCAGCGGTTTGGGAGTTAACATCAAAATTACATTTCTCGGCCATATCGCATAGATCTCACTGTGAAAAGGCTTAAATGGCTTTTTTGACCTAAGTTTGAGGATTGCGCTCAAATCAAATGTCCTAGAACCAAATTTCCACATGTAACTACTAGATTGTGATACAATACACTATTGGGTGAAGTTTGGTTGACTTCTGCGCAGCGGTTTGGGAGTGAACATCAAAATTACATTTCTCGGCCATATCGCATAGATCTCACTGTGAAAAGGCTTAAATGGCTTTTTTGACCTAAGTTTGATGATTGCGCTCAAACCAAATGTCCTAGAACTAAATTTCCAAATGTAACTACTAGATTGTGATAAAATACACTATTGGGTGAAGTTTGGTTGACTTCTGCGCAGCGGTTTGGGAGTTAACATCAAAATTACATTTCTCGGCCATATCGCATAGATCTCACTGTGAAAAGGCTTAAATGGCTTTTTTGACCTAAGTTTGAGGATTGCGCTCAAATCAAATGTCCTAGAACCAAATTTCCACATGTAACTACTAGATTGTGATACAATACACTAATGGGTGAAGTTTGGTTGACTTCTGCGCAGCGGTTTGGGAGTGAACATCAAAATTACATTTCTCGGCCATATCGCATAGATCTCACTGTGAAAAGGCTTAAATGACTTTTTTTAATTAAGTTTGAAAATTGCGCTCAAACCAAATGTCCTAAAACTAAATTTCCAAATGTAACTACTAGATTGTGATAAAATACACTATTGGGTGAAGTTTGGTTGACTTCTGCGCAGCGGTTTGGGAGTTAACATCAAAATTACATTTCTCGGCCATATCGCATAGATCTCACTGTGAAAAGGCTTAAATGGCTTTTTTGACCTAAATTTGAGAATTGCGCTCAAATCAAATGTCCTAGAACCAAATTTTCACATGTAACTACTAGATTGTGATACAATACACTATTGGGTGAAGTTTGGTTGACTTCTGCGCAGCGGTTTGGGAGTTAACATCAAAATTACATTTCTCGGCCATATCGCATAGATCTCACTGTGAAAAGGCTTAAATGGCTTTTTTGACCTAAGTTTGATGATTGCGCTCAAACCAAATGTCCTAGAACTAAATTTCCAAATGTAACTACTAGATTGTGATAAAATACACTATTGGGTGAAGTTTGGTTGACTTCTGCGCAGCGGTTTGGGAGTTAACATCAAAATTACATTTCTCGGCCATATCGCATAGATCTCACTGTGAAAAGGCTTAAATGACTTTTTTTAATTAAGTTTGAAGATTGCGCTCAAACCAAATGTCCTAGAACTAAATTTCCAAATGTAACTACTAGATTATGATAAAATACACTATTGGGTGAAGTTTGGTTGACTTCTGCGCAGCGGTTTGGGAGTTAAAATCAAAATTACATTTCTCGGCCATATCGCATAGATCTCACTGTGAAAAGGCTTAAATGGCTTTTTTGACCTAAGTTTGAGGATTTCGCTCAAATCAAATGTCCTAGACCCAAATTTCCACATGTAACTACTAGATTTTGATACAATACACTAATGGGTGAAGTTTGGTTGACTTCTCCGCAGCGGTTTGGGAGTGAACATCAAAATTACATTTCTCGGCCATATCGCATAGATCTCACTGTGAAAAGGCTTAATTGACTTTTTTTAATTAAGTTTGAAGAATGCGCTCAAACCAAATGTCCTAAAACTAAATTTCCAAATGTAACTACTAGATTGTGATAAAATACACTATTCGGTAAAGTTTGGTTGACCTCTGCGCAGCGGTTTGGGAGTTAACATCAAAATTACATTTCTCGGCCATATCGCATAGATCTCACTGTGAAAAGGCTTAAATGGCTTTTTTGACCTAAGTTTGAGAATTGCGCTCAAATCAAATGTCCTAGAACCAAATTTCCACATGTAACTACTAGATTGTGATACAATACACTATTGGGTGAAGTTTGGTTGACTTCTGCGCAGCGGTTTGGGAGTTAACATCAAAATTACATTTCTCGGCCATATCGCATAGATCTCACTGTGAAAAGGCTTAAATGACTTTTTTTAATTAAGTTTGAAGATTGCGCTCAAACCAAATGTCCTAGAACTAAATTTCCAAATGTAACTACTAGATTATGATAAAATACACTATTGGGTGAAGTTTGGTTGACTTTTGCGCAGCGGTTTGGGAGTTAAAATCAAAATTACATTTCTCGGCCATATAGCATAGATCTCACTGTGAAAAGGCTTAAATGGCTTTTTTGACCTAAGTTTGAGGATTGCGCTCAAATCAAATGTCCTAGACCCAAATTTCCACATGTAACTACTAGATTGTGATACAATGCACTAATGGGTGAAGTTTGGTTGACTTCTCCGCAGCGGTTTGGGAGTGAACATCAAAATTACATTTCTCGGCCATATCGCATAGATCTCACTGTGAAAAGGCTTAAATGACTTTTTTTAATTAAGTTTGAAGAATGCGCTCAAACCAAATGTCCTAAAACTAAATTACCAAATGTAACTACTAGATTGTGATAAAATACACTATTGGGTGAAGTTTGGTTGACTTCTGCGCAGCGGTTTGGGAGTTAACATCAAAATTACATTTCTCGGCCATATCGCATAGATCTCACTGTGAAAAGGCTTAAATGGCTTTTTTGACCTAAGTTTGAGGATTGCGCTCAAATCAAATGTCCTAAAACCAAATTTCCACATGTAACTACTAGATTGTGATACAATACACTAATGGGTGAAGTTTGGTTGACTTCTGCGCAGCGGTTTGGGAGTGAACATCAAAATTACATTTCTCGGCCATATCGCATAGATCTCACTGTGAAAAGGCTTAAATGACTTTTTTTAATTAAGTTTGAAAATTGCGCTCAAACCAAATGTCCTAAAACTAAATTTCCAAATGTAACTACTAGATTGTGATAAAATACACTATTGGGTGAAGTTTGGTTGACTTCTGCGCAGCGGTTTGGGAGTTAACATCAAAATTACATTTCTCAGCCATATCGCATAGATCTCACTGTGAAAAGGCTTAAATGGCTTTTTTGACCTAAGTTTGAGAATTGCGCTCAAATCAAATGTCCTAGAACCAAATTTCCACATGTAACTACTAGATTGTGATACAATACACTATTGGGTGAAGTTTGGTTGACTTCTGCGCAGCGGTTTGGGAGTTAACATCAAAATTACATTTCTCGGCCATATCGCATAGATCTCACTGTGAAAAGGCTTAAATGACTTTTTTTAATTAAGTTTGATGATTGCGCTCAAACCAAATGTCCTAGAACTAAATTTCCAAATGTAACTACTAGATTGTGATAAAATACACTATTGGGTGAAGTTTGGTTGACTTCTGCGCAGCGGTTTGGGAGTTAACATCAAAATTACATTTCTCGGCCATATCGCATAGATCTCACTGTGAAAAGGCTTAAATGGCTTTTTTGACCTAAGTTTGATGATTGCGCTCAAATCAAATGTCCTAAAACCAAATTTCCACATGTAACTACTAGATTGTGATACAATACACTATTGGGTGAAGTTTGGTTGACTTCTGCGCAGCGGTTTGGGAGTTAACATCAAAATTACATTTCTCGGCCATATCGCATAGATCTCACTGTGAAAAGGCTTAAATGGCTTTTTTTAATTAAGTTTGATGATTGCGCTCAAACCAAATGTCCTAGAACTAAATTTCCAAATGTAACTACTAGATTGTGATAAAATACACTATTGGGTGAAGTTTGGTTGACTTCTGCGCAGCGGTTTGGGAGTTAACATCAAAATTACATTTCTCGGCCATATCGCATAGATCTCACTGTGAAAAGGCTTAAATGGCTTTTTTGACCTAAGTTTGATGATTGCGCTCAAACCAAATGTCCTAGAACTAAATTTCCAAATGTAACTACTAGATTGTGATAAAATACACTATTGGGTGAAGTTTGGTTGACTTCTGCGCAGCGGTTTGGGAGTTAACATCAAAATTACATTTCTCGGCCATATCGCATAGATCTCACTGTGAAAAGGCTTAAATGACTTTTTTTAATTAAGTTTGAAAATTGCGCTCAAACCAAATGTCCTAAAACTAAATTTCCAAATGTAACTACTAGATTGTGATAAAATACACTATTGGGTGAAGTTTGGTTGACTTCTGCGCAGCGGTTTGGGAGTTAACATCAAAATTACATTTCTCGGCCATATCGCATAGATCTCACTGTGAAAAGGCTTAAATTGCTTTTTTGACCTAAATTTGAGAATTGCGCTCAAATCAAATGTCCTAGAACCAAATTTTCACATGTAACTACTAGATTGTGATACAATACACTATTGGGTGAAGTTTGGTTGACTTCTGCGCAGCGGTTTGGGAGTTAACATCAAAATTACATTTCTCGGCCATATCGCATAGATCTCACTGTGAAAAGGCTTAAATGGCTTTTTTGACCTAAGTTTGATGATTGCGCTCAAACCAAATGTCCTAGAACTAAATTTCCAAATGTAACTACTAGATTGTGATAAAATACACTATTGGGTGAAGTTTGGTTGACTTCTGCGCAGCGGTTTGGGAGTTAACATCAAAATTACATTTCTCGGCCATATCGCATAGATCTCACTGTGAAAAGGCTTAAATGACTTTTTTTAATTAAGTTTGAAGATTGCGCTCAAACCAAATGTCCTAGAACTAAATTTCCAAATGTAACTACTAGATTATGATAAAATACACTATTGGGTGAAGTTTGGTTGACTTCTGCGCAGCGGTTTGGGAGTTAAAATCAAAATTACATTTCTCGGCCATATAGCATAGATCTCACTGTGAAAAGGCTTAAATGGCTTTTTTGACCTAAGTTTGAGGATTGCGCTCAAATCAAATGTCCTAGACCCAAATTTCCACATGTAACTACTAGATTGTGATACAATACACTAATGGGTGAAGTTTGGTTGACTTCTCCGCAGCGGTTTGGGAGTGAACATCAAAATTACATTTCTCGGCCATATCGCATAGATCTCACTGTGAAAAGGCTTAAATGACTTTTTTTAATTAAGTTTGAAGAATGCGCTCAAACCAAATGTCCTAAAACTAAATTACCAAATGTAACTACTAGATTGTGATAAAATACACTATTGGGTGAAGTTTGGTTGACTTCTGCGCAGCGGTTTGGGAGTTAACATCAAAATTACATTTCTCGGCCATATCGCATAGATCTCACTGTGAAAAGGCTTAAATGGCTTTTTTGACCTAAGTTTGAGGATTGCGCTCAAATCAAATGTCCTAAAACCAAATTTCCACATGTAACTACTAGATTGTGATACAATACACTAATGGGTGAAGTTTGGTTGACTTCTGCGCAGCGGTTTGGGAGTGAACATCAAAATTACATTTCTCGGCCATATCGCATAGATCTCACTGTGAAAAGGCTTAAATGACTTTTTTTAATTAAGTTTGAAAATTGCGCTCAAACCAAATGTCCTAAAACTAAATTTCCAAATGTAACTACTAGATTGTGATAAAATACACTATTGGGTGAAGTTTGGTTGACTTCTGCGCAGCGGTTTGGGAGTTAACATCAAAATTACATTTCTCAGCCATATCGCATAGATCTCACTGTGAAAAGGCTTAAATGGCTTTTTTGACCTAAGTTTGAGAATTGCGCTCAAATCAAATGTCCTAGAACCAAATTTCCACATGTAACTACTAGATTGTGATACAATACACTATTGGGTGAAGTTTGGTTGACTTCTGCGCAGCGGTTTGGGAGTTAACATCAAAATTACATTTCTCGGCCATATCGCATAGATCTCACTGTGAAAAGGCTTAAATGACTTTTTTTAATTAAGTTTGATGATTGCGCTCAAACCAAATGTCCTAGAACTAAATTTCCAAATGTAACTACTAGATTGTGATAAAATACACTATTGGGTGAAGTTTGGTTGACTTCTGCGCAGCGGTTTGGGAGTTAACATCAAAATTACATTTCTCGGCCATATCTCATAGATCTCACTGTGAAAAGGCTTAAATGGCTTTTTTGACCTAAGTTTGATGATTGCGCTCAAACCAAATGTCCTAGAACTAAATTTCCAAATGTAACTACTAGATTGTGATAAAATACACTATTGGGTGAAGTTTGGTTGACTTCTGCGCAGCGGTTTGGGAGTTAACATCAAAATTACATTTCTCGGCCATATCGCATAGATCTCACTGTGAAAAGGCTTAAATGACTTTTTTTAATTAAGTTTGAAAATTGCGCTCAAACCAAATGTCCTAAAACTAAATTTCCAAATGTAACTACTAGATTGTGATAAAATACACTATTGGGTGAAGTTTGGTTGACTTCTGCGCAGCGGTTTGGGAGTTAACATCAAAATTACATTTCTCGGCCATATCGCATAGATCTCACTGTGAAAAGGCTTAAATGGCTTTTTCGACCTAAGTTTGAGAATTGCGCTCAAATCAAATGTCCTAGAACCAAATTTCCACATGTAACTACTAAATTGTGATACAATACACTATTGGGTGAAGTTTGGTTGACTTCTGCGCAGCGGTTTGGGAGTTAACATCAAAATTACATTTCTCGGCCATATCGCATAGATCTCACTGTGAAAAGGCTTAAATGGCTTTTTTGACCTAAGTTTGATGATTGCGCTCAAACCAAATGTCCTAGAACTAAATTTCCAAATGTAACTACTAGATTGTGATAAAATACACTATTGGGTGAAGTTTGGTTGACTTCTGCGCAGCGGTTTGGGAGTTAACATCAAAATTACATTTCTCGGCCATATCGCATAGATCTCACTGTGAAAAGGCTTAAATGGCTTTTTTGACCTAAGTTTGAGGATTGCGCTCAAATCAAATGTCCTAGAACCAAATTTCCACATGTAACTACTAGATTGTGATACAATACACTAATGGGTGAAGTTTGGTTGACTTCTGCGCAGCGGTTTGGGAGTGAACATCAAAATTACATTTCTCGGCCATATCGCATAGCTCTCACTGTGAAAAGGCTTAAATGACTTTTTTTAATTAAGTTTGAAAATTGCGCTCAAACCAAATGTCCTAAAACTAAATTTCCAAATGTAACTACTAGATTGTGATAAAATACACTATTGGGTGAAGTTTGGTTGACTTCTGCGCAGCGGTTTGGGAGTTAACATCAAAATTACATTTCTCGGCCATATCGCATAGATCTCACTGTGAAAAGGCTTAAATTGCTTTTTTGACCTAAATTTGAGAATTGCGCTCAAATCAAATGTCCTAGAACCAAATTTTCACATGTAACTACTAGATTGTGATACAATACACTATTGGGTGAAGTTTGGTTGACTTCTGCGCAGCGGTTTGGGAGTTAACATCAAAATTACATTTCTCGGCCATATCGCATAGATCTCACTGTGAAAAGGCTTAAATGACTTTTTTTAATTAAGTTTGAAGATTGCGCTCAAACCAAATGTCCTAGAACTAAATTTCCAAATGTAACTACTAGATTATGATAAAATACACTATTGGGTGAAGTTTGGTTGACTTCTGCGCAGCGGTTTGGGAGTTAAAATCAAAATTACAATTCTCGGCCATATCGCATAGATCTCACTGTGAAAAGGCTTAAATGGCTTTTTTGACCTAAGTTTGAGGATTTCGCTCAAATCAAATGTCCTAGACCCAAATTTCCACATGTAACTACTAGATTGTGATACAATACACTAACGGGTGAAGTTTGGTTGACTTCTCCGCAGCGGTTTGGGAGTGAACATCAAAATTACATTTCTCGGCCATATCGCATAGATCTCACTGTGAAAAGGCTTAAATGACTTTTTTTAATTAAGTTTGAAGAATGCGCTCAAACCAAATGTCCTAAAACTAAATTTCCAAATGTAACTACTAGATTGTGATAAAATACACTATTGGGTGAAGTTTGGTTGACTTCTGCGCAGCGGTTTGGGAGTTAACATCAAAATTACATTTCTCGGCCATATCGCATAGATCTCACTGTGAAAAGGCTTAAATGGCTTTTTTGACCTAAGTTTGAGGATTGCGCTCAAATCAAATGTCCTAGAACCAAATTTCCACATGTAACTACTAGATTGTGATACAATACACTATTGGGTGAAGTTTGGTTGACTTCTGCGCAGCGGTTTGGGAGTGAACATCAAAATTACATTTCTCGGCCATATCGCATAGATCTCACTGTGAAAAGGCTTAAATGGCTTTTTTGACCTAAGTTTGATGATTGCGCTCAAACCAAATGTCCTAGAACTAAATTTCCAAATGTAACTACTAGATTGTGATAAAATACACTATTGGGTGAAGTTTGGTTGACTTCTGCGCAGCGGTTTGGGAGTTAACATCAAAATTACATTTCTCGGCCATATCGCATAGATCTCACTGTGAAAAGGCTTAAATGGCTTTTTTGACCTAAGTTTGAGGATTGCGCTCAAATCAAATGTCCTAGAACCAAATTTCCACATGTAACTACTAGATTGTGATACAATACACTAATGGGTGAAGTTTGGTTGACTTCTGCGCAGCGGTTTGGGAGTGAACATCAAAATTACATTTCTCGGCCATATCGCATAGATCTCACTGTGAAAAGGCTTAAATGACTTTTTTTAATTAAGTTTGAAAATTGCGCTCAAACCAAATGTCCTAAAACTAAATTTCCAAATGTAACTACTAGATTGTGATAAAATACACTATTGGGTGAAGTTTGGTTGACTTCTGCGCAGCGGTTTGGGAGTTAACATCAAAATTACATTTCTCGGCCATATCGCATAGATCTCACTGTGAAAAGGCTTAAATGGCTTTTTTGACCTAAATTTGAGAATTGCGCTCAAATCAAATGTCCTAGAACCAAATTTTCACATGTAACTACTAGATTGTGATACAATACACTATTGGGTGAAGTTTGGTTGACTTCTGCGCAGCGGTTTGGGAGTTAACATCAAAATTACATTTCTCGGCCATATCGCATAGATCTCACTGTGAAAAGGCTTAAATGGCTTTTTTGACCTAAGTTTGATGATTGCGCTCAAACCAAATGTCCTAGAACTAAATTTCCAAATGTAACTACTAGATTGTGATAAAATACACTATTGGGTGAAGTTTGGTTGACTTCTGCGCAGCGGTTTGGGAGTTAACATCAAAATTACATTTCTCGGCCATATCGCATAGATCTCACTGTGAAAAGGCTTAAATGACTTTTTTTAATTAAGTTTGAAGATTGCGCTCAAACCAAATGTCCTAGAACTAAATTTCCAAATGTAACTACTAGATTATGATAAAATACACTATTGGGTGAAGTTTGGTTGACTTCTGCGCAGCGGTTTGGGAGTTAAAATCAAAATTACATTTCTCGGCCATATCGCATAGATCTCACTGTGAAAAGGCTTAAATGGCTTTTTTGACCTAAGTTTGAGGATTTCGCTCAAATCAAATGTCCTAGACCCAAATTTCCACATGTAACTACTAGATTGTGATACAATACACTAATGGGTGAAGTTTGGTTGACTTCTCCGCAGCGGTTTGGGAGTGAACATCAAAATTACATTTCTCGGCCATATCGCATAGATCTCACTGTGAAAAGGCTTAATTGACTTTTTTTAATTAAGTTTGAAGAATGCGCTCAAACCAAATGTCCTAAAACTAAATTTCCAAATGTAACTACTAGATTGTGATAAAATACACTATTCGGTGAAGTTTGGTTGACCTCTGCGCAGCGGTTTGGGAGTTAACATCAAAATTACATTTCTCGGCCATATCGCATAGATCTCACTGTGAAAAGGCTTAAATGGCTTTTTTGACCTAAGTTTGAGGATTGCGCTCAAATCAAATGTCCTAGACCCAAATTTCCACATGTAACTACTAGATTGTGATACAATGCACTAATGGGTGAAGTTTGGTTGACTTCTCCGCAGCGGTTTGGGAGTGAACATCAAAATTACATTTCTCGGCCATATCGCATAGATCTCACTGTGAAAAGGCTTAAATGACTTTTTTTAATTAAGTTTGAAGAATGCGCTCAAACCAAATGTCCTAAAACTAAATTACCAAATGTAACTACTAGATTGTGATAAAATACACTATTGGGTGAAGTTTGGTTGACTTCTGCGCAGCGGTTTGGGAGTTAACATCAAAATTACATTTCTCGGCCATATCGCATAGATCTCACTGTGAAAAGGCTTAAATGGCTTTTTTGACCTAAGTTTGAGGATTGCGCTCAAATCAAATGTCCTAAAACCAAATTTCCACATGTAACTACTAGATTGTGATACAATACACTAATGGGTGAAGTTTGGTTGACTTCTGCGCAGCGGTTTGGGAGTGAACATCAAAATTACATTTCTCGGCCATATCGCATAGATCTCACTGTGAAAAGGCTTAAATGACTTTTTTTAATTAAGTTTGAAAATTGCGCTCAAACCAAATGTCCTAAAACTAAATTTCCAAATGTAACTACTAGATTGTGATAAAATACACTATTGGGTGAAGTTTGGTTGACTTCTGCGCAGCGGTTTGGGAGTTAACATCAAAATTACATTTCTCAGCCATATCGCATAGATCTCACTGTGAAAAGGCTTAAATGGCTTTTTTGACCTAAGTTTGAGAATTGCGCTCAAATCAAATGTCCTAGAACCAAATTTCCACATGTAACTACTAGATTGTGATACAATACACTATTGGGTGAAGTTTGGTTGACTTCTGCGCAGCGGTTTGGGAGTTAACATCAAAATTACATTTCTCGGCCATATCGCATAGATCTCACTGTGAAAAGGCTTAAATGACTTTTTTTAATTAAGTTTGATGATTGCGCTCAAACCAAATGTCCTAGAACTAAATTTCCAAATGTAACTACTAGATTGTGATAAAATACACTATTGGGTGAAGTTTGGTTGACTTCTGCGCAGCGGTTTGGGAGTTAACATCAAAATTACATTTCTCGGCCATATCGCATAGATCTCACTGTGAAAAGGCTTAAATGACTTTTTTTAATTAAGTTTGAAGAATGCGCTCAAACCAAATGTCCTAAAACTAAATTACCAAATGTAACTACTAGATTGTGATAAAATACACTATTGGGTGAAGTTTGGTTGACTTCTGCGCAGCGGTTTGGGAGTTAACATCAAAATTACATTTCTCGGCCATATCGCATAGATCTCACTGTGAAAAGGCTTAAATGGCTTTTTTGACCTAAGTTTGAGGATTGCGCTCAAATCAAATGTCCTAAAACCAAATTTCCACATGTAACTACTAGATTGTGATACAATACACTAATGGGTGAAGTTTGGTTGACTTCTGCGCAGCGGTTTGGGAGTGAACATCAAAATTACATTTCTCGGCCATATCGCATAGATCTCACTGTGAAAAGGCTTAAATGACTTTTTTTAATTAAGTTTGAAAATTGCGCTCAAACCAAATGTCCTAAAACTAAATTTCCAAATGTAACTACTAGATTGTGATAAAATACACTATTGGGTGAAGTTTGGTTGACTTCTGCGCAGCGGTTTGGGAGTTAACATCAAAATTACATTTCTCAGCCATATCGCATAGATCTCACTGTGAAAAGGCTTAAATGGCTTTTTTGACCTAAGTTTGAGAATTGCGCTCAAATCAAATGTCCTAGAACCAAATTTCCACATGTAACTACTAGATTGTGATACAATACACTATTGGGTGAAGTTTGGTTGACTTCTGCGCAGCGGTTTGGGAGTTAACATCAAAATTACATTTCTCGGCCATATCGCATAGATCTCACTGTGAAAAGGCTTAAATGACTTTTTTTAATTAAGTTTGATGATTGCGCTCAAACCAAATGTCCTAGAACTAAATTTCCAAATGTAACTACTAGATTGTGATAAAATACACTATTGGGTGAAGTTTGGTTGACTTCTGCGCAGCGGTTTGGGAGTTAACATCAAAATTACATTTCTCGGCCATATCTCATAGATCTCACTGTGAAAAGGCTTAAATGGCTTTTTTGACCTAAGTTTGATGATTGCGCTCAAACCAAATGTCCTAGAACTAAATTTCCAAATGTAACTACTAGATTGTGATAAAATACACTATTGGGTGAAGTTTGGTTGACTTCTGCGCAGCGGTTTGGGAGTTAACATCAAAATTACATTTCTCGGCCATATCGCATAGATCTCACTGTGAAAAGGCTTAAATGACTTTTTATAATTAAGTTTGAAAATTGCGCTCAAACCAAATGTCCTAAAACTAAATTTCCAAATGTAACTACTAGATTGTGATAAAATACACTATTGGGTGAAGTTTGGTTGACTTCTGCGCAGCGGTTTGGGAGTTAACATCAAAATTACATTTCTCGGCCATATCGCATAGATCTCACTGTGAAAAGGCTTAAATGGCTTTTTCGACCTAAGTTTGAGAATTGCGCTCAAATCAAATGTCCTAGAACCAAATTTCCACATGTAACTACTAAATTGTGATACAATACACTATTGGGTGAAGTTTGGTTGACTTCTGCGCAGCGGTTTGGGAGTTAACATCAAAATTACATTTCTCGGCCATATCGCATAGATCTCACTGTGAAAAGGCTTAAATGGCTTTTTTGACCTAAGTTTGATGATTGCGCTCAAACCAAATGTCCTAGAACTAAATTTCCAAATGTAACTACTAGATTGTGATAAAATACACTATTGGGTGAAGTTTGGTTGACTTCTGCGCAGCGGTTTGGGAGTTAACATCAAAATTACATTTCTCGGCCATATCGCATAGATCTCACTGTGAAAAGGCTTAAATGACTTTTTTTAATTAAGTTTGATGATTGCGCTCAAACCAAATGTCCTAGAACTAAATTTCCAAATGTAACTACTAGATTGTGATAAAATACACTATTGGGTGAAGTTTGGTTGACTTCTGCGCAGCGGTTTGGGAGTTAACATCAAAATTACATTTCTCGGCCATATCTCATAGATCTCACTGTGAAAAGGCTTAAATGGCTTTTTTGACCTAAGTTTGATGATTGCGCTCAAACCAAATGTCCTAGAACTAAATTTCCAAATGTAACTACTAGATTGTGATAAAATACACTATTGGGTGAAGTTTGGTTGACTTCTGCGCAGCGGTTTGGGAGTTAACATCAAAATTACATTTCTCGGCCATATCGCATAGATCTCACTGTGAAAAGGCTTAAATGACTTTTTTTAATTAAGTTTGAAAATTGCGCTCAAACCAAATGTCCTAAAACTAAATTTCCAAATGTAACTACTAGATTGTGATAAAATACACTATTGGGTGAAGTTTGGTTGACTTCTGCGCAGCGGTTTGGGAGTTAACATCAAAATTACATTTCTCGGCCATATCGCATAGATCTCACTGTGAAAAGGCTTAAATGGCTTTTTCGACCTAAGTTTGAGAATTGCGCTCAAATCAAATGTCCTAGAACCAAATTTCCACATGTAACTACTAAATTGTGATACAATACACTATTGGGTGAAGTTTGGTTGACTTCTGCGCAGCGGTTTGGGAGTTAACATCAAAATTACATTTCTCGGCCATATCGCATAGATCTCACTGTGAAAAGGCTTAAATGGCTTTTTTGACCTAAGTTTGATGATTGCGCTCAAACCAAATGTCCTAGAACTAAATTTCCAAATGTAACTACTAGATTGTGATAAAATACACTATTGGGTGAAGTTTGGTTGACTTCTGCGCAGCGGTTTGGGAGTTAACATCAAAATTACATTTCTCGGCCATATCGCATAGATCTCACTGTGAAAAGGCTTAAATGACTTTTTTTAATTAAGTTTGAAGATTGCGCTCAAACCAAATGTCCTAGAACTAAATTTCCAAATGTAACTACTAGATTATGATAAAATACACTATTGGGTGAAGTTTGGTTGACTTCTGCGCAGCGGTTTGGGAGTTAAAATCAAAATTACATTTCTCGGCCATATCGCATAGATCTCACTGTGAAAAGGCTTAAATGGCTTTTTTGACCTAAGTTTGAGGATTTCGCTCAAATCAAATGTCCTAGACCCAAATTTCCACATGTAACTACTAGATTGTGATACAATACACTAATGGGTGAAGTTTGGTTGACTTCTCCGCAGCGGTTTGGGAGTGAACATCAAAATTACATTTCTCGGCCATATAGCATAGATCTCACTGTGAAAAGGCTTAAATGGCTTTTTTGACCTAAGTTTGAGGATTGCGCTCAAATCAAATGTCCTAGACCCAAATTTCCACATGTAACTACTAGATTGTGATACAATGCACTAATGGGTGAAGTTTGGTTGACTTCTCCGCAGCGGTTTGGGAGTGAACATCAAAATTACATTTCTCGGCCATATCGCATAGATCTCACTGTGAAAAGGCTTAAATGACTTTTTTTAATTAAGTTTGAAGAATGCGCTCAAACCAAATGTCCTAAAACTAAATTACCAAATGTAACTACTAGATTGTGATAAAATACACTATTGGGTGAAGTTTGGTTGACTTCTGCGCAGCGGTTTGGGAGTTAACATCAAAATTACATTTCTCGGCCATATCGCATAGATCTCACTGTGAAAAGGCTTAAATGGCTTTTTTGACCTAAGTTTGAGGATTGCGCTCAAATCAAATGTCCTAAAACCAAATTTCCACATGTAACTACTAGATTGTGATACAATACACTAATGGGTGAAGTTTGGTTGACTTCTGCGCAGCGGTTTGGGAGTGAACATCAAAATTACATTTCTCGGCCATATCGCATAGATCTCACTGTGAAAAGGCTTAAATGACTTTTTTTAATTAAGTTTGAAAATTGCGCTCAAACCAAATGTCCTAAAACTAAATTTCCAAATGTAACTACTAGATTGTGATAAAATACACTATTGGGTGAAGTTTGGTTGACTTCTGCGCAGCGGTTTGGGAGTTAACATCAAAATTACATTTCTCAGCCATATCGCATAGATCTCACTGTGAAAAGGCTTAAATGGCTTTTTTGACCTAAGTTTGAGAATTGCGCTCAAATCAAATGTCCTAGAACCAAATTTCCACATGTAACTACTAGATTGTGATACAATACACTATTGGGTGAAGTTTGGTTGACTTCTGCGCAGCGGTTTGGGAGTTAACATCAAAATTACATTTCTCGGCCATATCGCATAGATCTCATTGTGAAAAGGCTTAAATGACTTTTTTTAATTAAGTTTGATGATTGCGCTCAAACCAAATGTCCTAGAACTAAATTTCCA
Organism: Corythoichthys intestinalis; assembly: GCF_030265065.1. Lineage (NCBI taxonomy): Eukaryota > Metazoa > Chordata > Actinopteri > Syngnathiformes > Syngnathidae > Corythoichthys > Corythoichthys intestinalis. The sequence goes on from NC_080395.1 coordinate 84,286,933, forward strand.
AATGTAACTACTAGATTGTGATAAAATACACTATTGGCTGAAGTTTGGTTGACTTCTGCGCAGCGGTTTGGGAGTTAACATCAAAATTACATTTCTCGGCCATATCGCATAGATCTCACTGTGAAAAGGCTTAAATGGCTTTTTTGACCTAAGTTTGATGATTGCGCTCAAACCAAATGTCCTAGAACTAAATTTCCAAATGTAACTACTAGATTGTGATAAAATACACTATTGGGTGAAGTTTGGTTGACTTCTGCGCAGCGGTTTGGGAGTTAACATCAAAATTACATTTCTCGGCCATATCGCATAGATCTCACTGTGAAAAGGCTTAAATGACTTTTTTTAATTAAGTTTGAAAATTGCGCTCAAACCAAATGTCCTAAAACTAAATTTCCAAATGTAACTACTAGATTGTGATAAAATACACTATTGGGTGAAGTTTGGTTGACTTCTGCGCAGCGGTTTGGGAGTTAACATCAAAATTACATTTCTCGGCCATATCGCATAGATCTCACTGTGAAAAGGCTTAAATGGCTTTTTCGACCTAAGTTTGAGAATTGCGCTCAAATCAAATGTCCTAGAACCAAATTTCCACATGTAACTACTAAATTGTGATACAATACACTATTGGGTGAAGTTTGGTTGACTTCTGCGCAGCGGTTTGGGAGTTAACATCAAAATTACATTTCTCGGCCATATCGCATAGATCTCACTGTGAAAAGGCTTAAATGGCTTTTTTGACCTAAGTTTGATGATTGCGCTCAAACCAAATGTCCTAGAACTAAATTTCCAAATGTAACTACTAGATTGTGATAAAATACACTATTGGGTGAAGTTTGGTTGACTTCTGCGCAGCGGTTTGGGAGTTAACATCAAAATTACATTTCTCGGCCATATCGCATAGATCTCACTGTGAAAAGGCTTAAATGGCTTTTTTGACCTAAGTTTGAGGATTGCGCTCAAATCAAATGTCCTAGAACCAAATTTCCACATGTAACTACTAGATTGTGATACAATACACTAATGGGTGAAGTTTGGTTGACTTCTGCGCAGCGGTTTGGGAGTGAACATCAAAATTACATTTCTCGGCCATATCGCATAGATCTCACTGTGAAAAGGCTTAAATGACTTTTTTTAATTAAGTTTGAAAATTGCGCTCAAACCAAATGTCCTAAAACTAAATTTCCAAATGTAACTACTAGATTGTGATAAAATACACTATTGGGTGAAGTTTGGTTGACTTCTGCGCAGCGGTTTGGGAGTTAACATCAAAATTACATTTCTAGGCCATATCGCATAGATCTCACTGTGAAAAGGCTTAAATTGCTTTTTTGACCTAAATTTGAGAATTGCGCTCAAATCAAATGTCCTAGAACCAAATTTTCACATGTAACTACTAGATTGTGATACAATACACTATTGGGTGAAGTTTGGTTGACTTCTGCGCAGCGGTTTGGGAGTTAACATCAAAATTACATTTCTCGGCCATATCGCATAGATCTCACTGTGAAAAGGCTTAAATGGCTTTTTTGACCTAAGTTTGATGATTGCGCTCAAACCAAATGTCCTAGAACTAAATTTCCAAATGTAACTACTAGATTGTGATAAAATACACTATTGGGTGAAGTTTGGTTGACTTCTGCGCAGCGGTTTGGGAGTTAACATCAAAATTACATTTCTCGGCCATATCGCATAGATCTCACTGTGAAAAGGCTTAAATGACTTTTTTTAATTAAGTTTGAAGATTGCGCTCAAACCAAATGTCCTAGAACTAAATTTCCAAATGTAACTACTAGATTATGATAAAATACACTATTGGGTGAAGTTTGGTTGACTTCTGCGCAGCGGTTTGGGAGTTAAAATCAAAATTACATTTCTCGGCCATATCGCATAGATCTCACTGTGAAAAGGCTTAAATGGCTTTTTTGACCTAAGTTTGAGGATTTCGCTCAAATCAAATGTCCTAGACCCAAATTTCCACATGTAACTACTAGATTGTGATACAATACACTAACGGGTGAAGTCTGGTTGACTTCTCCGCAGCGGTTTGGGAGTGAACATCAAAATTACATTTCTCGGCCATATCGAATAGATCTCACTGTGAAAAGGCTTAAATGACTTTTTTTAATTAAGTTTGAAGAATGCGCTCAAACCAAATGTCCTAAAACTAAATTTCCAAATGTAACTACTAGATTGTGATAAAATACACTATTGGGTGAAGTTTGGTTGACTTCTGCGCAGCGGTTTGGGAGTTAACATCAAAATTACATTTCTCGGCCATATCGCATAGATCTCACTGTGAAAAGGCTTAAATGACTTTTTATAATTAAGTTTGAAAATTGCGCTCAAACCAAATGTCCTAAAACTAAATTTCCAAATGTAACTACTAGATTGTGATAAAATACACTATTGGGTGAAGTTTGGTTGACTTCTGCGCAGCGGTTTGGGAGTTAACATCAAAATTACATTTCTCGGCCATATCGCATAGATCTCACTGTGAAAAGGCTTAAATGGCTTTTTCGACCTAAGTTTGAGAATTGCGCTCAAATCAAATGTCCTAGAACCAAATTTCCACATGTAACTACTAAATTGTGATACAATACACTATTGGGTGAAGTTTGGTTGACTTCTGCGCAGCGGTTTGGGAGTTAACATCAAAATTACATTTCTCGGCCATATCGCATAGATCTCACTGTGAAAAGGCTTAAATGGCTTTTTTGACCTAAGTTTGATGATTGCGCTCAAACCAAATGTCCTAGAACTAAATTTCCAAATGTAACTACTAGATTGTGATAAAATACACTATTGGGTGAAGTTTGGTTGACTTCTGCGCAGCGGTTTGGGAGTTAACATCAAAATTACATTTCTCGGCCATATCGCATAGATCTCACTGTGAAAAGGCTTAAATGACTTTTTTTAATTAAGTTTGATGATTGCGCTCAAACCAAATGTCCTAGAACTAAATTTCCAAATGTAACTACTAGATTGTGATAAAATACACTATTGGGTGAAGTTTGGTTGACTTCTGCGCAGCGGTTTGGGAGTTAACATCAAAATTACATTTCTCGGCCATATCTCATAGATCTCACTGTGAAAAGGCTTAAATGGCTTTTTTGACCTAAGTTTGATGATTGCGCTCAAACCAAATGTCCTAGAACTAAATTTCCAAATGTAACTACTAGATTGTGATAAAATACACTATTGGGTGAAGTTTGGTTGACTTCTGCGCAGCGGTTTGGGAGTTAACATCAAAATTACATTTCTCGGCCATATCGCATAGATCTCACTGTGAAAAGGCTTAAATGACTTTTTTTAATTAAGTTTGAAAATTGCGCTCAAACCAAATGTCCTAAAACTAAATTTCCAAATGTAACTACTAGATTGTGATAAAATACACTATTGGGTGAAGTTTGGTTGACTTCTGCGCAGCGGTTTGGGAGTTAACATCAAAATTACATTTCTCGGCCATATCGCATAGATCTCACTGTGAAAAGGCTTAAATGGCTTTTTCGACCTAAGTTTGAGAATTGCGCTCAAATCAAATGTCCTAGAACCAAATTTCCACATGTAACTACTAAATTGTGATACAATACACTATTGGGTGAAGTTTGGTTGACTTCTGCGCAGCGGTTTGGGAGTTAACATCAAAATTACATTTCTCGGCCATATCGCATAGATCTCACTGTGAAAAGGCTTAAATGGCTTTTTTGACCTAAGTTTGATGATTGCGCTCAAACCAAATGTCCTAGAACTAAATTTCCAAATGTAACTACTAGATTGTGATAAAATACACTATTGGGTGAAGTTTGGTTGACTTCTGCGCAGCGGTTTGGGAGTTAACATCAAAATTACATTTCTCGGCCATATCGCATAGATCTCACTGTGAAAAGGCTTAAATGACTTTTTTTAATTAAGTTTGAAGATTGCGCTCAAACCAAATGTCCTAGAACTAAATTTCCAAATGTAACTACTAGATTATGATAAAATACACTATTGGGTGAAGTTTGGTTGACTTCTGCGCAGCGGTTTGGGAGTTAAAATCAAAATTACATTTCTCGGCCATATCGCATAGATCTCACTGTGAAAAGGCTTAAATGGCTTTTTTGACCTAAGTTTGAGGATTTCGCTCAAATCAAATGTCCTAGACCCAAATTTCCACATGTAACTACTAGATTGTGATACAATACACTAATGGGTGAAGTTTGGTTGACTTCTCCGCAGCGGTTTGGGAGTGAACATCAAAATTACATTTCTCGGCCATATAGCATAGATCTCACTGTGAAAAGGCTTAAATGGCTTTTTTGACCTAAGTTTGAGGATTGCGCTCAAATCAAATGTCCTAGACCCAAATTTCCACATGTAACTACTAGATTGTGATACAATGCACTAATGGGTGAAGTTTGGTTGACTTCTCCGCAGCGGTTTGGGAGTGAACATCAAAATTACATTTCTCGGCCATATCGCATAGATCTCACTGTGAAAAGGCTTAAATGACTTTTTTTAATTAAGTTTGAAGAATGCGCTCAAACCAAATGTCCTAAAACTAAATTACCAAATGTAACTACTAGATTGTGATAAAATACACTATTGGGTGAAGTTTGGTTGACTTCTGCGCAGCGGTTTGGGAGTTAACATCAAAATTACATTTCTCGGCCATATCGCATAGATCTCACTGTGAAAAGGCTTAAATGGCTTTTTTGACCTAAGTTTGAGGATTGCGCTCAAATCAAATGTCCTAAAACCAAATTTCCACATGTAACTACTAGATTGTGATACAATACACTAATGGGTGAAGTTTGGTTGACTTCTGCGCAGCGGTTTGGGAGTGAACATCAAAATTACATTTCTCGGCCATATCGCATAGATCTCACTGTGAAAAGGCTTAAATGACTTTTTTTAATTAAGTTTGAAAATTGCGCTCAAACCAAATGTCCTAAAACTAAATTTCCAAATGTAACTACTAGATTGTGATAAAATACACTATTGGGTGAAGTTTGGTTGACTTCTGCGCAGCGGTTTGGGAGTTAACATCAAAATTACATTTCTCAGCCATATCGCATAGATCTCACTGTGAAAAGGCTTAAATGGCTTTTTTGACCTAAGTTTGAGAATTGCGCTCAAATCAAATGTCCTAGAACCAAATTTCCACATGTAACTACTAGATTGTGATACAATACACTATTGGGTGAAGTTTGGTTGACTTCTGCGCAGCGGTTTGGGAGTTAACATCAAAATTACATTTCTCGGCCATATCGCATAGATCTCACTGTGAAAAGGCTTAAATGACTTTTTTTAATTAAGTTTGATGATTGCGCTCAAACCAAATGTCCTAGAACTAAATTTCCAAATGTAACTACTAGATTGTGATAAAATACACTATTGGCTGAAGTTTGGTTGACTTCTGCGCAGCGGTTTGGGAGTTAACATCAAAATTACATTTCTCGGCCATATCGCATAGATCTCACTGTGAAAAGGCTTAAATGGCTTTTTTGACCTAAGTTTGATGATTGCGCTCAAACCAAATGTCCTAGAACTAAATTTCCAAATGTAACTACTAGATTGTGATAAAATACACTATTGGGTGAAGTTTGGTTGACTTCTGCGCAGCGGTTTGGGAGTTAACATCAAAATTACATTTCTCGGCCATATCGCATAGATCTCACTGTGAAAAGGCTTAAATGACTTTTTTTAATTAAGTTTGAAAATTGCGCTCAAACCAAATGTCCTAAAACTAAATTTCCAAATGTAACTACTAGATTGTGATAAAATACACTATTGGGTGAAGTTTGGTTGACTTCTGCGCAGCGGTTTGGGAGTTAACATCAAAATTACATTTCTCGGCCATATCGCATAGATCTCACTGTGAAAAGGCTTAAATGGCTTTTTCGACCTAAGTTTGAGAATTGCGCTCAAATCAAATGTCCTAGAACCAAATTTCCACATGTAACTACTAAATTGTGATACAATACACTATTGGGTGAAGTTTGGTTGACTTCTGCGCAGCGGTTTGGGAGTTAACATCAAAATTACATTTCTCGGCCATATCGCATAGATCTCACTGTGAAAAGGCTTAAATGGCTTTTTTGACCTAAGTTTGAGGATTTCGCTCAAATCAAATGTCCTAGACCCAAATTTCCACATGTAACTACTAGATTGTGATACAATACACTAATGGGTGAAGTTTGGTTGACTTCTCCGCAGCGGTTTGGGAGTGAACATCAAAATTACATTTCTCGGCCATATAGCATAGATCTCACTGTGAAAAGGCTTAAATGGCTTTTTTGACCTAAGTTTGAGGATTGCGCTCAAATCAAATGTCCTAGACCCAAATTTCCACATGTAACTACTAGATTGTGATACAATGCACTAATGGGTGAAGTTTGGTTGACTTCTCCGCAGCGGTTTGGGAGTGAACATCAAAATTACATTTCTCGGCCATATCGCATAGATCTCACTGTGAAAAGGCTTAAATGACTTTTTTTAATTAAGTTTGAAGAATGCGCTCAAACCAAATGTCCTAAAACTAAATTACCAAATGTAACTACTAGATTGTGATAAAATACACTATTGGGTGAAGTTTGGTTGACTTCTGCGCAGCGGTTTGGGAGTTAACATCAAAATTACATTTCTCGGCCATATCGCATAGATCTCACTGTGAAAAGGCTTAAATGGCTTTTTTGACCTAAGTTTGAGGATTGCGCTCAAATCAAATGTCCTAAAACCAAATTTCCACATGTAACTACTAGATTGTGATACAATACACTAATGGGTGAAGTTTGGTTGACTTCTGCGCAGCGGTTTGGGAGTGAACATCAAAATTACATTTCTCGGCCATATCGCATAGATCTCACTGTGAAAAGGCTTAAATGACTTTTTTTAATTAAGTTTGAAAATTGCGCTCAAACCAAATGTCCTAAAACTAAATTTCCAAATGTAACTACTAGATTGTGATAAAATACACTATTGGGTGAAGTTTGGTTGACTTCTGCGCAGCGGTTTGGGAGTTAACATCAAAATTACATTTCTCAGCCATATCGCATAGATCTCACTGTGAAAAGGCTTAAATGGCTTTTTTGACCTAAGTTTGAGAATTGCGCTCAAATCAAATGTCCTAGAACCAAATTTCCACATGTAACTACTAGATTGTGATACAATACACTATTGGGTGAAGTTTGGTTGACTTCTGCGCAGCGGTTTGGGAGTTAACATCAAAATTACATTTCTCGGCCATATCGCATAGATCTCACTGTGAAAAGGCTTAAATGACTTTTTTTAATTAAGTTTGATGATTGCGCTCAAACCAAATGTCCTAGAACTAAATTTCCAAATGTAACTACTAGATTGTGATAAAATACACTATTGGCTGAAGTTTGGTTGACTTCTGCGCAGCGGTTTGGGAGTTAACATCAAAATTACATTTCTCGGCCATATCGCATAGATCTCACTGTGAAAAGGCTTAAATGGCTTTTTTGACCTAAGTTTGATGATTGCGCTCAAACCAAATGTCCTAGAACTAAATTTCCAAATGTAACTACTAGATTGTGATAAAATACACTATTGGGTGAAGTTTGGTTGACTTCTGCGCAGCGGTTTGGGAGTTAACATCAAAATTACATTTCTCGGCCATATCGCATAGATCTCACTGTGAAAAGGCTTAAATGACTTTTTTTAATTAAGTTTGAAAATTGCGCTCAAACCAAATGTCCTAAAACTAAATTTCCAAATGTAACTACTAGATTGTGATAAAATACACTATTGGGTGAAGTTTGGTTGACTTCTGCGCAGCGGTTTGGGAGTTAACATCAAAATTACATTTCTCGGCCATATCGCATAGATCTCACTGTGAAAAGGCTTAAATGGCTTTTTCGACCTAAGTTTGAGAATTGCGCTCAAATCAAATGTCCTAGAACCAAATTTCCACATGTAACTACTAAATTGTGATACAATACACTATTGGGTGAAGTTTGGTTGACTTCTGCGCAGCGGTTTGGGAGTTAACATCAAAATTACATTTCTCGGCCATATCGCATAGATCTCACTGTGAAAAGGCTTAAATGGCTTTTTTGACCTAAGTTTGATGATTGCGCTCAAACCAAATGTCCTAGAACTAAATTTCCAAATGTAACTACTAGATTGTGATAAAATACACTATTGGGTGAAGTTTGGTTGACTTCTGCGCAGCGGTTTGGGAGTTAACATCAAAATTACATTTCTCGGCCATATCGCATAGATCTCACTGTGAAAAGGCTTAAATGGCTTTTTTGACCTAAGTTTGAGGATTGCGCTCAAATCAAATGTCCTAGAACCAAATTTCCACATGTAACTACTAGATTGTGATACAATACACTAATGGGTGAAGTTTGGTTGACTTCTGCGCAGCGGTTTGGGAGTGAACATCAAAATTACATTTCTCGGCCATATCGCATAGATCTCACTGTGAAAAGGCTTAAATGACTTTTTTTAATTAAGTTTGAAAATTGCGCTCAAACCAAATGTCCTAAAACTAAATTTCCAAATGTAACTACTAGATTGTGATAAAATACACTATTGGGTGAAGTTTGGTTGACTTCTGCGCAGCGGTTTGGGAGTTAACATCAAAATTACATTTCTAGGCCATATCGCATAGATCTCACTGTGAAAAGGCTTAAATTGCTTTTTTGACCTAAATTTGAGAATTGCGCTCAAATCAAATGTCCTAGAACCAAATTTTCACATGTAACTACTAGATTGTGATACAATACACTATTGGGTGAAGTTTGGTTGACTTCTGCGCAGCGGTTTGGGAGTTAACATCAAAATTACATTTCTCGGCCATATCGCATAGATCTCACTGTGAAAAGGCTTAAATGGCTTTTTTGACCTAAGTTTGATGATTGCGCTCAAACCAAATGTCCTAGAACTAAATTTCCAAATGTAACTACTAGATTGTGATAAAATACACTATTGGGTGAAGTTTGGTTGACTTCTGCGCAGCGGTTTGGGAGTTAACATCAAAATTACATTTCTCGGCCATATCGCATAGATCTCACTGTGAAAAGGCTTAAATGACTTTTTTTAATTAAGTTTGAAGATTGCGCTCAAACCAAATGTCCTAGAACTAAATTTCCAAATGTAACTACTAGATTATGATAAAATACACTATTGGGTGAAGTTTGGTTGACTTCTGCGCAGCGGTTTGGGAGTTAAAATCAAAATTACATTTCTCGGCCATATCGCATAGATCTCACTGTGAAAAGGCTTAAATGGCTTTTTTGACCTAAGTTTGAGGATTTCGCTCAAATCAAATGTCCTAGACCCAAATTTCCACATGTAACTACTAGATTGTGATACAATACACTAACGGGTGAAGTTTGGTTGACTTCTCCGCAGCGGTTTGGGAGTGAACATCAAAATTACATTTCTCGGCCATATCGAATAGATCTCACTGTGAAAAGGCTTAAATGACTTTTTTTAATTAAGTTTGAAGAATGCGCTCAAACCAAATGTCCTAAAACTAAATTTCCAAATGTAACTACTAGATTGTGATAAAATACACTATTGGGTGAAGTTTGGTTGACTTCTGCGCAGCGGTTTGGGAGTTAACATCAAAATTACATTTCTCGGCCATATCGCATAGATCTCACTGTGAAAAGGCTTAAATGGCTTTTTTGACCTAAGTTTGAGGATTGCGCTCAAATCAAATGTCCTAGAACCAAATTTCCACATGTAACTACTAGATTGTGATACAATACACTATTGGGTGAAGTTTGGTTGACTTCTGCGCAGCGGTTTGGGAGTGAACATCAAAATTACATTTCTCGGCCATATCGCATAGATCTCACTGTGAAAAGGCTTAAATGGCTTTTTTGACCTAAGTTTGATGATTGCGCTCAAACCAAATGTCCTAGAACTAAATTTCCAAATGTAACTACTAGATTGTGATAAAATACACTATTGGGTGAAGTTTGGTTGACTTCTGCGCAGCGGTTTGGGAGTTAACATCAAAATTACATTTCTCGGCCATATCGCATAGATCTCACTGTGAAAAGGCTTAAATGGCTTTTTTGACCTAAGTTTGAGGATTGCGCTCAAATCAAATGTCCTAGAACCAAATTTCCACATGTAACTACTAGATTGTGATACAATACACTAATGGGTGAAGTTTGGTTGACTTCTGCGCAGCGGTTTGGGAGTGAACATCAAAATTACATTTCTCGGCCATATCGCATAGATCTCACTGTGAAAAGGCTTAAATGACTTTTTTTAATTAAGTTTGAAAATTGCGCTCAAACCAAATGTCCTAAAACTAAATTTCCAAATGTAACTACTAGACTGTGATAAAATACACTATTGGGTGAAGTTTGGTTGACTTCTGCGCAGCGGTTTGGGAGTTAACATCAAAATTACATTTCTCGGCCATATCGCATAGATCTCACTGTGAAAAGGCTTAAATGGCTTTTTTGACCTAAATTTGAGAATTGCGCTCAAATCAAATGTCCTAGAACCAAATTTTCACATGTAACTACTAGATTGTGATACAATACACTATTGGGTGAAGTTTGGTTGACTTCTGCGCAGCGGTTTGGGAGTTAACATCAAAATTACATTTCTCGGCCATATCGCATAGATCTCACTGTGAAAAGGCTTAAATGGCTTTTTTGACCTAAGTTTGATGATTGCGCTCAAACCAAATGTCCTAGAACTAAATTTCCAAATGTAACTACTAGATTGTGATAAAATACACTATTGGGTGAAGTTTGGTTGACTTCTGCGCAGCGGTTTGGGAGTTAACATCAAAATTACATTTCTCGGCCATATCGCATAGATCTCACTGTGAAAAGGCTTAAATGACTTTTTTTAATTAAGTTTGAAGATTGCGCTCAAACCAAATGTCCTAGAACTAAATTTCCAAATGTAACTACTAGATTATGATAAAATACACTATTGGGTGAAGTTTGGTTGACTTCTGCGCAGCGGTTTGGGAGTTAACATCAAAATTACATTTCTCGGCCATATCGCATAGATCTCACTGTGAAAAGGCTTAAATGACTTTTTTTAATTAAGTTTGAAGATTGCGCTCAAACCAAATGTCCTAGAACTAAATTTCCAAATGTAACTACTAGATTATGATAAAATACACTATTGGGTGAAGTTTGGTTGACTTCTGCGCAGCGGTTTGGGAGTTAAAATCAAAATTACATTTCTCGGCCATATCGCATAGATCTCACTGTGAAAAGGCTTAAATGGCTTTTTTGACCTAAGTTTGAGGATTTCGCTCAAATCAAATGTCCTAGACCCAAATTTCCACATGTAACTACTAGATTGTGATACAATACACTAATGGGTGAAGTTTGGTTGACTTCTCCGCAGCGGTTTGGGAGTGAACATCAAAATTACATTTCTCGGCCATATCGCATAGATCTCACTGTGAAAAGGCTTAATTGACTTTTTTTAATTAAGTTTGAAGAATGCGCTCAAACCAAATGTCCTAAAACTAAATTTCCAAATGTAACTACTAGATTGTGATAAAATACACTATTCGGTGAAGTTTGGTTGACCTCTGCGCAGCGGTTTGGGAGTTAACATCAAAATTACATTTCTCGGCCATATCGCATAGATCTCACTGTGAAAAGGCTTAAATGGCTTTTTTGACCTAAGTTTGAGAATTGCGCTCAAATCAAATGTCCTAGAACCAAATTTCCACATGTAACTACTAGATTGTGATACAATACACTAATGGGTGAAGTTTGGTTGACTTCTGCGCAGCGGTTTGGGAGTTAACATCAAAATTACATTTCTCGGCCATATCGCATAGATCTCACTGTGAAAAGGCTTAAATGACTTTTTTTAATTAAGTTTGAAGATTGCGCTCAAACCAAATGTCCTAGAACTAAATTTCCAAATGTAACTACTAGATTATGATAAAATACACTATTGGGTGAAGTTTGGTTGACTTTTGCGCAGCGGTTTGGGAGTTAAAATCAAAATTACATTTCTCGGCCATATAGCATAGATCTCACTGTGAAAAGGCTTAAATGGCTTTTTTGACCTAAGTTTGAGGATTGCGCTCAAATCAAATGTCCTAGACCCAAATTTCCACATGTAACTACTAGATTGTGATACAATGCACTAATGGGTGAAGTTTGGTTGACTTCTCCGCAGCGGTTTGGGAGTGAACATCAAAATTACATTTCTCGGCCATATCGCATAGATCTCACTGTGAAAAGGCTTAAATGACTTTTTTTAATTAAGTTTGAAGAATGCGCTCAAACCAAATGTCCTAAAACTAAATTACCAAATGTAACTACTAGATTGTGATAAAATACACTATTGGGTGAAGTTTGGTTGACTTCTGCGCAGCGGTTTGGGAGTTAACATCAAAATTACATTTCTCGGCCATATCGCATAGATCTCACTGTGAAAAGGCTTAAATGGCTTTTTTGACCTAAGTTTGAGGATTGCGCTCAAATCAAATGTCCTAAAACCAAATTTCCACATGTAACTACTAGATTGTGATACAATACACTAATGGGTGAAGTTTGGTTGACTTCTGCGCAGCGGTTTGGGAGTGAACATCAAAATTACATTTCTCGGCCATATCGCATAGATCTCACTGTGAAAAGGCTTAAATGACTTTTTTTAATTAAGTTTGAAAATTGCGCTCAAACCAAATGTCCTAAAACTAAATTTCCAAATGTAACTACTAGATTGTGATAAAATACACTATTGGGTGAAGTTTGGTTGACTTCTGCGCAGCGGTTTGGGAGTTAACATCAAAATTACATTTCTCAGCCATATCGCATAGATCTCACTGTGAAAAGGCTTAAATGGCTTTTTTGACCTAAGTTTGAGAATTGCGCTCAAATCAAATGTCCTAGAACCAAATTTCCACATGTAACTACTAGATTGTGATACAATACACTATTGGGTGAAGTTTGGTTGACTTCTGCGCAGCGGTTTGGGAGTTAACATCAAAATTACATTTCTCGGCCATATCGCATAGATCTCACTGTGAAAAGGCTTAAATGACTTTTTTTAATTAAGTTTGATGATTGCGCTCAAACCAAATGTCCTAGAACTAAATTTCCAAATGTAACTACTAGATTGTGATAAAATACACTATTGGGTGAAGTTTGGTTGACTTCTGCGCAGCGGTTTGGGAGTTAACATCAAAATTACATTTCTCGGCCATATCGCATAGATCTCACTGTGAAAAGGCTTAAATGGCTTTTTTGACCTAAGTTTGATGATTGCGCTCAAACCAAATGTCCTAGAACTAAATTTCCAAATGTAACTACTAGATTGTGATAAAATACACTATTGGGTGAAGTTTGGTTGACTTCTGCGCAGCGGTTTGGGAGTTAACATCAAAATTACATTTCTCGGCCATATCGCATAGATCTCACTGTGAAAAGGCTTAAATGGCTTTTTTGACCTAAGTTTGAGGATTGCGCTCAAATCAAATGTCCTAGAACTAAATTTCCAAATGTAACTACTAGATAATGATAAAATACACTATTGGGTGAAGTTTGGTTGACTTCTGCGCAGCGGTTTGGGAGTTAAAATCAAAATTACATTTCTCGGCCATATCGCATAGATCTCACTGTGAAAAGGCTTAAATGGCTTTTTTGACCTAAGTTTGAGGATTTCGCTCAAATCAAATGTCCTAGACCCAAATTTCCACATGTAACTACTAGATTGTGATACAATACACTAACGGGTGAAGTTTGGTTGACTTCTCCGCAGCGGTTTGGGAGTGAACATCAAAATTACATTTCTCGGCCATATCGCATAGATCTCACTGTGAAAAGGCTTAAATGACTTTTTTTAATTAAGTTTGAAGAATGCGCTCAAACCAAATGTCCTAAAACTAAATTTCCAAATGTAACTACTAGATTGTGATAAAATACACTATTGGGTGAAGTTTGGTTGACTTCTGCGCAGCGGTTTGGGAGTTAACATCAAAATTACATTTCTCGGCCATATCGCATAGATCTCACTGTGAAAAGGCTTAAATGGCTTTTTTGACCTAAGTTTGAGGATTGCGCTCAAATCAAATGTCCTAGAACCAAATTTCCACATGTAACTACTAGATTGTGATACAATACACTATTGGGTGAAGTTTGGTTGACTTCTGCGCAGCGGTTTGGGAGTGAACATCAAAATTACATTTCTCGGCCATATCGCATAGATCTCACTGTGAAAAGGCTTAAATGGCTTTTTTGACCTAAGTTTGATGATTGCGCTCAAACCAAATGTCCTAGAACTAAATTTCCAAATGTAACTACTAGATTGTGATAAAATACACTATTGGGTGAAGTTTGGTTGACTTCTGCGCAGCGGTTTGGGAGTTAACATCAAAATTACATTTCTCGGCCATATCGCATAGATCTCACTGTGAAAAGGCTTAAATGGCTTTTTTGACCTAAGTTTGAGGATTGCGCTCAAATCAAATGTCCTAGAACCAAATTTCCACATGTAACTACTAGATTGTGATACAATACACTAATGGGTGAAGTTTGGTTGACTTCTGCGCAGCGGTTTGGGAGTGAACATCAAAATTACATTTCTCGGCCATATCGCATAGATCTCACTGTGAAAAGGCTTAAATGACTTTTTTTAATTAAGTTTGAAAATTGCGCTCAAACCAAATGTCCTAAAACTAAATTTCCAAATGTAACTACTAGATTGTGATAAAATACACTATTGGGTGAAGTTTGGTTGACTTCTGCGCAGCGGTTTGGGAGTTAACATCAAAATTACATTTCTCGGCCATATCGCATAGATCTCACTGTGAAAAGGCTTAAATGGCTTTTTTGACCTAAATTTGAGAATTGCGCTCAAATCAAATGTCCTAGAACCAAATTTTCACATGTAACTACTAGATTGTGATACAATACACTATTGGGTGAAGTTTGGTTGACTTCTGCGCAGCGGTTTGGGAGTTAACATCAAAATTACATTTCTCGGCCATATCGCATAGATCTCACTGTGAAAAGGCTTAAATGGCTTTTTTGACCTAAGTTTGATGATTGCGCTCAAACCAAATGTCCTAGAACTAAATTTCCAAATGTAACTACTAGATTGTGATAAAATACACTATTGGGTGAAGTTTGGTTGACTTCTGCGCAGCGGTTTGGGAGTTAACATCAAAATTACATTTCTCGGCCATATCGCATAGATCTCACTGTGAAAAGGCTTAAATGACTTTTTTTAATTAAGTTTGAAGATTGCGCTCAAACCAAATGTCCTAGAACTAAATTTCCAAATGTAACTACTAGATTATGATAAAATACACTATTGGGTGAAGTTTGGTTGACTTCTGCGCAGCGGTTTGGGAGTTAAAATCAAAATTACATTTCTCGGCCATATCGCATAGATCTCACTGTGAAAAGGCTTAAATGGCTTTTTTGACCTAAGTTTGAGGATTTCGCTCAAATCAAATGTCCTAGACCCAAATTTCCACATGTAACTACTAGATTGTGATACAATACACTAATGGGTGAAGTTTGGTTGACTTCTCCGCAGCGGTTTGGGAGTGAACATCAAAATTACATTTCTCGGCCATATCGCATAGATCTCACTGTGAAAAGGCTTAATTGACTTTTTTTAATTAAGTTTGAAGAATGCGCTCAAACCAAATGTCCTAAAACTAAATTTCCAAATGTAACTACTAGATTGTGATAAAATACACTATTGGGTGAAGTTTGGTTGACTTCTGCGCAGCGGTTTGGGAGTTAACATCAAAATTACATTTCTCGGCCATATCGCATAGATCTCACTGTGAAAAGGCTTAAATGGCTTTTTTGACCTAAGTTTGAGGATTGCGCTCAAATCAAATGTCCTAGAACCAAATTTCCACATGTAACTACTAGATTGTGATACAATACACTATTGGGTGAAGTTTGGTTGACTTCTGCGCAGCGGTTTGGGAGTTAACATCAAAATTACATTTCTCGGCCATATCGCATAGATCTCACTGTGAAAAGGCTTAAATGACTTTTTTTAATTAAGTTTGATGATTGCGCTCAAACCAAATGTCCTAGAACTAAATTTCCACATGTAACTACTAGATTGTGATAAAATACACTATTGGGTGAAGTTTGGTTGACTTCTGCGCAGCGGTTTGGGAGTTAACATCAAAATTACATTTCTCGGCCATATCGCATAGATCTCACTGTGAAAAGGCTTAAATGGCTTTTTTGACCTAAGTTTGATGATTGCGCTCAAACCAAATGTCCTAGAACTAAATTTCCAAATGTAACTACTAGATTGTGATAAAATACACTATTGGGTGAAGTTTGGTTGACTTCTGCGCAGCGGTTTGGGAGTTAAAATCAAAATTACATTTCTCGGCCATATCGCATAGATCTCACTGTGAAAAGGCTTAAATGGCTTTTTTGACCTAAGTTTGAGGATTTCGCTCAAATCAAATGTCCTAGACCCAAATTTCCACATGTAACTACTAGATTGTGATACAATACACTAACGGGTGAAGTTTGGTTGACTTCTCCGCAGCGGTTTGGGAGTGAACATCAAAATTACATTTCTCGGCCATATCGCATAGATCTCACTGTGAAAAGGCTTAAATGACTTTTTTTAATTAAGTTTGAAGAATGCGCTCAAACCAAATGTCCTAAAACTAAATTTCCAAATGTAACTACTAGATTGTGATAAAATACACTATTGGGTGAAGTTTGGTTGACTTCTGCGCAGCGGTTTGGGAGTTAACATCAAAATTACATTTCTCGGCCATATCGCATAGATCTCACTGTGAAAAGGCTTAAATGGCTTTTTTGACCTAAGTTTGAGGATTGCGCTCAAATCAAATGTCCTAGAACCAAATTTCCACATGTAACTACTAGATTGTGATACAATACACTATTGGGTGAAGTTTGGTTGACTTCTGCGCAGCGGTTTGGGAGTGAACATCAAAATTACATTTCTCGGCCATATCGCATAGATCTCACTGTGAAAAGGCTTAAATGGCTTTTTTGACCTAAGTTTGATGATTGCGCTCAAACCAAATGTCCTAGAACTAAATTTCCAAATGTAACTACTAGATTGTGATAAAATACACTATTGGGTGAAGTTTGGTTGACTTCTGCGCAGCGGTTTGGGAGTTAACATCAAAATTACATTTCTCGGCCATATCGCATAGATCTCACTGTGAAAAGGCTTAAATGGCTTTTTTGACCTAAGTTTGAGGATTGCGCTCAAATCAAATGTCCTAGAACCAAATTTCCACATGTAACTACTAGATTGTGATACAATACACTAATGGGTGAAGTTTGGTTGACTTCTGCGCAGCGGTTTGGGAGTGAACATCAAAATTACATTTCTCGGCCATATCGCATAGATCTCACTGTGAAAAGGCTTAAATGACTTTTTTTAATTAAGTTTGAAAATTGCGCTCAAACCAAATGTCCTAAAACTAAATTTCCAAATGTAACTACTAGATTGTGATAAAATACACTATTGGGTGAAGTTTGGTTGACTTCTGCGCAGCGGTTTGGGAGTTAACATCAAAATTACATTTCTCGGCCATATCGCATAGATCTCACTGTGAAAAGGCTTAAATGGCTTTTTTGACCTAAATTTGAGAATTGCGCTCAAATCAAATGTCCTAGAACCAAATTTTCACATGTAACTACTAGATTGTGATACAATACACTATTGGGTGAAGTTTGGTTGACTTCTGCGCAGCGGTTTGGGAGTTAACATCAAAATTACATTTCTCGGCCATATCGCATAGATCTCACTGTGAAAAGGCTTAAATGGCTTTTTTGACCTAAGTTTGATGATTGCGCTCAAACCAAATGTCCTAGAACTAAATTTCCAAATGTAACTACTAGATTGTGATAAAATACACTATTGGGTGAAGTTTGGTTGACTTCTGCGCAGCGGTTTGGGAGTTAACATCAAAATTACATTTCTCGGCCATATCGCATAGATCTCACTGTGAAAAGGCTTAAATGACTTTTTTTAATTAAGTTTGAAGATTGCGCTCAAACCAAATGTCCTAGAACTAAATTTCCAAATGTAACTACTAGATTATGATAAAATACACTATTGGGTGAAGTTTGGTTGACTTCTGCGCAGCGGTTTGGGAGTTAAAATCAAAATTACATTTCTCGGCCATATCGCATAGATCTCACTGTGAAAAGGCTTAAATGGCTTTTTTGACCTAAGTTTGAGGATTTCGCTCAAATCAAATGTCCTAGACCCAAATTTCCACATGTAACTACTAGATTGTGATACAATACACTAATGGGTGAAGTTTGGTTGACTTCTCCGCAGCGGTTTGGGAGTGAACATCAAAATTACATTTCTCGGCCATATCGCATAGATCTCACTGTGAAAAGGCTTAATTGACTTTTTTTAATTAAGTTTGAAGAATGCGCTCAAACCAAATGTCCTAAAACTAAATTTCCAAATGTAACTACTAGATTGTGATAAAATACACTATTGGGTGAAGTTTGGTTGACTTCTGCGCAGCGGTTTGGGAGTTAACATCAAAATTACATTTCTCGGCCATATCGCATAGATCTCACTGTGAAAAGGCTTAAATGGCTTTTTTGACCTAAGTTTGAGGATTGCGCTCAAATCAAATGTCCTAGAACCAAATTTCCACATGTAACTACTAGATTGTGATACAATACACTATTGGGTGAAGTTTGGTTGACTTCTGCGCAGCGGTTTGGGAGTTAACATCAAAATTACATTTCTCGGCCATATCGCATAGATCTCACTGTGAAAAGGCTTAAATGGCTTTTTTGACCTAAGTTTGAGGATTGCGCTCAAATCAAATGTCCTAGAACCAAATTTCCACATGTAACTACTAGATTGTGATACAATACACTATTGGATGAAGTTTGGTTTACTTCTGCGCAGCGGTTTGGGAGTTAACATCAAAATTACATTTCTCGGCCATATCGCATAGATCTCACTGTGAAAAGGCTTAAATGGCTTTTTTGACCTAAGTTTGATGATTGCGCTCAAACCAAATGTCCTAGAACTAAATTTCCAAATGTAACTACTAGATTGTGATAAAATACACTATTGGGTGAAGTTTGGTTGACTTCTGCGCAGCGGTTTGGGAGTTAACATCAAAATTACATTTCTCGGCCATATCGCATAGATCTCACTGTGAAAAGGCTTAAATGACTTTTTTTAATTAAGTTTGAAGATTGCGCTCAAACCAAATGTCCTAGAACTAAATTTCCAAATGTAACTACTAGATTATGATAAAATACACTATTGGGTGAAGTTTGGTTGACTTCTGCGCAGCGGTTTGGGAGTTAAAATCAAAATTACATTTCTCGGCCATATCGCATAGATCTCACTGTGAAAAGGCTTAAATGGCTTTTTTGACCTAAGTTTGAGGATTTCGCTCAAATCAAATGTCCTAGACCCAAATTTCCACATGTAACTACTAGATTGTGATACAATACACTAATGGGTGAAGTTTGGTTGACTTCTCCGCAGCGGTTTGGGAGTGAACATCAAAATTACATTTCTCGGCCATATCGCATAGATCTCACTGTGAAAAGGCTTAATTGACTTTTTTTAATTAAGTTTGAAGAATGCGCTCAAACCAAATGTCCTAAAACTAAATTTCCAAATGTAACTACTAGATTGTGATAAAATACACTATTGGGTGAAGTTTGGTTGACTTCTGCGCAGCGGTTTGGGAGTTAACATCAAAATTACATTTCTCGGCCATATCGCATAGATCTCACTGTGAAAAGGCTTAAATGGCTTTTTTGACCTAAGTTTGAGGATTGCGCTCAAATCAAATGTCCTAGAACTAAATTTCCACATGTAACTACTAGATTGTGATACAATACACTATTGGGTGAAGTTTGGTTGACTTCTGCGCAGCGGTTTGGGAGTTAACATCAAAATTACATTTCTCGGCCATATCGCATAGATCTCACTGTGAAAAGGCTTAAATGGCTTTTTTGACCTAAGTTTGAGGATTGCGCTCAAATCAAATGTCCTAGAACCAAATTTCCACATGTAACTACTAGATTGTGATACAATACACTATTGGATGAAGTTTGGTTTACTTCTGCGCAGCGGTTTGGGAGTTAACATCAAAATTACATTTCTCGGCCATATCGCATAGATCTCACTGTGAAAAGGCTTAAATGACTTTTTTTAATTAAGTTTGAAGAATGCGCTCAAACCAAATGTCCTAAAACTAAATTTCCAAATGTAACTACTAGATTGTGATAAAATACACTATTGGGTGAAGTTTGGTTGACTTCTGCGCAGCGGTTTGGGAGTTAACATCAAAATTACATTTCTCGGCCATATCGCATAGATCTCACTGTGAAAAGGCTTAAATGGCTTTTTTGACCTAAGTTTGAGGATTGCGCTCAAATCAAATGTCCTAGAACCAAATTTCCACATGTAACTACTAGATTGTGATACAATACACTATTGGGTGAAGTTTGGTTGACTTCTGCGCAGCGGTTTGGGAGTGAACATCAAAATTACATTTCTCGGCCATATCGCATAGATCTCACTGTGAAAAGGCTTAAATGGCTTTTTTGACCTAAGTTTGATGATTGCGCTCAAACCAAATGTCCTAGAACTAAATTTCCAAATGTAACTACTAGATTGTGATAAAATACACTATTGGGTGAAGTTTGGTTGACTTCTGCGCAGCGGTTTGGGAGTTAACATCAAAATTACATTTCTCGGCCATATCGCATAGATCTCACTGTGAAAAGGCTTAAATGGCTTTTTTGACCTAAGTTTGAGGATTGCGCTCAAATCAAATGTCCTAGAACCAAATTTCCACATGTAACTACTAGATTGTGATACAATACACTAATGGGTGAAGTTTGGTTGACTTCTGCGCAGCGGTTTGGGAGTGAACATCAAAATTACATTTCTCGGCCATATCGCATAGATCTCACTGTGAAAAGGCTTAAATGACTTTTTTTAATTAAGTTTGAAAATTGCGCTCAAACCAAATGTCCTAAAACTAAATTTCCAAATGTAACTACTAGATTGTGATAAAATACACTATTGGGTGAAGTTTGGTTGACTTCTGCGCAGCGGTTTGGGAGTTAACATCAAAATTACATTTCTCGGCCATATCGCATAGATCTCACTGTGAAAAGGCTTAAATGGCTTTTTTGACCTAAATTTGAGAATTGCGCTCAAATCAAATGTCCTAGAACCAAATTTTCACATGTAACTACTAGATTGTGATACAATACACTATTGGGTGAAGTTTGGTTGACTTCTGCGCAGCGGTTTGGGAGTTAACATCAAAATTACATTTCTCGGCCATATCGCATAGATCTCACTGTGAAAAGGCTTAAATGGCTTTTTTGACCTAAGTTTGATGATTGCGCTCAAACCAAATGTCCTAGAACTAAATTTCCAAATGTAACTACTAGATTGTGATAAAATACACTATTGGGTGAAGTTTGGTTGACTTCTGCGCAGCGGTTTGGGAGTTAACATCAAAATTACATTTCTCGGCCATATCGCATAGATCTCACTGTGAAAAGGCTTAAATGACTTTTTTTAATTAAGTTTGAAGATTGCGCTCAAACCAAATGTCCTAGAACTAAATTTCCAAATGTAACTACTAGATTATGATAAAATACACTATTGGGTGAAGTTTGGTTGACTTCTGCGCAGCGGTTTGGGAGTTAAAATCAAAATTACATTTCTCGGCCATATCGCATAGATCTCACTGTGAAAAGGCTTAAATGGCTTTTTTGACCTAAGTTTGAGGATTTCGCTCAAATCAAATGTCCTAGACCCAAATTTCCACATGTAACTACTAGATTGTGATACAATACACTAATGGGTGAAGTTTGGTTGACTTCTCCGCAGCGGTTTGGGAGTGAACATCAAAATTACATTTCTCGGCCATATCGCATAGATCTCACTGTGAAAAGGCTTAATTGACTTTTTTTAATTAAGTTTGAAGAATGCGCTCAAACCAAATGTCCTAAAACTAAATTTCCAAATGTAACTACTAGATTGTGATAAAATACACTATTGGGTGAAGTTTGGTTGACTTCTGCGCAGCGGTTTGGGAGTTAACATCAAAATTACATTTCTCGGCCATATCGCATAGATCTCACTGTGAAAAGGCTTAAATGGCTTTTTTGACCTAAGTTTGAGGATTGCGCTCAAATCAAATGTCCTAGAACCAAATTTCCACATGTAACTACTAGATTGTGATACAATACACTATTGGGTGAAGTTTGGTTGACTTCTGCGCAGCGGTTTGGGAGTTAACATCAAAATTACATTTCTCGGCCATATCGCATAGATCTCACTGTGAAAAGGCTTAAATGGCTTTTTTGACCTAAGTTTGAGGATTGCGCTCAAATCAAATGTCCTAGAACCAAATTTCCACATGTAACTACTAGATTATGATACAATACACTATTGGATGAAGTTTGGTTTACTTCTGCGCAGCGGTTTGGGAGTTAACATCAAAATTACATTTCTCGGCCATATCGCATAGATCTCACTGTGAAAAGGCTTAAATGGCTTTTTTGACCTAAGTTTGATGATTGCGCTCAAACCAAATGTCCTAGAACTAAATTTCCAAATGTAACTACTAGATTGTGATAAAATACACTATTCGGTGAAGTTTGGTTGACCTCTGCGCAGCGGTTTGGGAGTTAACATCAAAATTACATTTCTCGGCCATATCGCATAGATCTCACTGTGAAAAGGCTTAAATGGCTTTTTTGACCTAAGTTTGAGAATTGCGCTCAAATCAAATGTCCTAGAACCAAATTTCCACATGTAACTACTAGATTGTGATACAATACACTAATGGGTGAAGTTTGGTTGACTTCTGCGCAGCGGTTTGGGAGTTAACATCAAAATTACATTTCTCGGCCATATCGCATAGATCTCACTGTGAAAAGGCTTAAATGACTTTTTTTAATTAAGTTTGAAGATTGCGCTCAAACCAAATGTCCTAGAACTTAATTTCCAAATGTAACTACTAGATTATGATAAAATACACTATTGGGTGAAGTTTGGTTGACTTTTGCGCAGCGGTTTGGGAGTTAAAATCAAAATTACATTTCTCGGCCATATAGCATAGATCTCACTGTGAAAAGGCTTAAATGGCTTTTTTGACCTAAGTTTGAGGATTGCGCTCAAATCAAATGTCCTAGACCCAAATTTCCACATGTAACTACTAGATTGTGATACAATACACTAATGGGTGAAGTTTGGTTGACTTCTCCGCAGAGGTTTGGGAGTGAACATCAAAATTACATTTCTCGGCCATATCGCATAGATCTCACTGTGAAAAGGCTTAAATGACTTTTTTTAATTAAGTTTGAAGAATGCGCTCAAACCAAATGTCCTAAAACTAAATTACCAAATGTAACTACTAGATTGTGATAAAATACACTATTGGGTGAAGTTTGGTTGACTTCTGCGCAGCGGTTTGGGAGTTAACATCAAAATTACATTTCTCGGCCATATCGCATAGATCTCACTGTGAAAAGGCTTAAATGGCTTTTTTGACCTAAGTTTGAGGATTGCGCTCAAATCAAATGTCCTAAAACCAAATTTCCACATGTAACTACTAGATTGTGATACAATACACTAATGGGTGAAGTTTGGTTGACTTCTGCGCAGCGGTTTGGGAGTGAACATCAAAATTACATTTCTCGGCCATATCGCATAGATCTCACTGTGAAAAGGCTTAAATGACTTTTTTTAATTAAGTTTGAAAATTGCGCTCAAACCAAATGTCCTAAAACTAAATTTCCAAATGTAACTACTAGATTGTGATAAAATCCACTATTGGGTGAAGTTTGGTTGACTTCTGCGCAGCGGTTTGGGAGTTAACATCAAAATTACATTTCTCGGCCATATCGCATAGATCTCACTGTGAAAAGGCTTAAATGGCTTTTTTGACCTAAGTTTGAGAATTGCGCTCAAATCAAATGTCCTAGAACCAAATTTCCACATGTAACTACTAAATTGTGATACAATACACTATTGGGTGAAGTTTGGTTGACTTCTGCGCAGCGGTTTGGGAGTTAACATCAAAATTACATTTCTCGGCCATATCGCATAGATCTCACTGTGAAAAGGCTTAAATGGCTTTTTTGACCTAAGTTTGAGGATTGCGCTCAAATCAAATGTCCTAGAACCAAATTTCCACATGTAACTACTAGATTGTGATACAATACACTAATGGGTGAAGTTTGGTTGACTTCTGCGCAGCGGTTTGGGAGTGAACATCAAAATTACATTTCTCGGCCATATCGCATAGATCTCACTGTGAAAAGGCTTAAATGACTTTTTTTAATTAAGTTTGAAAATTGCGCTCAAACCAAATGTCCTAAAACTAAATTTCCAAATGTAACTACTAGATTGTGATAAAATACACTATTGGGTGAAGTTTGGTTGACTTCTGCGCAGCGGTTTGGGAGTTAACATCAAAATTACATTTCTCGGCCATATCGCATAGATCTCACTGTGAAAAGGCTTAAATTGCTTTTTTGACCTAAATTTGAGAATTGCGCTCAAATCAAATGTCCTAGAACCAAATTTTCACATGTAACTACTAGATTGTGATACAATACACTATTGGGTGAAGTTTGGTTGACTTCTGCGCAGCGGTTTGGGAGTTAACATCAAAATTACATTTCTCGGCCATATCGCATAGATCTCACTGTGAAAAGGCTTAAATGGCTTTTTTGACCTAAGTTTGATGATTGCGCTCAAACCAAATGTCCTAGAACTAAATTTCCAAATGTAACTACTAGATTGTGATAAAATACACTATTGGGTGAAGTTTGGTTGACTTCTGCGCAGCGGTTTGGGAGTTAACATCAAAATTACATTTCTCGGCCATATCGCATAGATCTCACTGTGAAAAGGCTTAAATGACTTTTTTTAATTAAGTTTGAAGATTGCGCTCAAACCAAATGTCCTAGAACTAAATTTCCAAATGTAACTACTAGATTATGATAAAATACACTATTGGGTGAAGTTTGGTTGACTTCTGCGCAGCGGTTTGGGAGTTAAAATCAAAATTACATTTCTCGGCCATATCGCATAGATCTCACTGTGAAAAGGCTTAAATGGCTTTTTTGACCTAAGTTTGAGGATTTCGCTCAAATCAAATGTCCTAGACCCAAATTTCCACATGTAACTACTAGATTGTGATACAATACACTAACGGGTGAAGTTTGGTTGACTTCTCCGCAGCGGTTTGGGAGTGAACATCAAAATTACATTTCTCGGCCATATCGCATAGATCTCACTGTGAAAAGGCTTAAATGACTTTTTTTAATTAAGTTTGAAGAATGCGCTCAAACCAAATGTCCTAAAACTAAATTTCCAAATGTAACTACTAGATTGTGATAAAATACACTATTGGGTGAAGTTTGGTTGACTTCTGCGCAGCGGTTTGGGAGTTAACATCAAAATTACATTTCTCGGCCATATCGCATAGATCTCACTGTGAAAAGGCTTAAATGGCTTTTTTTACCTAAGTTTGAGGATTGCGCTCAAATCAAATGTCCTAGAACCAAATTTCCACATGTAACTACTAGATTGTGATACAATACACTATTGGGTGAAGTTTGGTTGACTTCTGCGCAGCGGTTTGGGAGTTAACATCAAAATTACATTTCTCGGCCATATCGCATAGATCTCACTGTGAAAAGGCTTAAATGGCTTTTTTGACCTAAGTTTGAGGATTGCGCTCAAATCAAATGTCCTAGAACCAAATTTCCACATGTAACTACTAGATTGTGATACAATACACTATTGGGTGAAGTTTGGTTTACTTCTGCGCAGCGGTTTGGGAGTTAACATCAAAATTACATTTCTCGGCCATATCGCATAGATCTCACTGTGAAAAGGCTTAAATGGCTTTTTTGACCTAAGTTTGATGATTGCGCTCAAACCAAATGTCCTAGAACTAAATTTCCAAATGTAACTACTAGATTGTGATACAATACACTATTGGGTGAAGTTTGGTTTACTTCTGCGCAGCGGTTTGGGAGTTAACATCAAAATTACATTTCTCGGCCATATCGCATAGATCTCACTGTGAAAAGGCTTAAATGACTTTTTTTAATTAAGTTTGAAGATTGCGCTCAAACCAAATGTCCTAGAACTAAATTTCCAAATGTAACTACTAGATTATGATAAAATACACTATTGGGTGAAGTTTGGTTGACTTTTGCGCAGCGGTTTGGGAGTTAACATCAAAATTACATTTCTCGGCCATATCGCATAGATCTCACTGTGAAAAGGCTTAAATGGCTTTTTTGACCTAAGTTTGAGAATTGCGCTCAAATCAAATGTCCTAGAACCAAATTTCCACATGTAACTACTAAATTGTGATACAATACACTATTGGGTGAAGTTTGGTTGACTTCTGCGCAGCGGTTTGGGAGTTAACATCAAAATTACATTTCTCGGCCCTATCGCATAGATCTCACTGTGAAAAGGCTTAAATGGCTTTTTTTAATTAAGTTTGAAGAATGCGCTCAAACCAAATGTCCTAAAACTAAATTTCCAAATGTAACTACTAGATTGTGATAAAATACACTATTGGGTGAAGTTTGGTTGACTTCTGCGCAGCGGTTTGGGAGTTAACATCAAAATTACATTTCTCGGCCATATCGCATAGATCTCACTGTGAAAAGGCTTAAATGGCTTTTTTGACCTAAGTTTGAGGATTGCGCTCAAATCAAATGTCCTAGAACCAAATTTCCACATGTAACTACTAGATTGTGATACAATACACTATTGGGTGAAGTTTGGTTGACTTCTGCGCAGCGGTTTGGGAGTTAACATCAAAATTACATTTCTCGGCCATATCGCATAGATCTCACTGTGAAAAGGCTTAAATGGCTTTTTTGACCTAAGTTTGAGGATTGCGCTCAAATCAAATGTCCTAGAACCAAATTTCCACATGTAACTACTAGATTGTGATACAATACACTATTGGATGAAGTTTGGTTTACTTCTGCGCAGCGGTTTGGGAGTTAACATCAAAATTACATTTCTCGGCCATATCGCATAGATCTCACTGTGAAAAGGCTTAAATGACTTTTTTTAATTAAGTTTGAAGAATGCGCTCAAACCAAATGTCCTAAAACTAAATTTCCAAATGTAACTACTAGATTGTGATAAAATACACTATTGGGTGAAGTTTGGTTGACTTCTGCGCAGCGGTTTGGGAGTTAACATCAAAATTACATTTCTCGGCCATATCGCATAGATCTCACTGTGAAAAGGCTTAAATGGCTTTTTTGACCTAAGTTTGAGGATTGCGCTCAAATCAAATGTCCTAGAACCAAATTTCCACATGTAACTACTAGATTGTGATACAATACACTATTGGGTGAAGTTTGGTTGACTTCTGCGCAGCGGTTTGGGAGTGAACATCAAAATTACATTTCTCGGCCATATCGCATAGATCTCACTGTGAAAAGGCTTAAATGGCTTTTTTGACCTAAGTTTGATGATTGCGCTCAAACCAAATGTCCTAGAACTAAATTTCCAAATGTAACTACTAGATTGTGATAAAATACACTATTGGGTGAAGTTTGGTTGACTTCTGCGCAGCGGTTTGGGAGTTAACATCAAAATTACATTTCTCGGCCATATCGCATAGATCTCACTGTGAAAAGGCTTAAATGGCTTTTTTGACCTAAGTTTGAGGATTGCGCTCAAATCAAATGTCCTAGAACCAAATTTCCACATGTAACTACTAGATTGTGATACAATACACTAATGGGTGAAGTTTGGTTGACTTCTGCGCAGCGGTTTGGGAGTGAACATCAAAATTACATTTCTCGGCCATATCGCATAGATCTCACTGTGAAAAGGCTTAAATGACTTTTTTTAATTAAGTTTGAAAATTGCGCTCAAACCAAATGTCCTAAAACTAAATTTCCAAATGTAACTACTAGATTGTGATAAAATACACTATTGGGTGAAGTTTGGTTGACTTCTGCGCAGCGGTTTGGGAGTTAACATCAAAATTACATTTCTCGGCCATATCGCATAGATCTCACTGTGAAAAGGCTTAAATGGCTTTTTTGACCTAAATTTGAGAATTGCGCTCAAATCAAATGTCCTAGAACCAAATTTTCACATGTAACTACTAGATTGTGATACAATACACTATTGGGTGAAGTTTGGTTGACTTCTGCGCAGCGGTTTGGGAGTTAACATCAAAATTACATTTCTCGGCCATATCGCATAGATCTCACTGTGAAAAGGCTTAAATGGCTTTTTTGACCTAAGTTTGATGATTGCGCTCAAACCAAATGTCCTAGAACTAAATTTCCAAATGTAACTACTAGATTGTGATAAAATACACTATTGGGTGAAGTTTGGTTGACTTCTGCGCAGCGGTTTGGGAGTTAACATCAAAATTACATTTCTCGGCCATATCGCATAGATCTCACTGTGAAAAGGCTTAAATGACTTTTTTTAATTAAGTTTGAAGATTGCGCTCAAACCAAATGTCCTAGAACTAAATTTCCAAATGTAACTACTAGATTATGATAAAATACACTATTGGGTGAAGTTTGGTTGACTTCTGCGCAGCGGTTTGGGAGTTAAAATCAAAATTACATTTCTCGGCCATATCGCATAGATCTCACTGTGAAAAGGCTTAAATGGCTTTTTTGACCTAAGTTTGAGGATTTCGCTCAAATCAAATGTCCTAGACCCAAATTTCCACATGTAACTACTAGATTGTGATACAATACACTAATGGGTGAAGTTTGGTTGACTTCTCCGCAGCGGTTTGGGAGTGAACATCAAAATTACATTTCTCGGCCATATCGCATAGATCTCACTGTGAAAAGGCTTAATTGACTTTTTTTAATTAAGTTTGAAGAATGCGCTCAAACCAAATGTCCTAAAACTAAATTTCCAAATGTAACTACTAGATTGTGATAAAATACACTATTGGGTGAAGTTTGGTTGACTTCTGCGCAGCGGTTTGGGAGTTAACATCAAAATTACATTTCTCGGCCATATCGCATAGATCTCACTGTGAAAAGGCTTAAATGGCTTTTTTGACCTAAGTTTGAGGATTGCGCTCAAATCAAATGTCCTAGAACCAAATTTCCACATGTAACTACTAGATTGTGATACAATACACTATTGGGTGAAGTTTGGTTGACTTCTGCGCAGCGGTTTGGGAGTTAACATCAAAATTACATTTCTCGGCCATATCGCATAGATCTCACTGTGAAAAGGCTTAAATGGCTTTTTTGACCTAAGTTTGAGGATTGCGCTCAAATCAAATGTCCTAGAACCAAATTTCCACATGTAACTACTAGATTATGATAAAATACACTATTGGGTGAAGTTTGGTTGACTTTTGCGCAGCGGTTTGGGAGTTAACATCAAAATTACATTTCTCGGCCCTATCGCATAGATCTCACTGTGAAAAGGCTTAAATGGCTTTTTTTAATTAAGTTTGAAGAATGCGCTCAAACCAAATGTCCTAAAACTAAATTTCCAAATGTAACTACTAGATTGTGATAAAATACACTATTGGGTGAAGTTTGGTTGACTTCTGCGCAGCGGTTTGGGAGTTAACATCAAAATTACATTTCTCGGCCATATCGCATAGATCTCACTGTGAAAAGGCTTAAATGGCTTTTTTGACCTAAGTTTGAGGATTGCGCTCAAATCAAATGTCCTAGAACCAAATTTCCACATGTAACTACTAGATTGTGATACAATACACTATTGGGTGAAGTTTGGTTGACTTCTGCGCAGCGGTTTGGGAGTTAACATCAAAATTACATTTCTCGGCCATATCGCATAGATCTCACTGTGAAAAGGCTTAAATGGCTTTTTTGACCTAAGTTTGAGGATTGCGCTCAAATCAAATGTCCTAGAACCAAATTTCCACATGTAACTACTAGATTGTGATACAATACACTATTGGATGAAGTTTGGTTTACTTCTGCGCAGCGGTTTGGGAGTTAACATCAAAATTACATTTCTCGGCCATATCGCATAGATCTCACTGTGAAAAGGCTTAAATGACTTTTTTTAATTAAGTTTGAAGAATGCGCTCAAACCAAATGTCCTAAAACTAAATTTCCAAATGTAACTACTAGATTGTGATAAAATACACTATTGGGTGAAGTTTGGTTGACTTCTGCGCAGCGGTTTGGGAGTTAACATCAAAATTACATTTCTCGGCCATATCGCATAGATCTCACTGTGAAAAGGCTTAAATGGCTTTTTTGACCTAAGTTTGAGGATTGCGCTCAAATCAAATGTCCTAGAACCAAATTTCCACATGTAACTACTAGATTGTGATACAATACACTATTGGGTGAAGTTTGGTTGACTTCTGCGCAGCGGTTTGGGAGTGAACATCAAAATTACATTTCTCGGCCATATCGCATAGATCTCACTGTGAAAAGGCTTAAATGGCTTTTTTGACCTAAGTTTGATGATTGCGCTCAAACCAAATGTCCTAGAACTAAATTTCCAAATGTAACTACTAGATTGTGATAAAATACACTATTGGGTGAAGTTTGGTTGACTTCTGCGCAGCGGTTTGGGAGTTAACATCAAAATTACATTTCTCGGCCATATCGCATAGATCTCACTGTGAAAAGGCTTAAATGGCTTTTTTGACCTAAGTTTGAGGATTGCGCTCAAATCAAATGTCCTAGAACCAAATTTCCACATGTAACTACTAGATTGTGATACAATACACTAATGGGTGAAGTTTGGTTGACTTCTGCGCAGCGGTTTGGGAGTGAACATCAAAATTACATTTCTCGGCCATATCGCATAGATCTCACTGTGAAAAGGCTTAAATGACTTTTTTTAATTAAGTTTGAAAATTGCGCTCAAACCAAATGTCCTAAAACTAAATTTCCAAATGTAACTACTAGATTGTGATAAAATACACTATTGGGTGAAGTTTGGTTGACTTCTGCGCAGCGGTTTGGGAGTTAACATCAAAATTACATTTCTCGGCCATATCGCATAGATCTCACTGTGAAAAGGCTTAAATGGCTTTTTTGACCTAAATTTGAGAATTGCGCTCAAATCAAATGTCCTAGAACCAAATTTTCACATGTAACTACTAGATTGTGATACAATACACTATTGGGTGAAGTTTGGTTGACTTCTGCGCAGCGGTTTGGGAGTTAACATCAAAATTACATTTCTCGGCCATATCGCATAGATCTCACTGTGAAAAGGCTTAAATGGCTTTTTTGACCTAAGTTTGATGATTGCGCTCAAACCAAATGTCCTAGAACTAAATTTCCAAATGTAACTACTAGATTGTGATAAAATACACTATTGGGTGAAGTTTGGTTGACTTCTGCGCAGCGGTTTGGGAGTTAACATCAAAATTACATTTCTCGGCCATATCGCATAGATCTCACTGTGAAAAGGCTTAAATGACTTTTTTTAATTAAGTTTGAAGATTGCGCTCAAACCAAATGTCCTAGAACTAAATTTCCAAATGTAACTACTAGATTATGATAAAATACACTATTGGGTGAAGTTTGGTTGACTTCTGCGCAGCGGTTTGGGAGTTAAAATCAAAATTACATTTCTCGGCCATATCGCATAGATCTCACTGTGAAAAGGCTTAAATGGCTTTTTTGACCTAAGTTTGAGGATTTCGCTCAAATCAAATGTCCTAGACCCAAATTTCCACATGTAACTACTAGATTGTGATACAATACACTAATGGGTGAAGTTTGGTTGACTTCTCCGCAGCGGTTTGGGAGTGAACATCAAAATTACATTTCTCGGCCATATCGCATAGATCTCACTGTGAAAAGGCTTAATTGACTTTTTTTAATTAAGTTTGAAGAATGCGCTCAAACCAAATGTCCTAAAACTAAATTTCCAAATGTAACTACTAGATTGTGATAAAATACACTATTGGGTGAAGTTTGGTTGACTTCTGCGCAGCGGTTTGGGAGTTAACATCAAAATTACATTTCTCGGCCATATCGCATAGATCTCACTGTGAAAAGGCTTAAATGGCTTTTTTGACCTAAGTTTGAGGATTGCGCTCAAATCAAATGTCCTAGAACCAAATTTCCACATGTAACTACTAGATTGTGATACAATACACTATTGGGTGAAGTTTGGTTGACTTCTGCGCAGCGGTTTGGGAGTTAACATCAAAATTACATTTCTCGGCCATATCGCATAGATCTCACTGTGAAAAGGCTTAAATGGCTTTTTTGACCTAAGTTTGAGGATTGCGCTCAAATCAAATGTCCTAGAACCAAATTTCCACATGTAACTACTAGATTATGATACAATACACTATTGGATGAAGTTTGGTTTACTTCTGCGCAGCGGTTTGGGAGTTAACATCAAAATTACATTTCTCGGCCATATCGCATAGATCTCACTGTGAAAAGGCTTAAATGGCTTTTTTGACCTAAGTTTGATGATTGCGCTCAAACCAAATGTCCTAGAACTAAATTTCCAAATGTAACTACTAGATTGTGATAAAATACACTATTCGGTGAAGTTTGGTTGACCTCTGCGCAGCGGTTTGGGAGTTAACATCAAAATTACATTTCTCGGCCATATCGCATAGATCTCACTGTGAAAAGGCTTAAATGGCTTTTTTGACCTAAGTTTGAGAATTGCGCTCAAATCAAATGTCCTAGAACCAAATTTCCACATGTAACTACTAGATTGTGATACAATACACTAATGGGTGAAGTTTGGTTGACTTCTGCGCAGCGGTTTGGGAGTTAACATCAAAATTACATTTCTCGGCCATATCGCATAGATCTCACTGTGAAAAGGCTTAAATGACTTTTTTTAATTAAGTTTGAAGATTGCGCTCAAACCAAATGTCCTAGAACTTAATTTCCAAATGTAACTACTAGATTATGATAAAATACACTATTGGGTGAAGTTTGGTTGACTTTTGCGCAGCGGTTTGGGAGTTAAAATCAAAATTACATTTCTCGGCCATATAGCATAGATCTCACTGTGAAAAGGCTTAAATGGCTTTTTTGACCTAAGTTTGAGGATTGCGCTCAAATCAAATGTCCTAGACCCAAATTTCCACATGTAACTACTAGATTGTGATACAATACACTAATGGGTGAAGTTTGGTTGACTTCTCCGCAGAGGTTTGGGAGTGAACATCAAAATTACATTTCTCGGCCATATCGCATAGATCTCACTGTGAAAAGGCTTAAATGACTTTTTTTAATTAAGTTTGAAGAATGCGCTCAAACCAAATGTCCTAAAACTAAATTACCAAATGTAACTACTAGATTGTGATAAAATACACTATTGGGTGAAGTTTGGTTGACTTCTGCGCAGCGGTTTGGGAGTTAACATCAAAATTACATTTCTCGGCCATATCGCATAGATCTCACTGTGAAAAGGCTTAAATGGCTTTTTTGACCTAAGTTTGAGGATTGCGCTCAAATCAAATGTCCTAAAACCAAATTTCCACATGTAACTACTAGATTGTGATACAATACACTAATGGGTGAAGTTTGGTTGACTTCTGCGCAGCGGTTTGGGAGTGAACATCAAAATTACATTTCTCGGCCATATCGCATAGATCTCACTGTGAAAAGGCTTAAATGACTTTTTTTAATTAAGTTTGAAAATTGCGCTCAAACCAAATGTCCTAAAACTAAATTTCCAAATGTAACTACTAGATTGTGATAAAATCCACTATTGGGTGAAGTTTGGTTGACTTCTGCGCAGCGGTTTGGGAGTTAACATCAAAATTACATTTCTCGGCCATATCGCATAGATCTCACTGTGAAAAGGCTTAAATGGCTTTTTTGACCTAAGTTTGAGAATTGCGCTCAAATCAAATGTCCTAGAACCAAATTTCCACATGTAACTACTAAATTGTGATACAATACACTATTGGGTGAAGTTTGGTTGACTTCTGCGCAGCGGTTTGGGAGTTAACATCAAAATTACATTTCTCGGCCATATCGCATAGATCTCACTGTGAAAAGGCTTAAATGGCTTTTTTGACCTAAGTTTGAGGATTGCGCTCAAATCAAATGTCCTAGAACCAAATTTCCACATGTAACTACTAGATTGTGATACAATACACTAATGGGTGAAGTTTGGTTGACTTCTGCGCAGCGGTTTGGGAGTGAACATCAAAATTACATTTCTCGGCCATATCGCATAGATCTCACTGTGAAAAGGCTTAAATGACTTTTTTTAATTAAGTTTGAAAATTGCGCTCAAACCAAATGTCCTAAAACTAAATTTCCAAATGTAACTACTAGATTGTGATAAAATACACTATTGGGTGAAGTTTGGTTGACTTCTGCGCAGCGGTTTGGGAGTTAACATCAAAATTACATTTCTCGGCCCTATCGCATAGATCTCACTGTGAAAAGGCTTAAATGGCTTTTTTGACCTAAATTTGAGAATTGCGCTCAAATCAAATGTCCTAGACCCAAATTTCCACATGTAACTACTAGATTGTGATACAATACACTAATGGGTGAAGTTTGGTTGACTTCTCCGCAGCGGTTTGGGAGTGAACATCAAAATTACATTTCTCGGCCATATCGCATAGATCTCACTGTGAAAAGGCTTAAATGACTTTTTTTAATTAAGTTTGAAGAATGCGCTCAAACCAAATGTCCTAAAACTAAATTTCCAAATGTAACTACTAGATTGTGATAAAATACACTATTGGGTGAAGTTTGGTTGACTTCTGCGCAGCGGTTTGGGAGTTAACATCAAAATTACATTTCTCGGCCATATCGCATAGATCTCACTGTGAAAAGGCTTAAATGGCTTTTTTGACCTAAGTTTGAGGATTGCGCTCAAATCAAATGTCCTAGAACCAAATTTCCACATGTAACTACTAGATTGTGATACAATACACTATTGGGTGAAGTTTGGTTGACTTCTGCGCAGCGGTTTGGGAGTTAACATCAAAATTACATTTCTCGGCCATATCGCATAGATCTCACTGTGAAAAGGCTTAAATGGCTTTTTTGACCTAAGTTTGATGATTGCGCTCAAACCAAATGTCCTAGAACTAAATTTCCAAATGTAACTACTAGATTGTGATAAAATACACTATTGGGTGAAGTTTGGTTGACTTCTGCGCAGCGGTTTGGGAGTTAACATCAAAATTACATTTCTCGGCCATATCGCATAGATCTCACTGTGAAAAGGCTTAAATGACTTTTTTTAATTAAGTTTGAAGATTGCGCTCAAACCAAATGTCCTAGAACTAAATTTCCAAATGTAACTACTAGATTGTGATACAATACACTATTGGGTGAAGTTTGGTTTACTTCTGCGCAGCGGTTTGGGAGTTAACATCAAAATTACATTTCTCGGCCATATCGCATAGATCTCACTGTGAAAAGGCTTAAATGACTTTTTTTAATTAAGTTTGAAGATTGCGCTCAAACCAAATGTCCTAGAACTAAATTTCCAAATGTAACTACTAGATTATGATAAAATACACTATTGGGTGAAGTTTGGTTGACTTTTGCGCAGCGGTTTGGGAGTTAACATCAAAATTACATTTCTCGGCCATATCGCATAGATCTCACTGTGAAAAGGCTTAAATGGCTTTTTTGACCTAAGTTTGAGAATTGCGCTCAAATCAAATGTCCTAGAACCAAATTTCCACATGTAACTACTAAATTGTGATACAATACACTATTGGGTGAAGTTTGGTTGACTTCTGCGCAGCGGTTTGGGAGTTAACATCAAAATTACATTTCTCGGCCATATCGCATAGATCTCACTGTGAAAAGGCTTAAATGGCTTTTTTGACCTAAGTTTGATGATTGCGCTCAAACCAAATGTCCTAGAACTAAATTTCCAAATGTAACTACTAGATTGTGATAAAATACACTATTGGGTGAAGTTTGGTTGACTTCTGCGCAGCGGTTTGGGAGTTAACATCAAAATTACATTTCTCGGCCCTATCGCATAGATCTCACTGTGAAAAGGCTTAAATGGCTTTTTTGACCTAAATTTGAGAATTGCGCTCAAATCAAATGTCCTAGACCCAAATTTCCACATGTAACTACTAGATTGTGATACAATACACTAATGGGTGAAGTTTGGTTGACTTCTCCGCAGCGGTTTGGGAGTGAACATCAAAATTACATTTCTCGGCCATATCGCATAGATCTCACTGTGAAAAGGCTTAAATGACTTTTTTTAATTAAGTTTGAAGAATGCGCTCAAACCAAATGTCCTAAAACTAAATTTCCAAATGTAACTACTAGATTGTGATAAAATACACTATTGGGTGAAGTTTGGTTGACTTCTGCGCAGCGGTTTGGGAGTTAACATCAAAATTACATTTCTCGGCCATATCGCATAGATCTCACTGTGAAAAGGCTTAAATGGCTTTTTTGACCTAAGTTTGAGGATTGCGCTCAAATCAAATGTCCTAGAACCAAATTTCCACATGTAACTACTAGATTGTGATACAATACACTAATGGGTGAAGTTTGGTTGACTTCTGCGCAGCGGTTTGGGAGTGAACATCAAAATTACATTTCTCGGCCATATCGCATAGATCTCACTGTGAAAAGGCTTAAATGACTTTTTTTAATTAAGTTTGAAAATTGCGCTCAAACCAAATGTCCTAAAACTAAATTTCCAAATGTAACTACTAGATTGTGATAAAATACACTATTGGGTGAAGTTTGGTTGACTTCTGCGCAGCGGTTTGGGAGTTAACATCAAAATTACATTTCTCGGCCATATCGCATAGATCTCACTGTGAAAAGGCTTAAATGGCTTTTTTGACCTAAGTTTGAGGATTTCGCTCAAATCAAATGTCCTAGACCCAAATTTCCACATGTAACTACTAGATTGTGATACAATACACTAATGGGTGAAGTTTGGTTGACTTCTCCGCAGCGGTTTGGGAGTGAACATCAAAATTACATTTCTCGGCCATATCGCATAGATCTCACTGTGAAAAGGCTTAATTGACTTTTTTTAATTAAGTTTGAAGAATGCGCTCAAACCAAATGTCCTAAAACTAAATTTCCAAATGTAACTACTAGATTGTGATAAAATACACTATTGGGTGAAGTTTGGTTGACTTCTGCGCAGCGGTTTGGGAGTTAACATCAAAATTACATTTCTCGGCCATATCGCATAGATCTCACTGTGAAAAGGCTTAAATGGCTTTTTTGACCTAAGTTTGAGGATTGCGCTCAAATCAAATGTCCTAGAACCAAATTTCCACATGTAACTACTAGATTGTGATACAATACACTATTGGGTGAAGTTTGGTTGACTTCTGCGCAGCGGTTTGGGAGTTAACATCAAAATTACATTTCTCGGCCATATCGCATAGATCTCACTGTGAAAAGGCTTAAATGGCTTTTTTGACCTAAGTTTGAGGATTGCGCTCAAATCAAATGTCCTAGAACCAAATTTCCACATGTAACTACTAGATTGTGATACAATACACTATTGGATGAAGTTTGGTTTACTTCTGCGCAGCGGTTTGGGAGTTAACATCAAAATTACATTTCTCGGCCATATCGCATAGATCTCACTGTGAAAAGGCTTAAATGGCTTTTTTGACCTAAGTTTGATGATTGCGCTCAAACCATATGTCCTAGAACTAAATTTCCAAATGTAACTACTAGATTGTGATAAAATACACTATTCGGTGAAGTTTGGTTGACCTCTGCGCAGCGGTTTGGGAGTTAACATCAAAATTACATTTCTCGGCCATATCGCATAGATCTCACTGTGAAAAGGCTTAAATGGCTTTTTTGACCTAAGTTTGAGAATTGCGCTCAAATCAAATGTCCTAGAACCAAATTTCCACATGTAACTACTAGATTGTGATACAATACACTAATGGGTGAAGTTTGGTTGACTTCTGCGCAGCGGTTTGGGAGTTAACATCAAAATTACATTTCTCGGCCATATCGCATAGATCTCACTGTGAAAAGGCTTAAATGACTTTTTTTAATTAAGTTTGAAGATTGCGCTCAAACCAAATGTCCTAGAACTTAATTTCCAAATGTAACTACTAGATTATGATAAAATACACTATTGGGTGAAGTTTGGTTGACTTTTGCGCAGCGGTTTGGGAGTTAAAATCAAAATTACATTTCTCGGCCATATAGCATAGATCTCACTGTGAAAAGGCTTAAATGGCTTTTTTGACCTAAGTTTGAGGATTGCGCTCAAATCAAATGTCCTAGACCCAAATTTCCACATGTAACTACTAGATTGTGATACAATACACTAATGGGTGAAGTTTGGTTGACTTCTCCGCAGAGGTTTGGGAGTGAACATCAAAATTACATTTCTCGGCCATATCGCATAGATCTCACTGTGAAAAGGCTTAAATGACTTTTTTTAATTAAGTTTGAAGAATGCGCTCAAACCAAATGTCCTAAAACTAAATTACCAAATGTAACTACTAGATTGTGATAAAATACACTATTGGGTGAAGTTTGGTTGACTTCTGCGCAGCGGTTTGGGAGTTAACATCAAAATTACATTTCTCGGCCATATCGCATAGATCTCACTGTGAAAAGGCTTAAATGGCTTTTTTGACCTAAGTTTGATGATTGCGCTCAAACCAAATGTCCTAGAACTAAATTTCCAAATGTAACTACTAGATTGTGATAAAATACACTATTGGGTGAAGTTTGGTTGACTTCTGCGCAGCGGTTTGGGAGTTAACATCAAAATTACATTTCTCGGCCATATCGCATAGATCTCACTGTGAAAAGGCTTAAAT
This sequence comes from Corythoichthys intestinalis, assembly GCF_030265065.1. Classification (NCBI taxonomy): domain Eukaryota; kingdom Metazoa; phylum Chordata; class Actinopteri; order Syngnathiformes; family Syngnathidae; genus Corythoichthys; species Corythoichthys intestinalis. The sequence goes on from NC_080395.1 coordinate 84,325,679, forward strand.
GGCTTTTTTGACCTAAGTTTGAGGATTGCGCTCAAATCAAATGTCCTAGAACCAAATTTCCACATGTAACTACTAGATTGTGATACAATACACTAATGGGTGAAGTTTGGTTGACTTCTGCGCAGCGGTTTGGGAGTGAACATCAAAATTACATTTCTCGGCCATATCGCATAGATCTCACTGTGAAAAGGCTTAAATGACTTTTTTTAATTAAGTTTGAAAATTGCGCTCAAACCAAATGTCCTAAAACTAAATTTCCAAATGTAACTACTAGATTGTGATAAAATACACTATTGGGTGAAGTTTGGTTGACTTCTGCGCAGCGGTTTGGGAGTTAACATCAAAATTACATTTCTCGGCCATATCGCATAGATCTCACTGTGAAAAGGCTTAAATTGCTTTTTTGACCTAAATTTGAGAATTGCGCTCAAATCAAATGTCCTAGAACCAAATTTTCACATGTATCTACTAGATTGTGATACAATACACTATTGGGTGAAGTTTGGTTGACTTCTGCGCAGCGGTTTGGGAGTTAACATCAAAATTACATTTCTCGGCCATATCGCATAGATCTCACTGTGAAAAGGCTTAAATGGCTTTTTTGACCTAAGTTTGATGATTGCGCTCAAACCAAATGTCCTAGAACTAAATTTCCAAATGTAACTACTAGATTGTGATAAAATACACTATTGGGTGAAGTTTGGTTGACTTCTGCGCAGCGGTTTGGGAGTTAACATCAAAATTACATTTCTCGGCCATATCGCATAGATCTCACTGTGAAAAGGCTTAAATGACTTTTTTTAATTAAGTTTGAAGATTGCGCTCAAACCAAATGTCCTAGAACTAAATTTCCAAATGTAACTACTAGATTGTGATACAATACACTATTGGGTGAAGTTTGGTTTACTTCTGCGCAGCGGTTTGGGAGTTAACATCAAAATTACATTTCTCGGCCATATCGCATAGATCTCACTGTGAAAAGGCTTAAATGACTTTTTTTAATTAAGTTTGAAGATTGCGCTCAAACCAAATGTCCTAGAACTAAATTTCCAAATGTAACTACTAGATTATGATAAAATACACTATTGGGTGAAGTTTGGTTGACTTCTGCGCAGCGGTTTGGGAGTTAACATCAAAATTACATTTCTCGGCCATATCGCATAGATCTCACTGTGAAAAGGCTTAAATGGCTTTTTTGACCTAAGTTTGAGGATTGCGCTCAAATCAAATGTCCTAGAACCAAATTTCCACATGTAACTACTAGATTGTGATACAATACACTAATGGGTGAAGTTTGGTTGACTTCTGCGCAGCGGTTTGGGAGTGAACATCAAAATTACATTTCTCGGCCATATCGCATAGATCTCACTGTGAAAAGGCTTAAATGACTTTTTTTAATTAAGTTTGAAAATTGCGCTCAAACCAAATGTCCTAAAACTAAATTTCCAAATGTAACTACTAGATTGTGATAAAATACACTATTGGGTGAAGTTTGGTTGACTTCTGCGCAGCGGTTTGGGAGTTAACATCAAAATTACATTTCTCGGCCATATCGCATAGATCTCACTGTGAAAAGGCTTAAATGGCTTTTTTGACCTAAGTTTGAGGATTTCGCTCAAATCAAATGTCCTAGACCCAAATTTCCACATGTAACTACTAGATTGTGATACAATACACTAATGGGTGAAGTTTGGTTGACTTCTCCTCAGCGGTTTGGGAGTGAACATCAAAATTACATTTCTCGGCCATACGCATAGATCTCACTGTGAAAAGGCTTAATTGACTTTTTTTAATTAAGTTTGAAGAATGCGCTCAAACCAAATGTCCTAAAACTAAATTTCCAAATGTAACTACTAGATTGTGATAAAATACACTATTGGGTGAAGTTTGGTTGACTTCTGCGCAGCGGTTTGGGAGTTAACATCAAAATTACATTTCTCGGCCATATCGCATAGATCTCACTGTGAAAAGGCTTAAATGGCTTTTTTGACCTAAGTTTGAGGATTGCGCTCAAATCAAATGTCCTAGAACCAAATTTCCACATGTAACTACTAGATTGTGATACAATACACTATTGGGTGAAGTTTGGTTGACTTCTGCGCAGCGGTTTGGGAGTTAACATCAAAATTACATTTCTCGGCCATATCGCATAGATCTCACTGTGAAAAGGCTTAAATGGCTTTTTTGACCTAAGTTTGAGGATTGCGCTCAAATCAAATGTCCTAGAACCAAATTTCCACATGTAACTACTAGATTGTGATACAATACACTATTGGATGAAGTTTGGTTTACTTCTGCGCAGCGGTTTGGGAGTTAACATCAAAATTACATTTCTCGGCCATATCGCATAGATCTCACTGTGAAAAGGCTTAAATGGCTTTTTTGACCTAAGTTTGATGATTGCGCTCAAACCAAATGTCCTAGAACTAAATTTCCAAATGTAACTACTAGATTGTGATAAAATACACTATTCGGTGAAGTTTGGTTGACCTCTGCGCAGCGGTTTGGGAGTTAACATCAAAATTACATTTCTCGGCCATATCGCATAGATCTCACTGTGAAAAGGCTTAAATGGCTTTTTTGACCTAAGTTTGAGAATTGCGCTCAAATCAAATGTCCTAGAACCAAATTTCCACATGTAACTACTAGATTGTGATACAATACACTAATGGGTGAAGTTTGGTTGACTTCTGCGCAGCGGTTTGGGAGTTAACATCAAAATTACATTTCTCGGCCATATCGCATAGATCTCACTGTGAAAAGGCTTAAATGACTTTTTTTAATTAAGTTTGAAGATTGCGCTCAAACCAAATGTCCTAGAACTTAATTTCCAAATGTAACTACTAGATTATGATAAAATACACTATTGGGTGAAGTTTGGTTGACTTTTGCGCAGCGGTTTGGGAGTTAAAATCAAAATTACATTTCTCGGCCATATAGCATAGATCTCACTGTGAAAAGGCTTAAATGGCTTTTTTGACCTAAGTTTGAGGATTGCGCTCAAATCAAATGTCCTAGACCCAAATTTCCACATGTAACTACTAGATTGTGATACAATACACTAATGGGTGAAGTTTGGTTGACTTCTCCGCAGAGGTTTGGGAGTGAACATCAAAATTACATTTCTCGGCCATATCGCATAGATCTCACTGTGAAAAGGCTTAAATGACTTTTTTTAATTAAGTTTGAAGAATGCGCTCAAACCAAATGTCCTAAAACTAAATTACCAAATGTAACTACTAGATTGTGATAAAATACACTATTGGGTGAAGTTTGGTTGACTTCTGCGCAGCGGTTTGGGAGTTAACATCAAAATTACATTTCTCGGCCATATCGCATAGATCTCACTGTGAAAAGGCTTAAATGGCTTTTTTGACCTAAGTTTGAGAATTGCGCTCAAATCAAATGTCCTAGAACCAAATTTCCACATGTAACTACTAAATTGTGATACAATACACTATTGGGTGAAGTTTGGTTGACTTCTGCGCAGCGGTTTGGGAGTTAACATCAAAATTACATTTCTCGGCCATATCGCATAGATCTCACTGTGAAAAGGCTTAAATGGCTTTTTTGACCTAAGTTTGATGATTGCGCTCAAACCAAATGTCCTAGAACTAAATTTCCAAATGTAACTACTAGATTGTGATAAAATACACTATTGGGTGAAGTTTGGTTGACTTCTGCGCAGCGGTTTGGGAGTTAACATCAAAATTACATTTCTCGGCCCTATCGCATAGATCTCACTGTGAAAAGGCTTAAATGGCTTTTTTGACCTAAATTTGAGAATTGCGCTCAAATCAAATGTCCTAGACCCAAATTTCCACATGTAACTACTAGATTGTGATACAATACACTAATGGGTGAAGTTTGGTTGACTTCTCCGCAGCGGTTTGGGAGTGAACATCAAAATTACATTTCTCGGCCATATCGCATAGATCTCACTGTGAAAAGGCTTAAATGACTTTTTTTAATTAAGTTTGAAGAATGCGCTCAGACCAAATGTCCTAAAACTAAATTTCCAAATGTAACTACTAGATTGTGATAAAATACACTATTGGGTGAAGTTTGGTTGACTTCTGCGCAGCGGTTTGGGAGTTAACATCAAAATTACATTTCTCGGCCATATCGCATAGATCTCACTGTGAAAAGGCTTAAATGGCTTTTTTGACCTAAGTTTGAGGATTGCGCTCAAATCAAATGTCCTAGAACCAAATTTCCACATGTAACTACTAGATTGTGATACAATACACTAATGGGTGAAGTTTGGTTGACTTCTGCGCAGCGGTTTGGGAGTGAACATCAAAATTACATTTCTCGGCCATATCGCATAGATCTCACTGTGAAAAGGCTTAAATGACTTTTTTTAATTAAGTTTGAAAATTGCGCTCAAACCAAATGTCCTAAAACTAAATTTCCAAATGTAACTACTAGATTGTGATAAAATACACTATTGGGTGAAGTTTGGTTGACTTCTGCGCAGCGGTTTGGGAGTTAACATCAAAATTACATTTCTCGGCCATATCGCATAGATCTCACTGTGAAAAGGCTTAAATGGCTTTTTTGACCTAAGTTTGAGGATTTCGCTCAAATCAAATGTCCTAGACCCAAATTTCCACATGTAACTACTAGATTGTGATACAATACACTAATGGGTGAAGTTTGGTTGACTTCTCCGCAGCGGTTTGGGAGTGAACATCAAAATTACATTTCTCGGCCATATCGCATAGATCTCACTGTGAAAAGGCTTAATTGACTTTTTTTAATTAAGTTTGAAGAATGCGCTCAAACCAAATGTCCTAAAACTAAATTTCCAAATGTAACTACTAGATTGTGATAAAATACACTATTGGGTGAAGTTTGGTTGACTTCTGCGCAGCGGTTTGGGAGTTAACATCAAAATTACATTTCTCGGCCATATCGCATAGATCTCACTGTGAAAAGGCTTAAATGGCTTTTTTGACCTAAGTTTGAGGATTGCGCTCAAATCAAATGTCCTAGAACCAAATTTCCACATGTAACTACTAGATTGTGATACAATACACTATTGGGTGAAGTTTGGTTGACTTCTGCGCAGCGGTTTGGGAGTTAACATCAAAATTACATTTCTCGGCCATATCGCATAGATCTCACTGTGAAAAGGCTTAAATGGCTTTTTTGACCTAAGTTTGATGATTGCGCTCAAACCAAATGTCCTAGAACTAAATTTCCAAATGTAACTACTAGATTGTGATAAAATACACTATTCGGTGAAGTTTGGTTGACCTCTGCGCAGCGGTTTGGGAGTTAACATCAAAATTACATTTCTCGGCCATATCGCATAGATCTCACTGTGAAAAGGCTTAAATGGCTTTTTTGACCTAAGTTTGAGAATTGCGCTCAAATCAAATGTCCTAGAACCAAATTTCCACATGTAACTACTAGATTGTGATACAATACACTAATGGGTGAAGTTTGGTTGACTTCTGCGCAGCGGTTTGGGAGTTAACATCAAAATTACATTTCTCGGCCATATCGCATAGATCTCACTGTGAAAAGGCTTAAATGACTTTTTTTAATTAAGTTTGAAGATTGCGCTCAAACCAAATGTCCTAGAACTTAATTTCCAAATGTAACTACTAGATTATGATAAAATACACTATTGGGTGAAGTTTGGTTGACTTTTGCGCAGCGGTTTGGGAGTTAAAATCAAAATTACATTTCTCGGCCATATAGCATAGATCTCACTGTGAAAAGGCTTAAATGGCTTTTTTGACCTAAGTTTGAGGATTGCGCTCAAATCAAATGTCCTAGACCCAAATTTCCACATGTAACTACTAGATTGTGATACAATACACTAATGGGTGAAGTTTGGTTGACTTCTCCGCAGAGGTTTGGGAGTGAACATCAAAATTACATTTCTCGGCCATATCGCATAGATCTCACTGTGAAAAGGCTTAAATGACTTTTTTTAATTAAGTTTGAAGAATGCGCTCAAACCAAATGTCCTAAAACTAAATTACCAAATGTAACTACTAGATTGTGATAAAATACACTATTGGGTGAAGTTTGGTTGACTTCTGCGCAGCGGTTTGGGAGTTAACATCAAAATTACATTTCTCGGCCATATCGCATAGATCTCACTGTGAAAAGGCTTAAATGGCTTTTTTGACCTAAGTTTGAGGATTGCGCTCAAATCAAATGTCCTAAAACCAAATTTCCACATGTAACTACTAGATTGTGATACAATACACTAATGGGTGAAGTTTGGTTGACTTCTGCGCAGCGGTTTGGGAGTGAACATCAAAATTACATTTCTCGGCCATATCGCATAGATCTCACTGTGAAAAGGCTTAAATGACTTTTTTTAATTAAGTTTGAAGATTGCGCTCAAACCAAATGTCCTAGAACTTAATTTCCAAATGTAACTACTAGATTATGATAAAATACACTATTGGGTGAAGTTTGGTTGACTTTTGCGCAGCGGTTTGGGAGTTAAAATCAAAATTACATTTCTCGGCCATATAGCATAGATCTCACTGTGAAAAGGCTTAAATGGCTTTTTTGACCTAAGTTTGAGGATTGCGCTCAAATCAAATGTCCTAGACCCAAATTTCCACATGTAACTACTAGATTGTGATACAATACACTAATGGGTGAAGTTTGGTTGACTTCTCCGCAGAGGTTTGGGAGTGAACATCAAAATTACATTTCTCGGCCATATCGCATAGATCTCACTGTGAAAAGGCTTAAATGACTTTTTTTAATTAAGTTTGAAGAATGCGCTCAAACCAAATGTCCTAAAACTAAATTACCAAATGTAACTACTAGATTGTGATAAAATACACTATTGGGTGAAGTTTGGTTGACTTCTGCGCAGCGGTTTGGGAGTTAACATCAAAATTACATTTCTCGGCCATATCGCATAGATCTCACTGTGAAAAGGCTTAAATGGCTTTTTTGACCTAAGTTTGAGAATTGCGCTCAAATCAAATGTCCTAGAACCAAATTTCCACATGTAACTACTAAATTGTGATACAATACACTATTGGGTGAAGTTTGGTTGACTTCTGCGCAGCGGTTTGGGAGTTAACATCAAAATTACATTTCTCGGCCATATCGCATAGATCTCACTGTGAAAAGGCTTAAATGGCTTTTTTGACCTAAGTTTGATGATTGCGCTCAAACCAAATGTCCTAGAACTAAATTTCCAAATGTAACTACTAGATTGTGATAAAATACACTATTGGGTGAAGTTTGGTTGACTTCTGCGCAGCGGTTTGGGAGTTAACATCAAAATTACATTTCTCGGCCCTATCGCATAGATCTCACTGTGAAAAGGCTTAAATGGCTTTTTTGACCTAAATTTGAGAATTGCGCTCAAATCAAATGTCCTAGACCCAAATTTCCACATGTAACTACTAGATTGTGATACAATACACTAATGGGTGAAGTTTGGTTGACTTCTCCGCAGCGGTTTGGGAGTGAACATCAAAATTACATTTCTCGGCCATATCGCATAGATCTCACTGTGAAAAGGCTTAAATGACTTTTTTTAATTAAGTTTGAAGAATGCGCTCAGACCAAATGTCCTAAAACTAAATTTCCAAATGTAACTACTAGATTGTGATAAAATACACTATTGGGTGAAGTTTGGTTGACTTCTGCGCAGCGGTTTGGGAGTTAACATCAAAATTACATTTCTCGGCCATATCGCATAGATCTCACTGTGAAAAGGCTTAAATGGCTTTTTTGACCTAAGTTTGAGGATTGCGCTCAAATCAAATGTCCTAGAACCAAATTTCCACATGTAACTACTAGATTGTGATACAATACACTAATGGGTGAAGTTTGGTTGACTTCTGCGCAGCGGTTTGGGAGTGAACATCAAAATTACATTTCTCGGCCATATCGCATAGATCTCACTGTGAAAAGGCTTAAATGACTTTTTTTAATTAAGTTTGAAAATTGCGCTCAAACCAAATGTCCTAAAACTAAATTTCCAAATGTAACTACTAGATTGTGATAAAATACACTATTGGGTGAAGTTTGGTTGACTTCTGCGCAGCGGTTTGGGAGTTAACATCAAAATTACATTTCTCGGCCATATCGCATAGATCTCACTGTGAAAAGGCTTAAATGGCTTTTTTGACCTAAGTTTGAGGATTTCGCTCAAATCAAATGTCCTAGACCCAAATTTCCACATGTAACTACTAGATTGTGATACAATACACTAATGGGTGAAGTTTGGTTGACTTCTCCGCAGCGGTTTGGGAGTGAACATCAAAATTACATTTCTCGGCCATATCGCATAGATCTCACTGTGAAAAGGCTTAATTGACTTTTTTTAATTAAGTTTGAAGAATGCGCTCAAACCAAATGTCCTAAAACTAAATTTCCAAATGTAACTACTAGATTGTGATAAAATACACTATTGGGTGAAGTTTGGTTGACTTCTGCGCAGCGGTTTGGGAGTTAACATCAAAATTACATTTCTCGGCCATATCGCATAGATCTCACTGTGAAAAGGCTTAAATGGCTTTTTTGACCTAAGTTTGAGGATTGCGCTCAAATCAAATGTCCTAGAACCAAATTTCCACATGTAACTACTAGATTGTGATACAATACACTATTGGGTGAAGTTTGGTTGACTTCTGCGCAGCGGTTTGGGAGTTAACATCAAAATTACATTTCTCGGCCATATCGCATAGATCTCACTGTGAAAAGGCTTAAATGGCTTTTTTGACCTAAGTTTGATGATTGCGCTCAAACCAAATGTCCTAGAACTAAATTTCCAAATGTAACTACTAGATTGTGATAAAATACACTATTCGGTGAAGTTTGGTTGACCTCTGCGCAGCGGTTTGGGAGTTAACATCAAAATTACATTTCTCGGCCATATCGCATAGATCTCACTGTGAAAAGGCTTAAATGGCTTTTTTGACCTAAGTTTGAGAATTGCGCTCAAATCAAATGTCCTAGAACCAAATTTCCACATGTAACTACTAGATTGTGATACAATACACTAATGGGTGAAGTTTGGTTGACTTCTGCGCAGCGGTTTGGGAGTTAACATCAAAATTACATTTCTCGGCCATATCGCATAGATCTCACTGTGAAAAGGCTTAAATGACTTTTTTTAATTAAGTTTGAAGATTGCGCTCAAACCAAATGTCCTAGAACTTAATTTCCAAATGTAACTACTAGATTATGATAAAATACACTATTGGGTGAAGTTTGGTTGACTTTTGCGCAGCGGTTTGGGAGTTAAAATCAAAATTACATTTCTCGGCCATATAGCATAGATCTCACTGTGAAAAGGCTTAAATGGCTTTTTTGACCTAAGTTTGAGGATTGCGCTCAAATCAAATGTCCTAGACCCAAATTTCCACATGTAACTACTAGATTGTGATACAATACACTAATGGGTGAAGTTTGGTTGACTTCTCCGCAGAGGTTTGGGAGTGAACATCAAAATTACATTTCTCGGCCATATCGCATAGATCTCACTGTGAAAAGGCTTAAATGACTTTTTTTAATTAAGTTTGAAGAATGCGCTCAAACCAAATGTCCTAAAACTAAATTACCAAATGTAACTACTAGATTGTGATAAAATACACTATTGGGTGAAGTTTGGTTGACTTCTGCGCAGCGGTTTGGGAGTTAACATCAAAATTACATTTCTCGGCCATATCGCATAGATCTCACTGTGAAAAGGCTTAAATGGCTTTTTTGACCTAAGTTTGAGGATTGCGCTCAAATCAAATGTCCTAAAACCAAATTTCCACATGTAACTACTAGATTGTGATACAATACACTAATGGGTGAAGTTTGGTTGACTTCTGCGCAGCGGTTTGGGAGTGAACATCAAAATTACATTTCTCGGCCATATCGCATAGATCTCACTGTGAAAAGGCTTAAATGACTTTTTTTAATTAAGTTTGAAAATTGCGCTCAAACCAAATGTCCTAAAACTAAATTTCCAAATGTAACTACTAGATTGTGATAAAATACACTATTGGGTGAAGTTTGGTTGACTTCTGCGCAGCGGTTTGGGAGTTAACATCAAAATTACATTTCTCGGCCATATCGCATAGATCTCACTGTGAAAAGGCTTAAATGGCTTTTTTGACATAAGTTTGAGAATTGCGCTCAAATCAAATGTCCTAGAACCAAATTTCCACATGTAACTACTAAATTGTGATACAATACACTATTGGGTGAAGTTTGGTTGACTTCTGCGCAGCGGTTTGGGAGTTAACATCAAAATTACATTTCTCGGCCATATCGCATAGATCTCACTGTGAAAAGGCTTAAATGGCTTTTTTGACCTAAGTTTGATGATTGCGCTCAAACCAAATGTCCTAGAACTAAATTTCCAAATGTAACTACTAGATTGTGATAAAATACACTATTGGGTGAAGTTTGGTTGACTTCTGCGCAGCGGTTTGGGAGTTAACATCAAAATTACATTTCTCGGCCATATCGCATAGATCTCACTGTGAAAAGGCTTAAATGGCTTTTTTGACCTAAGTTTGAGGATTGCGCTCAAATCAAATGTCCTAGAACCAAATTTCCACATGTAACTACTAGATTGTGATACAATACACTAATGGGTGAAGTTTGGTTGACTTCTGCGCAGCGGTTTGGGAGTGAACATCAAAATTACATTTCTCGGCCATATCGCATAGATCTCACTGTGAAAAGGCTTAAATGACTTTTTTTAATTAAGTTTGAAAATTGCGCTCAAACCAAATGTCCTAAAACTAAATTTCCAAATGTAACTACTAGATTGTGATAAAATACACTATTGGGTGAAGTTTGGTTGACTTCTGCGCAGCGGTTTGGGAGTTAACATCAAAATTACATTTCTCGGCCATATCGCATAGATCTCACTGTGAAAAGGCTTAAATTGCTTTTTTGACCTAAATTTGAGAATTGCGCTCAAATCAAATGTCCTAGAACCAAATTTTCACATGTATCTACTAGATTGTGATACAATACACTATTGGGTGAAGTTTGGTTGACTTCTGCGCAGCGGTTTGGGAGTTAACATCAAAATTACATTTCTCGGCCATATCGCATAGATGTCACTGTGAAAAGGCTTAAATGGCTTTTTTGACCTAAGTTTGATGATTGCGCTCAAACCAAATGTCCTAGAACTAAATTTCCAAATGTAACTACTAGATTGTGATAAAATACACTATTGGGTGAAGTTTGGTTGACTTCTGCGCAGCGGTTTGGGAGTTAACATCAAAATTACATTTCTCGGCCATATCGCATAGATCTCACTGTGAAAAGGCTTAAATGACTTTTTTTAATTAAGTTTGAAGATTGCGCTCAAACCAAATGTCCTAGAACTAAATTTCCAAATGTAACTACTAGATTGTGATACAATACACTATTGGGTGAAGTTTGGTTTACTTCTGCGCAGCGGTTTGGGAGTTAACATCAAAATTACATTTCTCGGCCATATCGCATAGATCTCACTGTGAAAAGGCTTAAATGACTTTTTTTAATTAAGTTTGAAGATTGCGCTCAAACCAAATGTCCTAGAACTAAATTTCCAAATGTAACTACTAGATTATGATAAAATACACTATTGGGTGAAGTTTGGTTGACTTTTGCGCAGCGGTTTGGGAGTTAACATCAAAATTACATTTCTCGGCCATATCGCATAGATCTCACTGTGAAAAGGCTTAAATGGCTTTTTTGACCTAAGTTTGAGAATTGCGCTCAAATCAAATGTCCTAGAACCAAATTTCCACATGTAACTACTAAATTGTGATACAATACACTATTGGGTGAAGTTTGGTTGACTTCTGCGCAGCGGTTTGGGAGTTAACATCAAAATTACATTTCTCGGCCATATCGCATAGATCTCACTGTGAAAAGGCTTAAATGGCTTTTTTGACCTAAGTTTGATGATTGCGCTCAAACCAAATGTCCTAGAACTAAATTTCCAAATGTAACTACTAGATTGTGATAAAATACACTATTGGGTGAAGTTTGGTTGACTTCTGCGCAGCGGTTTGGGAGTTAACATCAAAATTACATTTCTCGGCCCTATCGCATAGATCTCACTGTGAAAAGGCTTAAATGGCTTTTTTGACCTAAATTTGAGAATTGCGCTCAAATCAAATGTCCTAGACCCAAATTTCCACATGTAACTACTAGATTGTGATACAATACACTAATGGGTGAAGTTTGGTTGACTTCTCCGCAGCGGTTTGGGAGTGAACATCAAAATTACATTTCTCGGCCATATCGCATAGATCTCACTGTGAAAAGGCTTAAATGACTTTTTTTAATTAAGTTTGAAGAATGCGCTCAAACCAAATGTCCTAAAACTAAATTTCCAAATGTAACTACTAGATTGTGATAAAATACACTATTGGGTGAAGTTTGGTTGACTTCTGCGCAGCGGTTTGGGAGTTAACATCAAAATTACATTTCTCGGCCATATCGCATAGATCTCACTGTGAAAAGGCTTAAATGGCTTTTTTGACCTAAGTTTGAGGATTGCGCTCAAATCAAATGTCCTAGAACCAAATTTCCACATGTAACTACTAGATTGTGATACAATACACTAATGGGTGAAGTTTGGTTGACTTCTGCGCAGCGGTTTGGGAGTGAACATCAAAATTACATTTCTCGGCCATATCGCATAGATCTCACTGTGAAAAGGCTTAAATGACTTTTTTTAATTAAGTTTGAAAATTGCGCTCAAACCAAATGTCCTAAAACTAAATTTCCAAATGTAACTACTAGATTGTGATAAAATACACTATTGGGTGAAGTTTGGTTGACTTCTGCGCAGCGGTTTGGGAGTTAACATCAAAATTACATTTCTCGGCCATATCGCATAGATCTCACTGTGAAAAGGCTTAAATGGCTTTTTTGACCTAAGTTTGAGGATTTCGCTCAAATCAAATGTCCTAGACCCAAATTTCCACATGTAACTACTAGATTGTGATACAATACACTAATGGGTGAAGTTTGGTTGACTTCTCCTCAGCGGTTTGGGAGTGAACATCAAAATTACATTTCTCGGCCATATCGCATAGATCTCACTGTGAAAAGGCTTAATTGACTTTTTTTAATTAAGTTTGAAGAATGCGCTCAAACCAAATGTCCTAAAACTAAATTTCCAAATGTAACTACTAGATTGTGATAAAATACACTATTGGGTGAAGTTTGGTTGACTTCTGCGCAGCGGTTTGGGAGTTAACATCAAAATTACATTTCTCGGCCATATCGCATAGATCTCACTGTGAAAAGGCTTAAATGGCTTTTTTGACCTAAGTTTGAGGATTGCGCTCAAATCAAATGTCCTAGAACCAAATTTCCACATGTAACTACTAGATTGTGATACAATACACTATTGGGTGAAGTTTGGTTGACTTCTGCGCAGCGGTTTGGGAGTTAACATCAAAATTACATTTCTCGGCCATATCGCATAGATCTCACTGTGAAAAGGCTTAAATGGCTTTTTTGACCTAAGTTTGAGGATTGCGCTCAAATCAAATGTCCTAGAACCAAATTTCCACATGTAACTACTAGATTGTGATACAATACACTATTGGATGAAGTTTGGTTTACTTCTGCGCAGCGGTTTGGGAGTTAACATCAAAATTACATTTCTCGGCCATATCGCATAGATCTCACTGTGAGAAGGCTTAAATGGCTTTTTTGACCTAAGTTTGATGATTGCGCTCAAACCAAATGTCCTAGAACTAAATTTCCAAATGTAACTACTAGATTGTGATAAAATACACTATTCGGTGAAGTTTGGTTGACCTCTGCGCAGCGGTTTGGGAGTTAACATCAAAATTACATTTCTCGGCCATATCGCATAGATCTCACTGTGAAAAGGCTTAAATGGCTTTTTTGACCTAAGTTTGAGAATTGCGCTCAAATCAAATGTCCTAGAACCAAATTTCCACATGTAACTACTAGATTGTGATACAATACACTAATGGGTGAAGTTTGGTTGACTTCTGCGCAGCGGTTTGGGAGTTAACATCAAAATTACATTTCTCGGCCATATCGCATAGATCTCACTGTGAAAAGGCTTAAATGACTTTTTTTAATTAAGTTTGAAGATTGCGCTCAAACCAAATGTCCTAGAACTTAATTTCCAAATGTAACTACTAGATTATGATAAAATACACTATTGGGTGAAGTTTGGTTGACTTTTGCGCAGCGGTTTGGGAGTTAACATCAAAATTACATTTCTCGGCCATATCGCATAGATCTCACTGTGAAAAGGCTTAAATGGCTTTTTTGACCTAAGTTTGAGAATTGCGCTCAAATCAAATGTCCTAGAACCAAATTTCCACATGTAACTACTAAATTGTGATACAATACACTATTGGGTGAAGTTTGGTTGACTTCTGCGCAGCGGTTTGGGAGTTAACATCAAAATTACATTTCTCGGCCATATCGCATAGATCTCACTGTGAAAAGGCTTAAATGGCTTTTTTGACCTAAGTTTGATGATTGCGCTCAAACCAAATGTCCTAGAACTAAATTTCCAAATGTAACTACTAGATTGTGATAAAATACACTATTGGGTGAAGTTTGGTTGACTTCTGCGCAGCGGTTTGGGAGTTAACATCAAAATTACATTTCTCGGCCCTATCGCATAGATCTCACTGTGAAAAGGCTTAAATGGCTTTTTTGACCTAAATTTGAGAATTGCGCTCAAATCAAATGTCCTAGACCCAAATTTCCACATGTAACTACTAGATTGTGATACAATACACTAATGGGTGAAGTGTGGTTGACTTCTCCGCAGCGGTTTGGGAGTGAACATCAAAATTACATTTCTCGGCCATATCGCATAGATCTCACTGTGAAAAGGCTTAAATGACTTTTTTTAATTAAGTTTGAAGAATGCGCTCAAACCAAATGTCCTAAAACTAAATTTCCAAATGTAACTACTAGATTGTGATAAAATACACTATTGGGTGAAGTTTGGTTGACTTCTGCGCAGCGGTTTGGGAGTTAACATCAAAATTACATTTCTCGGCCATATCGCATAGATCTCACTGTGAAAAGGCTTAAATGGCTTTTTTGACCTAAGTTTGAGGATTGCGCTCAAATCAAATGTCCTAGAACCAAATTTCCACATGTAACTACTAGATTGTGATACAATACACTAATGGGTGAAGTTTGGTTGACTTCTGCGCAGCGGTTTGGGAGTGAACATCAAAATTACATTTCTCGGCCATATCGCATAGATCTCACTGTGAAAAGGCTTAAATGACTTTTTTTAATTAAGTTTGAAAATTGCGCTCAAACCAAATGTCCTAAAACTAAATTTCCAAATGTAACTACTAGATTGTGATAAAATACACTATTGGGTGAAGTTTGGTTGACTTCTGCGCAGCGGTTTGGGAGTTAACATCAAAATTACATTTCTCGGCCATATCGCATAGATCTCACTGTGAAAAGGCTTAAATGGCTTTTTTGACCTAAGTTTGAGGATTTCGCTCAAATCAAATGTCCTAGACCCAAATTTCCACATGTAACTACTAGATTGTGATACAATACACTAATGGGTGAAGTTTGGTTGACTTCTCCTCAGCGGTTTGGGAGTGAACATCAAAATTACATTTCTCGGCCATATCGCATAGATCTCACTGTGAAAAGGCTTAATTGACTTTTTTTAATTAAGTTTGAAGAATGCGCTCAAACCAAATGTCCTAAAACTAAATTTCCAAATGTAACTACTAGATTGTGATAAAATACACTATTGGGTGAAGTTTGGTTGACTTCTGCGCAGCGGTTTGGGAGTTAACATCAAAATTACATTTCTCGGCCATATCGCATAGATCTCACTGTGAAAAGGCTTAAATGGCTTTTTTGACCTAAGTTTGAGGATTGCGCTCAAATCAAATGTCCTAGAACCAAATTTCCACATGTAACTACTAGATTGTGATACAATACACTATTGGGTGAAGTTTGGTTGACTTCTGCGCAGCGGTTTGGGAGTTAACATCAAAATTACATTTCTCGGCCATATCGCATAGATCTCACTGTGAAAAGGCTTAAATGGCTTTTTTGACCTAAGTTTGAGGATTGCGCTCAAATCAAATGTCCTAGAACCAAATTTCCACATGTAACTACTAGATTGTGATACAATACACTATTGGATGAAGTTTGGTTTACTTCTGCGCAGCGGTTTGGGAGTTAACATCAAAATTACATTTCTCGGCCATATCGCATAGATCTCACTGTGAGAAGGCTTAAATGGCTTTTTTGACCTAAGTTTGATGATTGCGCTCAAACCAAATGTCCTAGAACTAAATTTCCAAATGTAACTACTAGATTGTGATAAAATACACTATTCGGTGAAGTTTGGTTGACCTCTGCGCAGCGGTTTGGGAGTTAACATCAAAATTACATTTCTCGGCCATATCGCATAGATCTCACTGTGAAAAGGCTTAAATGGCTTTTTTGACCTAAGTTTGAGAATTGCGCTCAAATCAAATGTCCTAGAACCAAATTTCCACATGTAACTACTAGATTGTGATACAATACACTAATGGGTGAAGTTTGGTTGACTTCTGCGCAGCGGTTTGGGAGTTAACATCAAAATTACATTTCTCGGCCATATCGCATAGATCTCACTGTGAAAAGGCTTAAATGACTTTTTTTAATTAAGTTTGAAGATTGCGCTCAAACCAAATGTCCTAGAACTTAATTTCCAAATGTAACTACTAGATTATGATAAAATACACTATTGGGTGAAGTTTGGTTGACTTTTGCGCAGCGGTTTGGGAGTTAAAATCAAAATTACATTTCTCGGCCATATAGCATAGATCTCACTGTGAAAAGGCTTAAATGGCTTTTTTGACCTAAGTTTGAGGATTGCGCTCAAATCAAATGTCCTAGACCCAAATTTCCACATGTAACTACTAGATTGTGATACAATACACTAATGGGTGAAGTTTGGTTGACTTCTCCGCAGAGGTTTGGGAGTGAACATCAAAATTACATTTCTCGGCCATATCGCATAGATCTCACTGTGAAAAGGCTTAAATGACTTTTTTTAATTAAGTTTGAAGAATGCGCTCAAACCAAATGTCCTAAAACTAAATTACCAAATGTAACTACTAGATTGTGATAAAATACACTATTGGGTGAAGTTTGGTTGACTTCTGCGCAGCGGTTTGGGAGTTAACATCAAAATTACATTTCTCGGCCATATCGCATAGATCTCACTGTGAAAAGGCTTAAATGGCTTTTTTGACCTAAGTTTGAGGATTGCGCTCAAATCAAATGTCCTAAAACCAAATTTCCACATGTAACTACTAGATTGTGATACAATACACTAATGGGTGAAGTTTGGTTGACTTCTGCGCAGCGGTTTGGGAGTGAACATCAAAATTACATTTCTCGGCCATATCGCATAGATCTCACTGTGAAAAGGCTTAAATGACTTTTTTTAATTAAGTTTGAAAATTGCGCTCAAACCAAATGTCCTAAAACTAAATTTCCAAATGTAACTACTAGATTGTGATAAAATACACTATTGGGTGAAGTTTGGTTGACTTCTGCGCAGCGGTTTGGGAGTTAACATCAAAATTACATTTCTCGGCCATATCGCATAGATCTCACTGTGAAAAGGCTTAAATGGCTTTTTTGACCTAAGTTTGAGAATTGCGCTCAAATCAAATGTCCTAGAACCAAATTTCCACATGTGACTACTAAATTGTGATACAATACACTATTGGGTGAAGTTTGGTTGACTTCTGCGCAGCGGTTTGGGAGTTAACATCAAAATTACATTTCTCGGCCATATCGCATAGATCTCACTGTGAAAAGGCTTAAATGGCTTTTTTGACCTAAGTTTGATGATTGCGCTCAAACCAAATGTCCTAGAACTAAATTTCCAAATGTAACTACTAGATTGTGATAAAATACACTATTGGGTGAAGTTTGGTTGACTTCTGCGCAGCGGTTTGGGAGTTAACATCAAAATTACATTTCTCGGCCATATCGCATAGATCTCACTGTGAAAAGGCTTAAATGGCTTTTTTGACCTAAGTTTGAGGATTGCGCTCAAATCAAATGTCCTAGAACCAAATTTCCACATGTAACTACTAGATTGTGATACAATACACTAATGGGTGAAGTTTGGTTGACTTCTGCGCAGCGGTTTGGGAGTGAACATCAAAATTACATTTCTCGGCCATATCGCATAGATCTCACTGTGAAAAGGCTTAAATGACTTTTTTTAATTAAGTTTGAAAATTGCGCTCAAACCAAATGTCCTAAAACTAAATTTCCAAATGTAACTACTAGATTGTGATAAAATACACTATTGGGTGAAGTTTGGTTGACTTCTGCGCAGCGGTTTGGGAGTTAACATCAAAATTACATTTCTCGGCCATATCGCATAGATCTCACTGTGAAAAGGCTTAAATTGCTTTTTTGACCTAAATTTGAGAATTGCGCTCAAATCAAATGTCCTAGAACCAAATTTTCACATGTATCTACTAGATTGTGATACAATACACTATTGGGTGAAGTTTGGTTGACTTCTGCGCAGCGGTTTGGGAGTTAACATCAAAATTACATTTCTCGGCCATATCGCATAGATCTCACTGTGAAAAGGCTTAAATGGCTTTTTTGACCTAAGTTTGATGATTGCGCTCAAACCAAATGTCCTAGAACTAAATTTCCAAATGTAACTACTAGATTGTGATAAAATACACTATTGGGTGAAGTTTGGTTGACTTCTGCGCAGCGGTTTGGGAGTTAACATCAAAATTACATTTCTCGGCCATATCGCATAGATCTCACTGTGAAAAGGCTTAAATGACTTTTTTTAATTAAGTTTGAAGATTGCGCTCAAACCAAATGTCCTAGAACTAAATTTCCAAATGTAACTACTAGATTATGATAAAATACACTATTGGGTGAAGTTTGGTTGACTTCTGCGCAGCGGTTTGGGAGTTAAAATCAAAATTACATTTCTCGGCCATATCGCATAGATCTCACTGTGAAAAGGCTTAAATGGCTTTTTTGACCTAAGTTTGAGGATTTCGCTCAAATCAAATGTCCTAGACCCAAATTTCCACATGTAACTACTAGATTGTGATACAATACACTAACGGGTGAAGTTTGGTTGACTTCTCCGCAGCGGTTTGGGAGTGAACATCAAAATTACATTTCTCGGCCATATCGCATAGATCTCACTGTGAAAAGGCTTAAATGGCTTTTTTGACCTAAGTTTGAGAATTGCGCTCAAATCAAATGTCCTAGAACCAAATTTCCACATGTAACTACTAAATTGTGATACAATACACTATTGGGTGAAGTTTGGTTGACTTCTGCGCAGCGGTTTGGGAGTTAACATCAAAATTACATTTCTCGGCCATATCGCATAGATCTCACTGTGAAAAGGCTTAAATGGCTTTTTTGACCTAAGTTTGATGATTGCGCTCAAACCAAATGTCCTAGAACTAAATTTCCAAATGTAACTACTAGATTGTGATAAAATACACTATTGGGTGAAGTTTGGTTGACTTCTGCGCAGCGGTTTGGGAGTTAACATCAAAATTACATTTCTCGGCCATATCGCATAGATCTCACTGTGAAAAGGCTTAAATGGCTTTTTTGACCTAAGTTTGAGGATTGCGCTCAAATCAAATGTCCTAGAACCAAATTTCCACATGTAACTACTAGATTGTGATACAATACACTAATGGGTGAAGTTTGGTTGACTTCTGCGCAGCGGTTTGGGAGTGAACATCAAAATTACATTTCTCGGCCATATCGCATAGATCTCACTGTGAAAAGGCTTAAATGACTTTTTTTAATTAAGTTTGAAAATTGCGCTCAAACCAAATGTCCTAAAACTAAATTTCCAAATGTAACTACTAGATTGTGATAAAATACACTATTGGGTGAAGTTTGGTTGACTTCTGCGCAGCGGTTTGGGAGTTAACATCAAAATTACATTTCTCGGCCATATCGCATAGATCTCACTGTGAAAAGGCTTAAATTGCTTTTTTGACCTAAATTTGAGAATTGCGCTCAAATCAAATGTCCTAGAACCAAATTTTCACATGTATCTACTAGATTGTGATACAATACACTATTGGGTGAAGTTTGGTTGACTTCTGCGCAGCGGTTTGGGAGTTAACATCAAAATTACATTTCTCGGCCATATCGCATAGATCTCACTGTGAAAAGGCTTAAATGACTTTTTTTAATTAAGTTTGATGATTGCGCTCAAACCAAATGTCCTAGAACTAAATTTCCAAATGTAACTACTAGATTGTGATAAAATACACTACTGGGTGAAGTTTGGTTGACTTCTGCGCAGCGGTTTGGGAGTTAACATCAAAATTACATTTCTCGGCCATATCGCATAGATCTCACTGTGAAAAGGCTTAAATGGCTTTTTTGACCTAAGTTTGATGATTGCGCTCAAACCAAATGTCCTAGAACTAAATTTCCAAATGTAACTACTAGATTGTGATAAAATACACTATTGGGTGAAGTTTGGTTGACTTCTGCGCAGCGGTTTGGGAGTTAACATCAAAATTACATTTCTCGGCCATATCGCATAGATCTCACTGTGAAAAGGCTTAAATGACTTTTTTGACCTAAGTTTGAGAATTGCGCTCAAATCAAATGTCCTAGAACCAAATTTCCACATGTAACTACTAGATTGTGATACAATACACTACTGGGTGAAGTTTGGTTGACTTCTCCGCAGCGGTTTGGGAGTGAACATCAAAATTACATTTCTCGGCCATATCGCATAGATCTCACTGTGAAAAGGCTTAAATGACTTTTTTTAATTAAGTTTGAAAATTGCGCTCAAACCAAATGTCCTAAAACTAAATTTCCAAATGTAACTACTAGATTGTGATAAAATACACTATTGGGTGAAGTTTGGTTGACTTCTGCGCAGCGGTTTGGGAGTTAACATCAAAATTACATTTCTCGGCCATATCGCATAGATCTCACTGTGAAAAGGCTTAAATGGCTTTTTTGACCTAAGTTTGAGAATTGCGCTCAAATCAAATGTCCTAGAACCAAATTTCCACATGTAACTACTAAATTGTGATACAATACACTATTGGGTGAAGTTTGGTTGACTTCTGCGCAGCGGTTTGGGAGTTAACATCAAAATTACATTTCTCGGCCATATCGCATAGATCTCACTGTGAAAAGGCTTAAATGGCTTTTTTGACCTAAGTTTGATGATTGCGCTCAAACCAAATGTCCTAGAACTAAATTTCCAAATGTAACTACTAGATTGTGATAAAATACACTATTGGGTGAAGTTTGGTTGACTTCTGCGCAGCGGTTTGGGAGTTAACATCAAAATTACATTTCTCGGCCATATCGCATAGATCTCACTGTGAAAAGGCTTAAATGGCTTTTTTGACCTAAGTTTGAGGATTGCGCTCAAATCAAATGTCCTAGAACCAAATTTCCACATGTAACTACTAGATTGTGATACAATACACTAATGGGTGAAGTTTGGTTGACTTCTGCGCAGCGGTTTGGGAGTGAACATCAAAATTACATTTCTCGGCCATATCGCATAGATCTCACTGTGAAAAGGCTTAAATGACTTTTTTTAATTAAGTTTGAAAATTGCGCTCAAACCAAATGTCCTAAAACTAAATTTCCAAATGTAACTACTAGATTGTGATAAAATACACTATTGGGTGAAGTTTGGTTGACTTCTGCGCAGCGGTTTGGGAGTTAACATCAAAATTACATTTCTCGGCCATATCGCATAGATCTCACTGTGAAAAGGCTTAAATGGCTTTTTTGACCTAAATTTGAGAATTGCGCTCAAATCAAATGTCCTAGAACCAAATTTTCACATGTAACTACTAGATTGTGATACAATACACTATTGGGTGAAGTTTGGTTGACTTCTGCGCAGCGGTTTGGGAGTTAACATCAAAATTACATTTCTCGGCCATATCGCATAGATCTCACTGTGAAAAGGCTTAAATGGCTTTTTTGACCTAAGTTTGATGATTGCGCTCAAACCAAATGTCCTAGAACTAAATTTCCAAATGTAACTACTAGATTGTGATAAAATACACTATTGAGTGAAGTTTGGTTGACTTCTGCGCAGCGGTTTGGGAGTTAACATCAAAATTACATTTCTCGGCCATATCGCATAGATCTCACTGTGAAAAGGCTTAAATGACTTTTTTTAATTAAGTTTGAAGATTGCGCTCAAACCAAATGTCCTAGAACTAAATTTCCAAATGTAACTACTAGATTATGATAAAATACACTATTGGGTGAAGTTTGGTTGACTTCTGCGCAGCGGTTTGGGAATTAAAATCAAAATTACATTTCTCGGCCATATCGCATAGATCTCACTGTGAAAAGGCTTAAATGGCTTTTTTGACCTAAGTTTGAGGATTTCGCTCAAATCAAATGTCCTAGACCCAAATTTCCACATGTAACTACTAGATTGTGATACAATACACTAATGGGTGAAGTTTGGTTGACTTCTCCGCAGCGGTTTGGGAGTGAACATCAAAATTACATTTCTCGGCCATATCGCATAGATCTCACTGTGAAAAGGCTTAAATGACTTTTTTTAATTAAGTTTGAAGAATGCGCTCAAACCAAATGTCCTAAAACTAAATTTCCAAATGTAACTACTAGATTGTGATAAAATACACTATTGGGTGAAGTTTGGTTGACTTCTGCGCAGCGGTTTGGGAGTTAACATCAAAATTACATTTCTCGGCCATATCGCATAGATCTCACTGTGAAAAGGCTTAAATGACTTTTTTTAATTAAGTTTGAAGATTGCGCTCAAACCAAATGTCCTAGAACTAAATTTCCAAATGTAACTACTAGATTATGATAAAATACACTATTGGGTGAAGTTTGGTTGACTTCTGCGCAGCGGTTTGGGAGTTAAAATCAAAATTACATTTCTCGGCCATATCGCATAGATCTCACTGTGAAAAGGCTTAAATGGCTTTTTTGACCTAAGTTTGAGGATTTCGCTCAAATCAAATGTCCTAGACCCAAATTTCCACATGTAACTACTAGATTGTGATACAATACACTAATGGGTGAAGTTTGGTTGACTTCTCCGCAGCGGTTTGGGAGTGAACATCAAAATTACATTTCTCGGCCATATCGCATAGATCTCACTGTGAAAAGGCTTAAATGACTTTTTTTAATTAAGTTTGAAGAATGCGCTCAAACCAAATGTCCTAAAACTACATTTCCAAATGTAACTACTAGATTGTGATAAAATACACTATTGGGTGAAGTTTGGTTGACTTCTGCGCAGCGGTTTGGGAGTTAACATAAAAATTACATTTCTCGGCCATATCGCATAGATCTCACTGTGAAAAGGCTTAAATGGCTTTTTTGACCTAAGTTTGAGGATTGCGCTCAAATCAAATGTCCTAGAACCAAATTTCCACATGTAACTACTAGATTGTGATACAATACACTAATGGGTGAAGTTTGGTTGACTTCTGCGCAGCGGTTTGGGAGTGAACATCAAAATTACATTTCTCGGCCATATCGCATAGATCTCACTGTGAAAAGGCTTAAATGACTTTTTTTAATTAAGTTTGAAAATTGCGCTCAAACCAAATGTCCTAAAACTAAATTTCCATATGTAACTACTAGATTGTGATAAAATACACTATTGGGTGAAGTTTGGTTGACTTCTGCGCAGCGGTTTGGGAGTTAAAATCAAAATTACATTTCTCGGCCATATCGCATAGATCTCACTGTGAAAAGGCTTAAATGGCTTTTTTGACCTAAGTTTGAGGATTGCGCTCAAATCAAATGTCCTAGAACCAAATTTCCACATGTAACTACTAGATTGTGATACAATACACTATTGGGTGAAGTTTGGTTGACTTCTGCGCAGCGGTTTGGGAGTGAACATCAAAATTACATTTCTCGGCCATATCGCATAGATCTCACTGTGAAAAGGCTTAAATGGCTTTTTTGACCTAAGTTTGATGATTGCGCTCAAACCAAATGTCCTAGAACTAAATTTCCAAATGTAACTACTAGATTGTGACAAATACACTATTGGGTGAAGTTTGGTTGACTTCTGCGCAGCGGTTTGGGAGTTAACATCAAAATTACATTTCTCGGCCATATCGCATAGATCTCACTGTGAAAAGGCTTAAATGACTTTTTTTAATTAAGTTTGAAGATTGCGCTCAAACCAAATGTCCTAGAACTAAATTTCCAAATGTAACTACTAGATTATGATAAAATACACTATTGGGTGAAGTTTGGTTGACTTCTGCGCAGCGGTTTGGGAGTTAAAATCAAAATTACATTTCTCGGCCATATCGCATAGATCTCACTGTGAAAAGGCTTAAATGGCTTTTTTGACCTAAGTTTGAGGATTTCGCTCAAATCAAATGTCCTAGACCCAAATTTCCACATGTAACTACTAGATTGTGATACAATACACTAATGGGTGAAGTTTGGTTGACTTCTCCGCAGCGGTTTGGGAGTGAACATCAAAATTACATTTCTCGGCCATATCGCATAGATCTCACTGTGAAAAGGCTTAAATGACTTTTTTTAATTAAGTTTGAAGAATGCGCTCAAACCAAATGTCCTAAAACTAAATTTCCAAATGTAACTACTAGATTGTGATAAAATACACTATTGGGTGAAGTTTGGTTGACTTCTGCGCAGCGGTTTGGGAGTTAACATCAAAATTACATTTCCCGGCCATATCGCATAGATCTCACTGTGAAAAGGCTTAAATGGCTTTTTTGACCTAAGTTTGAGGATTGCGCTCAAATCAAATGTCCTAGAACCAAATTTCTACATGTAACTACTAGATTGTGATACAATACACTAATGGGTGAAGTTTGGTTGACTTCTGCGCAGCGGTTTGGGAGTGAACATCAAAATTACATTTCTCGGCCATATCGCATAGATCTCACTGTGAAAAGGCTTAAATGACTTTTTTTAATTAAGTTTGAAAATTGCGCTCAAACCAAATGTCCTAAAACTAAATTTCCAAATGTAACTACTAGATTGTGATAAAATACACTATTGGGTGAAGTTTGGTTGACTTCTGCGCAGCGGTTTGGGAGTTAACATCAAAATTACATTTCTCGGCCATATCGCATAGATCTCACTGTGAAAAGGCTTAAATGGCTTTTTTGACCTAAATTTGAGAATTGCGCTCAAATCAAATGTCCTAGAACCAAATTTTCACATGTAACTACTAGATTGTGATACAATACACTATTGGGTGAAGTTTGGTTGACTTCTGCGCAGCGGTTTGGGAGTTAACATCAAAATTACATTTCTCGGCCATATCGCATAGATCTCACTGTGAAAAGGCTTAAATGGCTTTTTTGACCTAAGTTTGATGATTGCGCTCAAACCAAATGTCCTAGAACTAAATTTCCAAATGTAACTACTAGATTGTGATAAAATACACTATTGGGTGAAGTTTGGTTGACTTCTGCGCAGCGGTTTGGGAGTTAACATCAAAATTACATTTCTCGGCCATATCGCATAGATCTCACTGTGAAAAGGCTTAAATGACTTTTTTTAATTAAGTTTGAAGATTGCGCTCAAACCAAATGTCCTAGAACTAAATTTCCAAATGTAACTACTAGATTATGATAAAATACACTATTGGGTGAAGTTTGGTTGACTTCTGCGCAGCGGTTTGGGAGTTAAAATCAAAATTACATTTCTCGGCCATATCGCATAGATCTCACTGTGAAAAGGCTTAAATGGCTTTTTTGACCTAAGTTTGAGGATTTCGCTCAAATCAAATGTCCTAGACCCAAATTTCCACATGTAACTACTAGATTGTGATACAATACACTAATGGGTGAAGTTTGGTTGACTTCTCCGCAGCGGTTTGGGAGTGAACATCAAAATTACATTTCTCGGCCATATCGCATAGATCTCACTGTGAAAAGGCTTAAATGACTTTTTTTAATTAAGTTTGAAGAATGCGCTCAAACCAAATGTCCTAAAACTACATTTCCAAATGTAACTACTAGATTGTGATAAAATACACTATTGGGTGAAGTTTGGTTGACTTCTGCGCAGCGGTTTGGGAGTTAACATAAAAATTACATTTCTCGGCCATATCGCATAGATCTCACTGTGAAAAGGCTTAAATGGCTTTTTTGACCTAAGTTTGAGGATTGCGCTCAAATCAAATGTCCTAGAACCAAATTTCCACATGTAACTACTAGATTGTGATACAATACACTAATGGGTGAAGTTTGGTTGACTTCTGCGCAGCGGTTTGGGAGTGAACATCAAAATTACATTTCTCGGCCATATCGCATAGATCTCACTGTGAAAAGGCTTAAATGACTTTTTTTAATTAAGTTTGAAAATTGCGCTCAAACCAAATGTCCTAAAACTAAATTTCCATATGTAACTACTAGATTGTGATAAAATACACTATTGGGTGAAGTTTGGTTGACTTCTGCGCAGCGGTTTGGGAGTTAACATCAAAATTACATTTCTCGGCCATATCGCATAGATCTCACTGTGAAAAGGCTTAAATGGCTTTTTTGACCTAAGTTTGAGAATTGCGCTCAAATCAAATGTCCTAGAACCAAATTTCCACATGTAACTACTAAATTGTGATACAATACACTATTGGGTGAAGTTTGGTTGACTTCTGCGCAGCGGTTTGGGAGTTAAAATCAAAATTACATTTCTCGGCCATATCGCATAGATCTCACTGTGAAAAGGCTTAAATGGCTTTTTTGACCTAAGTTTGAGAATTGCGCTCAAATCAAATGTCCTAGAACCAAATTTCCACATGTAAATACTAGATTGTGATACAATACACTATTGGTTGAAGTTTGGTTGACTTCTGCGCAGCGGTTTGGGAGTTAACATCAAAATTACATTTCTCGGCCATATCGCATAGATCTCACTGTGAAAAGGCTTAAATGACTTTTTTTAATTAAGTTTGAAGAATGCGCTCAAACCAAATGTCCTAAAACTAAATTTCCAAATGTAACTACTAGATTGTGATAAAATACACTATTGGGTAAAGTTTGGTTGACTTCTGCGCAGCGGTTTGGGAGTTAACATAAAAATTACATTTCTCGGCCATATCGCCTAGATCTCACTGTGAAAAGGCTTAAATGGCTTTTTTGACTTAAGTTTGAGGATTGAGCTCAAATCAAATGTCCTAGAACCAAATTTCCACATGTAACTACTAGATTGTGATACAATACACTAATGGGTGAAGTTTGGTTGACTTCTGCGCAGCGGTTTGGGAGTGAACATCAAAATTACATTTCTCGGCCATATCGCATAGATCTCACTGTGAAAAGGCTTAAATGACTTTTTTTAATTAAGTTTGAAAATTGCGCTCAAACCAAATGTCCTAAAACTAAATTTCCAAATGTAACTACTAGATTGTGATAAAATACACTATTGGGTGAAGTTTGGTTGACTTCTGCGCAGCGGTTTGGGAGTTAACATCAAAATTACATTTCTCGGCCATATCGCATAGATCTCACTGTGAAAAGGCTTAAATGGCTTTTTTGACCTAAGTTTGATGATTGCGCTCAAACCAAATGTCCTAGAACTAAATTTCCAAATGTAACTACTAGATTGTGATAAAATACACTATTGGGTGAAGTTTGGTTGACTTCTGCGCAGCGGTTTGGGAGTTAACATCAAAATTACATTTCTCGGCCATATCGCATAGATCTCACTGTGAAAAGGCTTAAATGACTTTTTTTAATTAAGTTTGAAGATTGCGCTCAAACCAAATGTCCTAGAACTAAATTTCCAAATGTAACTACTAGATTATGATAAAATACACTATTGGGTGAAGTTTGGTTGACTTCTGCGCAGCGGTTTGGGAGTTAAAATCAAAATTACATTTCTCGGCCATATCGCATAGATCTCACTGTGAAAAGGCTTAAATGGCTTTTTTGACCTAAGTTTGAGGATTTCGCTCAAATCAAATGTCCTAGACCCAAATTTCCACATGTAACTACTAGATTGTGATACAATACACTAATGGGTGAAGTTTGGTTGACTTCTCCGCAGCGGTTTGGGAGTGAACATCAAAATTACATTTCTCGGCCATATCGCATAGATCTCACTGTGAAAAGGCTTAAATGACTTTTTTTAATTAAGTTTGAAGAATGCGCTCAAACCAAATGTCCTAAAACTACATTTCCAAATGTAACTACTAGATTGTGATAAAATACACTATTGGGTGAAGTTTGGTTGACTTCTGCGCAGCGGTTTGGGAGTTAACATAAAAATTACATTTCTCGGCCATATCGCATAGATCTCACTGTGAAAAGGCTTAAATGGCTTTTTTGACCTAAGTTGAGGATTGCGCTCAAATCAAATGTCCTAGAACCAAATTTCCACATGTAACTACTAGATTGTGATACAATACACTACTGGGTGAAGTTTGGTTGACTTCTGCGCAGCGGTTTGGGAGTTAACATCAAAATTACATTTCTCGGCCATATCGCATAGATCTCACTGTGAAAAGGCTTAAATGGCTTTTTTGACCTAAGTTTGATGATTGCGCTCAAACCAAATGTCCTAGAACTAAATTTCCAAATGTAACTACTAGATTGTGATAAAATACACTATTGGGTGAAGTTTGGTTGACTTCTGCGCAGCGGTTTGGGAGTTAACATCAAAATTACATTTCTCGGCCATATCGCATAGATCTCACTGTGAAAAGGCTTAAATGGCTTTTTTGACCTAAGTTTGAGAATTGCGCTCAAATCAAATGTCCTAGAACCAAATTTCCACATGTAACTACTAGATTGTGATACAATACACTACTGGGTGAAGTTTGGTTGACTTCTGCGCAGCGGTTTGGGAGTTAACATCAAAATTACATTTCTCGACCATATCGCATAGATCTCACTGTGAAAAGGCTTAAATGACTTTTTTTAATTAAGTTTGAAGATTGCGCTCAAACCAAATGTCCTAGAACTAAATTTCCAAATGTAACTACTAGATTATGATAAAATACACTATTGGGTGAAGTTTGGTTGACTTCTGCGCAGGGGTTTGGGAGTTAACATCAAAATTACATTTCTCGGCCATATCGCATAGATCTCACTGTGAAAAGGCTTAAATGACTTTTTTGACCTAAGTTTGAGAATTGCGCTCAAATCAAATGTCCTAGAACCAAATTTCCACATGTAACTACTAGATTGTGATACAATACACTATTGGGTGAAGTTTGGTTGACTTCTGCGCAGCGGTTTGGGAGTTAACATCAAAATTACATTTCTCGGCCATATCGCATAGATCTCACTGTGAAAAGGCTTAAATGA
The DNA here is from genome assembly GCF_030265065.1 of Corythoichthys intestinalis. Lineage (NCBI taxonomy): Eukaryota > Metazoa > Chordata > Actinopteri > Syngnathiformes > Syngnathidae > Corythoichthys > Corythoichthys intestinalis. The sequence continues at coordinate 84,354,982 of NC_080395.1, forward strand.
CTTTTTTTAATTAAGTTTGAAGATTGCGCTCAAACCAAATGTCCTAGAACTAAATTTCCAAATGTAACTACTAGAATTGTGATAAAATACACTATTGGGTGAAGTTTGGTTGACTTCTGCGCAGCGGTTTGGGAGTTAACATCAAAATTACATTTCTCGGCCATATCGCATAGATCTCACTGTGAAAAGGCTTAAATGACTTTTTTAAATTAAGTTTGAAGATTGCGCTCAAACCAAATGTCCTAGAACTAAATTTCCAAATGTAACTACTAGATTATGATAAAATACACTATTGGGTGAAGTTTGGTTGACTTCTGCGCAGCGGTTTGGGAGTTAAAATCAAAATTACATTTCTCGGCCATATCGCATAGATCTCACTGTGAAAAGGCTTAAATGGCTTTTTTGACCTAAGTTTGAGGATTTCGCTCAAATCAAATGTCCTAGACCCAAATTTCCACATGTAACTACTAGATTGTGATACAATACACTAATGGGTGAAGTTTGGTTGACTTCTCCGCAGCGGTTTGGGAGTGAACATCAAAATTACATTTCTCGGCCATATCGCATAGATCTCACTGTGAAAAGGCTTAAATGACTTTTTTTAATTAAGTTTGAAGAATGCGCTCAAACCAAATGTCCTAAAACTACATTTCCAAATGTAACTACTAGATTGTGATAAAATACACTATTGGGTGAAGTTTGGTTGACTTCTGCGCAGCGGTTTGGGAGTTAACATAAAAATTACATTTCTCGGCCATATCGCATAGATCTCACTGTGAAAAGGCTTAAATGGCTTTTTTGACCTAAGTTGAGGATTGCGCTCAAATCAAATGTCCTAGAACCAAATTTCCACATGTAACTACTAGATTGTGATACAATACACTAATGGGTGAAGTTTGGTTGACTTCTCCGCAGCGGTTTGGGAGTGAACATCAAAATTACATTTCTCGGCCATATCGCATAGATCTCACTGTGAAAAGGCTTAAATGACTTTTTTTAATTAAGTTTGAAGATTGCGCTCAAACCAAATGTCCTAGAACTAAATTTCCAAATGTAACTACTAGATTATGATAAAATACACTATTGGGTGAAGTTTGGTTGACTTCTGCGCAGCGGTTTGGGAGTTAAAATCAAAATTACATTTCTCGGCCATATCGCATAGATCTCACTGTGAAAAGGCTTAAATGGCTTTTTTGACCTAAGTTTGAGGATTTCGCTCAAATCAAATGTCCTAGACCCAAATTTCCACATGTAACTACTAGATTGTGATACAATACACTAATGGGTGAAGTTTGGTTGACTTCTGCGCAGCGGTTTGGGAGTTAACATCAAAACTAGATTTCTCGGCCATATCGCATAGATCTCACTGTGAAAAGGCTTAAATGACTTTTTTTAATTAAGTTTGAAAATTGCGCTCAAACCAAATGTCCTAAAACTAAATTTCCATATGTAACTACTAGATTGTGATAAAATACACTATTGGGTGAAGTTTGGTTGACTTCTGCGCAGCGGTTTGGGAGTTAACATCAAAATTACATTTCTCGGCCATATCGCATAGATCTCACTGTGAAAAGACTTAAATGGCTTTTTTGACCTAAGTTTGAGAATTGCGCTCAAATCAAATGTCCTAGAACCAAATTTCCACATGTAACTACTAAATTGTGATACAATACACTATTGGGTGAAGTTTGGTTGACTTCTGCGCAGCGGTTTGGGAGTTAACATCAAAATTACATTTCTCGGCCATATCGCATAGATCTCACTGTGAAAAGGCTTAAATGGCTTTTTTGACCTAAGTTTGATGATTGCGCTCAAACCAAATGTCCTAGAACTAAATTTCCAAATGTAACTACTAGATTGTGATAAAATACACTATTGGGTGAAGTTTGGTTGACTTCTGCGCAGCGGTTTGGGAGTTAACATCAAAATTACATTTCTCGGCCATATCGCATAGATCTCACTGTGAAAAGGCTTAAATGGCTTTTTTGACCTAAGTTTGAGAATTGCGCTCAAATCAAATGTCCTAGAACCAAATTTCCACATGTAACTACTAGATTGTGATACAATACACTACTGGGTGAAGTTTGGTTGACTTCTCCGCAGCGGTTTGGGAGTTAACATCAAAATTACATTTCTCGGCCATATCGCATAGATCTCACTGTGAAAAGGCTTAAATGACTTTTTTTAATTAAGTTTGAAGATTGCGCTCAAACCAAATGTCCTAGAACTAAATTTCCAAATGTAACTACTAGATTGTGATAAAATACACTATTGGGTGAAGTTTGGTTGACTTCTGCGCAGCGGTTTGGGAGTTAACATAAAAATTACATTTCTCGGCCATATCGCATAGATCTCACTGTGAAAAGGCTTAAATGGCTTTTTTGACCTAAGTTGAGGATTGCGCTCAAATCAAATGTCCTAGAACCAAATTTCCACATGTAACTACTAGATTGTGATACAATACACTAATGGGTGAAGTTTATTTGACTTCTCCGCAGCGGTTTGGGAGTAAACATCAAAATTACATTTCTCGGCCATATCGCATAGATCTCACTGTGAAAAGGCTTAAATGACTTTTTTTAATTAAGTTTGAAGATTGCGCTCAAACCAAATGTCCTAGAACTAAATTTCCAAATGTAACTACTAGATTATGATAAAATACACTATTGGGTGAAGTTTGGTTGACTTCTGCGCAGCGGTTTGGGAGTTAAAATCAAAATTACATTTCTCGGCCATATCGCATAGATCTCACTGTGAAAAGGCTTAAATGGCTTTTTTGACCTAAGTTTGAGGATTTCGCTCAAATCAAATGTCCTAGACCCAAATTTCCACATGTAACTACTAGATTGTGATACAATACACTAATGGGTGAAGTTTGGTTGACTTCTGCGCAGCGGTTTGGGAGTTAACATCAAAACTAGATTTCTCGGCCATATCGCATAGATCTCACTGTGAAAAGGCTTAAATGACTTTTTTTAATTAAGTTTGAAAATTGCGCTCAAACCAAATGTCCTAAAACTAAATTTCCATATGTAACTACTAGATTGTGATAAAATACACTATTGGGTGAAGTTTGGTTGACTTCTGCGCAGCGGTTTGGGAGTTAACATCAAAATTACATTTCTCGGCCATATCGCATAGATCTCACTGTGAAAAGACTTAAATGGCTTTTTTGACCTAAGTTTGAGAATTGCGCTCAAATCAAATGTCCTAGAACCAAATTTCCACATGTAACTACTAAATTGTGATACAATACACTATTGGGTGAAGTTTGGTTGACTTCTGCGCAGCGGTTTGGGAGTTAACATCAAAATTACATTTCTCGGCCATATCGCATAGATCTCACTGTGAAAAGGCTTAAATGGCTTTTTTGACCTAAGTTTGATGATTGCGCTCAAACCAAATGTCCTAGAACTAAATTTCCAAATGTAACTACTAGATTGTGATAAAATACACTATTGGGTGAAGTTTGGTTGACTTCTGCGCAGCGGTTTGGGAGTTAACATCAAAATTACATTTCTCGGCCATATCGCATAGATCTCACTGTGAAAAGGCTTAAATGGCTTTTTTGACCTAAGTTTGAGAATTGCGCTCAAATCAAATGTCCTAGAACCAAATTTCCACATGTAACTACTAGATTGTGATACAATACACTACTGGGTGAAGTTTGGTTGACTTCTGCGCAGCGGTTTGGGAGTTAACATCAAAATTACATTTCTCGGCCATATCGCATAGATCTCACTGTGAAAAGGCTTAAATGACTTTTTTTAATTAAGTTTGAAGATTGCGCTCAAACCAAATGTCCTAGAACTAAATTTCCAAATGTAACTACTAGATTATGATAAAATACACTATTGGGTGAAGTTTGGTTGACTTCTGCGCAGGGGTTTGGGAGTTAACATCAAAATTACATTTCTCGGCCATATCGCATAGATCTCACTGTGAAAAGGCTTAAATGACTTTTTTGACCTAAGTTTGAGAATTGCGCTCAAATCAAATGTCCTAGAACCAAATTTCCACATGTAACTACTAGATTGTGATACAATACACTATTGGGTGAAGTTTGGTTGACTTCTGCGCAGCGGTTTGGGAGTTAACATCAAAATTACATTTCTCGGCCATATCGCATAGATCTCACTGTGAAAAGGCTTAAATGACTTTTTTTAATTAAGTTTGAAGATTGCGCTCAAACCAAATGTCCTAGAACTAAATTTCCAAATGTAACTACTAGATTATGATAAAATACACTATTGGGTGAAGTTTGGTTGACTTTTGCGCAGTGGTTTGGGAGTTAAAATCAAAATTACATTTCTCGGCCATATCGCATAGATCTCACTGTGAAAAGGCTTAAATGGCTTTTTTGACCTAAGTTTGAGGATTGCGCTCAAATCAAATGTCCTAGACCCAAATTTCCACATGTAACTACTAGATTGTGATACAATACACTAATGGGTGAAGTTTGGTTGACTTCTCCGCAGCGGTTTGGGAGTGAACATCAAAATTACATTTCTCGGCCATATCGCATAGATCTCACTGTGAAAAGGCTTAAATGACTTTTTTTAATTAAGTTTGAAGAATGCGCTCAAACCAAATGTCCTAAAACTACATTTCCAAATGTAACTACTAGATTGTGATAAAATACACTATTGGGTGAAGTTTGGTTGACTTCTGCGCAGCGGTTTGGGAGTTAACATAAAAATTACATTTCTCGGCCATATCGCATAGATCTCACTGTGAAAAGGCTTAAATGGCTTTTTTGACCTAAGTTGAGGATTGCGCTCAAATCAAATGTCCTAGAACCAAATTTCCACATGTAACTACTAGATTGTGATACAATACACTAATGGGTGAAGTTTGGTTGACTTCTCCGCAGCGGTTTGGGAGTGAACATCAAAATTACATTTCTCGGCCATATCGCATAGATCTCACTGTGAAAAGGCTTAAATGACTTTTTTTAATTAAGTTTGAAGATTGCGCTCAAACCAAATGTCCTAGAACTAAATTTCCAAATGTAACTACTAGATTATGATAAAATACACTATTGGGTGAAGTTTGGTTGACTTCTGCGCAGCGGTTTGGGAGTTAAAATCAAAATTACATTTCTCGGCCATATCGCATAGATCTCACTGTGAAAAGGCTTAAATGGCTTTTTTGACCTAAGTTTGAGGATTTCGCTCAAATCAAATGTCCTAGACCCAAATTTCCACATGTAACTACTAGATTGTGATACAATACACTAATGGGTGAAGTTTGGTTGACTTCTGCGCAGCGGTTTGGGAGTTAACATCAAAACTAGATTTCTCGGCCATATCGCATAGATCTCACTGTGAAAAGGCTTAAATGACTTTTTTTAATTAAGTTTGAAAATTGCGCTCAAACCAAATGTCCTAAAACTAAATTTCCATATGTAACTACTAGATTGTGATAAAATACACTATTGGGTGAAGTTTGGTTGACTTCTGCGCAGCGGTTTGGGAGTTAACATCAAAATTACATTTCTCGGCCATATCGCATAGATCTCACTGTGAAAAGACTTAAATGGCTTTTTTGACCTAAGTTTGAGAATTGCGCTCAAATCAAATGTCCTAGAACCAAATTTCCACATGTAACTACTAAATTGTGATACAATACACTATTGGGTGAAGTTTGGTTGACTTCTGCGCAGCGGTTTGGGAGTTAAAATCAAAATTACATTTCTCGGCCATATCGCATAGATCTCACTGTGAAAAGGCTTAAATGGCTTTTTTGACCTAAGTTTGAGGATTTCGCTCAAATCAAATGTCCTAGACCCAAATTTCCACATGTAACTACTAGATTGTGATACAATACACTAATGGGTGAAGTTTGGTTGACTTCTGCGCAGCGGTTTGGGAGTTAACATCAAAACTAGATTTCTCGGCCATATCGCATAGATCTCACTGTGAAAAGGCTTAAATGACTTTTTTTAATTAAGTTTGAAAATTGCGCTCAAACCAAATGTCCTAAAACTAAATTTCCATATGTAACTACTAGATTGTGATAAAATACACTATTGGGTGAAGTTTGGTTGACTTCTGCGCAGCGGTTTGGGAGTTAACATCAAAATTACATTTCTCGGCCATATCGCATAGATCTCACTGTGAAAAGACTTAAATGGCTTTTTTGACCTAAGTTTGAGAATTGCGCTCAAATCAAATGTCCTAGAACCAAATTTCCACATGTAACTACTAAATTGTGATACAATACACTATTGGGTGAAGTTTGGTTGACTTCTGCGCAGCGGTTTGGGAGTTAACATCAAAATTACATTTCTCGGCCATATCGCATAGATCTCACTGTGAAAAGGCTTAAATGACTTTTTTTAATTAAGTTTGAAGATTGCGCTCAAACCAAATGTCCTAGAACTAAATTTCCAAATGTAACTACTAGATTGTGATAAAATACACTATTGGGTGAAGTTTGGTTGACTTTTGCGCAGTGGTTTGGGAGTTAAAATCAAAATTACATTTCTCGGCCATATCGCATAGATCTCACTGTGAAAAGGCTTAAATGGCTTTTTTGACCTAAGTTTGAGGATTGCGCTCAAATCAAATGTCCTAGACCCAAATTTCCACATGTAACTACTAGATTGTGATACAATACACTAATGGGTGAAGTTTGGTTGACTTCTCCGCAGCGGTTTGGGAGTGAACATCAAAATTACATTTCTCGGCCATATCGCATAGATCTCACTGTGAAAAGGCTTAAATGACTTTTTTTAATTAAGTTTGAAGAATGCGCTCAAACCAAATGTCCTAAAACTACATTTCCAAATGTAACTACTAGATTGTGATAAAATACACTATTGGGTGAAGTTTGGTTGACTTCTGCGCAGCGGTTTGGGAGTTAACATAAAAATTACATTTCTCGGCCATATCGCATAGATCTCACTGTGAAAAGGCTTAAATGGCTTTTTTGACCTAAGTTGAGGATTGCGCTCAAATCAAATGTCCTAGAACCAAATTTCCACATGTAACTACTAGATTGTGATACAATACACTAATGGGTGAAGTTTGGTTGACTTCTCCGCAGCGGTTTGGGAGTGAACATCAAAATTACATTTCTCGGCCATATCGCATAGATCTCACTGTGAAAAGGCTTAAATGACTTTTTTTAATTAAGTTTGAAGATTGCGCTCAAACCAAATGTCCTAGAACTAAATTTCCAAATGTAACTACTAGATTATGATAAAATACACTATTGGGTGAAGTTTGGTTGACTTCTGCGCAGCGGTTTGGGAGTTAAAATCAAAATTACATTTCTCGGCCATATCGCATAGATCTCACTGTGAAAAGGCTTAAATGGCTTTTTTGACCTAAGTTTGAGGATTTCGCTCAAATCAAATGTCCTAGACCCAAATTTCCACATGTAACTACTAGATTGTGATACAATACACTAATGGGTGAAGTTTGGTTGACTTCTGCGCAGCGGTTTGGGAGTTAACATCAAAACTAGATTTCTCGGCCATATCGCATAGATCTCACTGTGAAAAGGCTTAAATGACTTTTTTTAATTAAGTTTGAAAATTGCGCTCAAACCAAATGTCCTAAAACTAAATTTCCATATGTAACTACTAGATTGTGATAAAATACACTATTGGGTGAAGTTTGGTTGACTTCTGCGCAGCGGTTTGGGAGTTAACATCAAAATTACATTTCTCGGCCATATCGCATAGATCTCACTGTGAAAAGACTTAAATGGCTTTTTTGACCTAAGTTTGAGAATTGCGCTCAAATCAAATGTCCTAGAACCAAATTTCCACATGTAACTACTAAATTGTGATACAATACACTATTGGGTGAAGTTTGGTTGACTTCTGCGCAGCGGTTTGGGAGTTAAAATCAAAATTACATTTCTCGGCCATATCGCATAGATCTCACTGTGAAAAGGCTTAAATGGCTTTTTTGACCTAAGTTTGAGGATTTCGCTCAAATCAAATGTCCTAGACCCAAATTTCCACATGTAACTACTAGATTGTGATACAATACACTAATGGGTGAAGTTTGGTTGACTTCTGCGCAGCGGTTTGGGAGTTAACATCAAAACTAGATTTCTCGGCCATATCGCATAGATCTCACTGTGAAAAGGCTTAAATGACTTTTTTTAATTAAGTTTGAAAATTGCGCTCAAACCAAATGTCCTAAAACTAAATTTCCATATGTAACTACTAGATTGTGATAAAATACACTATTGGGTGAAGTTTGGTTGACTTCTGCGCAGCGGTTTGGGAGTTAACATCAAAATTACATTTCTCGGCCATATCGCATAGATCTCACTGTGAAAAGACTTAAATGGCTTTTTTGACCTAAGTTTGAGAATTGCGCTCAAATCAAATGTCCTAGAACCAAATTTCCACATGTAACTACTAAATTGTGATACAATACACTATTGGGTGAAGTTTGGTTGACTTCTGCGCAGCGGTTTGGGAGTTAACATCAAAATTACATTTCTCGGCCATATCGCATAGATCTCACTGTGAAAAGGCTTAAATGGCTTTTTTGACCTAAGTTTGATGATTGCGCTCAAACCAAATGTCCTAGAACTAAATTTCCAAATGTAACTACTAGATTGTGATAAAATACACTATTGGGTGAAGTTTGGTTGACTTCTGCGCAGCGGTTTGGGAGTTAACATCAAAATTACATTTCTCGGCCATATCGCATAGATCTCACTGTGAAAAGGCTTAAATGGCTTTTTTGACCTAAGTTTGAGAATTGCGCTCAAATCAAATGTCCTAGAACCAAATTTCCACATGTAACTACTAGATTGTGATACAATACACTACTGGGTGAAGTTTGGTTGACTTCTGCGCAGCGGTTTGGGAGTTAACATCAAAATTACATTTCTCGGCCATATCGCATAGATCTCACTGTGAAAAGGCTTAAATGACTTTTTTTAATTAAGTTTGAAGATTGCGCTCAAACCAAATGTCCTAGAACTAAATTTCCAAATGTAACTACTAGATTATGATAAAATACACTATTGGGTGAAGTTTGGTTGACTTCTGCGCAGGGGTTTGGGAGTTAACATCAAAATTACATTTCTCGGCCATATCGCATAGATCTCACTGTGAAAAGGCTTAAATGACTTTTTTGACCTAAGTTTGAGAATTGCGCTCAAATCAAATGTCCTAGAACCAAATTTCCACATGTAACTACTAGATTGTGATAAAATACACTATTGGGTGAAGTTTGGTTGACTTCTGCGCAGCGGTTTGGGAGTTAACATCAAAATTACATTTCTCGGCCATATCGCATAGATCTCACTGTGAAAAGGCTTAAATGACTTTTTTTAATTAAGTTTGAAGATTGCGCTCAAACCAAATGTCCTAGAACTAAATTTCCAAATGTAACTACTAGATTATGATAAAATACACTATTGGGTGAAGTTTGGTTGACTTTTGCGCAGTGGTTTGGGAGTTAAAATCAAAATTACATTTCTCGGCCATATCGCATAGATCTCACTGTGAAAAGGCTTAAATGGCTTTTTTGACCTAAGTTTGAGGATTGCGCTCAAATCAAATGTCCTAGACCCAAATTTCCACATGTAACTACTAGATTGTGATACAATACACTAATGGGTGAAGTTTGGTTGACTTCTCCGCAGCGGTTTGGGAGTGAACATCAAAATTACATTTCTCGGCCATATCGCATAGATCTCACTGTGAAAAGGCTTAAATGACTTTTTTTAATTAAGTTTGAAGAATGCGCTCATACCAAATGTCCTAAAACTAAATTTCCAAATGTAACTACTAGATTGTGATAAAATACACTATTGGGTGAAGTTTGGTTGACTTCTGCGCAGCGGTTTGGGAGTTAACATCAAAATTACATTTCTCGGCCATATCGCATAGATCTCACTGTGAAAAGGCTTAAATGGCTTTTTTGACCTAAGTTTGAGGATTGCGCTCAAATCAAATGTCCTAAAACCAAATTTCCACATGTAACTACTAGATTGTGATACAATACACTAATGGGTGAAGTTTGGTTGACTTCTGCGCAGCGGTTTGGGAGTGAACATCAAAATTACATTTCTCGGCCATATCGCATAGATCTCACTGTGAAAAGGCTTAAATGACTTTTTTTAATTAAGTTTGAAAATTGCGCTCAAACCAAATGTCCTAAAACTAAATTTCCAAATGTAACTACTAGATTGTGATAAAATACACTATTGGGTGAAGTTTGGTTGACTTCTGCGCAGCGGTTTGGGAGTTAACATCAAAATTACATTTCTCGGCCATATCGCATAGATCTCACTGTGAAAAGGCTTAAATGGCTTTTTTGACCTAAGTTTGAGAATTGCGCTCAAATCAAATGTCCTAGAACCAAATTTCCACATGTAAATACTAGATTGTGATACAATACACTATTGGGTGAAGTTTGGTTGACTTCTGCGCAGCGGTTTGGGAGTTAACATCAAAATTACATTTCTCGGCCATATCGCATAGATCTCACTGTGAAAAGGCTTAAATGGCTTTTTTGACCTTAGTTTGATGATTGCGCTCAAACCAAATGTCCTAGAACTAAATTTCCAAATGTAACTACTAGATTGTGATAAAATACACTATTGGGTGAAGTTTGGTTGACTTCTGCGCAGCGGTTTGGGAGTTAACATCAAAATTACATTTCTCGGCCATATCGCATAGATCTCACTGTGAAAAGGCTTAAATGGCTTTTTTGACCTAAGTTTGAGAATTGCGCTCAAATCAAATGTCCTAGAACCAAATTTCCACATGTAACTACTAGATTGTGATACAATACACTATTGGGTGAAGTTTGGTTGACTTCTGCGCAGCGGTTTGGGAGTTAACATCAAAATTACATTTCTCGGCCATATCGCATAGATCTCACTGTGAAAAGGCTTAATAAATGGCTTTTTTGACCTAAGTTTGAAGATTGCGCTCAAACCAAATGTCCTAGAACTAAATTTCCAAATGTAACTACTAGAATTGTGATAAAATACACTATTGGGTGAAGTTTGGTTGACTTCTGCGCAGCGGTTTGGGAGTTAACATCAAAATTACATTTCTCGGCCATATCGCATAGATCTCACTGTGAAAAGGCTTAAATGACTTTTTTAAATTAAGTTTGAAGATTGCGCTCAAACCAAATGTCCTAGAACTAAATTTCCAAATGTAACTACTAGATTATGATAAAATACACTATTGGGTGAAGTTTGGTTGACTTCTGCGCAGCGGTTTGGGAGTTAAAATCAAAATTACATTTCTCGGCCATATCGCATAGATCTCACTGTGAAAAGGCTTAAATGGCTTTTTTGACCTAAGTTTGAGGATTTCGCTCAAATCAAATGTCCTAGACCCAAATTTCCACATGTAACTACTAGATTGTGATACAATACACTAATGGGTGAAGTTTGGTTGACTTCTCCGCAGCGGTTTGGGAGTGAACATCAAAATTACATTTCTCGGCCATATCGCATAGATCTCACTGTGAAAAGGCTTAAATGACTTTTTTTAATTAAGTTTGAAGAATGCGCTCAAACCAAATGTCCTAAAACTACATTTCCAAATGTAACTACTAGATTGTGATAAAATACACTATTGGGTGAAGTTTGGTTGACTTCTGCGCAGCGGTTTGGGAGTTAACATAAAAATTACATTTCTCGGCCATATCGCATAGATCTCACTGTGAAAAGGCTTAAATGGCTTTTTTGACCTAAGTTGAGGATTGCGCTCAAATCAAATGTCCTAGAACCAAATTTCCACATGTAACTACTAGATTGTGATACAATACACTAATGGGTGAAGTTTGGTTGACTTCTCCGCAGCGGTTTGGGAGTGAACATCAAAATTACATTTCTCGGCCATATCGCATAGATCTCACTGTGAAAAGGCTTAAATGACTTTTTTTAATTAAGTTTGAAGATTGCGCTCAAACCAAATGTCCTAGAACTAAATTTCCAAATGTAACTACTAGATTATGATAAAATACACTATTGGGTGAAGTTTGGTTGACTTCTGCGCAGCGGTTTGGGAGTTAAAATCAAAATTACATTTCTCGGCCATATCGCATAGATCTCACTGTGAAAAGGCTTAAATGGCTTTTTTGACCTAAGTTTGAGGATTTCGCTCAAATCAAATGTCCTAGACCCAAATTTCCACATGTAACTACTAGATTGTGATACAATACACTAATGGGTGAAGTTTGGTTGACTTCTGCGCAGCGGTTTGGGAGTTAACATCAAAACTAGATTTCTCGGCCATATCGCATAGATCTCACTGTGAAAAGGCTTAAATGACTTTTTTTAATTAAGTTTGAAAATTGCGCTCAAACCAAATGTCCTAAAACTAAATTTCCATATGTAACTACTAGATTGTGATAAAATACACTATTGGGTGAAGTTTGGTTGACTTCTGCGCAGCGGTTTGGGAGTTAACATCAAAATTACATTTCTCGGCCATATCGCATAGATCTCACTGTGAAAAGACTTAAATGGCTTTTTTGACCTAAGTTTGAGAATTGCGCTCAAATCAAATGTCCTAGAACCAAATTTCCACATGTAACTACTAAATTGTGATACAATACACTATTGGGTGAAGTTTGGTTGACTTCTGCGCAGCGGTTTGGGAGTTAAAATCAAAATTACATTTCTCGGCCATATCGCATAGATCTCACTGTGAAAAGGCTTAAATGGCTTTTTTGACCTAAGTTTGAGGATTTCGCTCAAATCAAATGTCCTAGACCCAAATTTCCACATGTAACTACTAGATTGTGATACAATACACTAATGGGTGAAGTTTGGTTGACTTCTGCGCAGCGGTTTGGGAGTTAACATCAAAACTAGATTTCTCGGCCATATCGCATAGATCTCACTGTGAAAAGGCTTAAATGACTTTTTTTAATTAAGTTTGAAAATTGCGCTCAAACCAAATGTCCTAAAACTAAATTTCCATATGTAACTACTAGATTGTGATAAATTACACTATTGGGTGAAGTTTGGTTGACTTCTGCGCAGCGGTTTGGGAGTGAACATCAAAATTACATTTCTCGGCCATATCGCATAGATCTCACTGTGAAAAGGCTTAAATGACTTTTTTTAATTAAGTTTGAAAATTGCGCTCAAACCAAATGTCCTAAAACTAAATTTCCAAATGTAACTACTAGATTGTGATAAAATACACTATTGGGTGAAGTTTGGTTGACTTCTGCGCAGCGGTTTGGGAGTTAACATCAAAATTACATTTCTCGGCCATATCGCATAGATCTCACTGTGAAAAGGCTTAAATGGCTTTTTTGACCTAAGTTTGAGGATTTCGCTCAAATCAAATGTCCTAGACCCAAATTTCCACATGTAACTACTAGATTGTGATACAATACACTAATGGGTGAAGTTTGGTTGACTTCTCCGCAGCGGTTTGGGAGTGAACATCAAAATTACATTTCTCGGCCATATCGCATAGATCTCACTGTGAAAAGGCTTAATTGACTTTTTTTAAATAAGTTTGAAGAATGCGCTCAAACCAAATGTCCTAAAACTAAATTTCCAAATGTAACTACTAGATTGTGATAAAATACACTATTGGGTGAAGTTTGGTTGACTTCTGCGCAGCGGTTTGGGAGTTAACATCAAAATTACATTTCTCGGCCATATCGCATAGATCTCACTGTGAAAAGGCTTAAATGGCTTTTTTGACCTAAGTTTGAGGATTGCGCTCAAATCAAATGTCCTAGAACCAAATTTCCACATGTAACTACTAGATTGTGATACAATACACTATTGGGTGAAGTTTGGTTGACTTCTGCGCAGCGGTTTGGGAGTTAACATCAAAATTACATTTCTCGGCCATATCGCATAGATCTCACTGTGAAAAGGCTTAAATGGCTTTTTTGACCTAAGTTTGAGGATTGCGCTCAAATCAAATGTCCTAGAACCAAATTTCCACATGTAACTACTAGATTGTGATACAATACACTATTGGATGAAGTTTGGTTTACTTCTGCGCAGCGGTTTGGGAGTTAACATCAAAATTACATTTCTCGGCCATATCGCATAGATCTCACTGTGAAAAGGCTTAAATGGCTTTTTTGACCTAAGTTTGATGATTGCGCTCAAACCAAATGTCCTAGAACTAAATTTCCAAATGTAACTACTAGATTGTGATAAAATACACTATTCGGTGAAGTTTGGTTGACCTCTGCGTAGCGGTTTGGGAGTTAACATCAAAATTACATTTCTCGGCCATATCGCATAGATCTCACTGTGAAAAGGCTTAAATGGCTTTTTTGACCTAAGTTTGAGAATTGCGCTCAAATCAAATGTCCTAGAACCAAATTTCCACATGTAACTACTAGATTGTGATACAATACACTAATGGGTGAAGTTTGGTTGACTTCTGCGCAGCGGTTTGGGAGTTAACATCAAAATTACATTTCTCGGCCATATCGCATAGATCTCACTGTGAAAAGGCTTAAATGACTTTTTTTAATTAAGTTTGAAGATTGCGCTCAAACCAAATGTCCTAGAACTTAATTTCCAAATGTAACTACTAGATTATGATAAAATACACTATTGGGTGAAGTTTGGTTGACTTTTGCGCAGCGGTTTGGGAGTTAAAATCAAAATTACATTTCTCGGCCATATAGCATAGATCTCACTGTGAAAAGGCTTAAATGGCTTTTTTGACCTAAGTTTGAGGATTGCGCTCAAATCAAATGTCCTAGACCCAAATTTCCACATGTAACTACTAGATTGTGATACAATACACTAATGGGTGAAGTTTGGTTGACTTCTCCGCAGAGGTTTGGGAGTGAACATCAAAATTACATTTCTCGGCCATATCGCATAGATCTCACTGTGAAAAGGCTTAAATGACTTTTTTTAATTAAGTTTGAAGAATGCGCTCAAACCAAATGTCCTAAAACTAAATTACCAAATGTAACTACTAGATTGTGATAAAATACACTATTGGGTGAAGTTTGGTTGACTTCTGCGCAGCGGTTTGGGAGTTAACATCAAAATTACATTTCTCGGCCATATCGCATAGATCTCACTGTGAAAAGGCTTAAATGGCTTTTTTGACCTAAGTTTGAGGATTGCGCTCAAATCAAATGTCCTAAAACCAAATTTCCACATGTAACTACTAGATTGTGATACAATACACTAATGGGTGAAGTTTGGTTGACTTCTGCGCAGCGGTTTGGGAGTGAACATCAAAATTACATTTCTCGGCCATATCGCATAGATCTCACTGTGAAAAGGCTTAAATGACTTTTTTTAATTAAGTTTGAAAATTGCGCTCAAACCAAATGTCCTAAAACTAAATTTCCAAATGTAACTACTAGATTGTGATAAAATACACTATTGGGTGAAGTTTGGTTGACTTCTGCGCAGCGGTTTGGGAGTTAACATCAAAATTACATTTCTCGGCCATATCGCATAGATCTCACTGTGAAAAGGCTTAAATGGCTTTTTTGACCTAAGTTTGAGAATTGCGCTCAAATCAAATGTCCTAGAACCAAATTTCCACATGTAACTACTAAATTGTGATACAATACACTATTGGGTGAAGTTTGGTTGACTTCTGCGCAGCGGTTTGGGAGTTAACATCAAAATTACATTTCTCGGCCATATCGCATAGATCTCACTGTGAAAAGGCTTAAATGGCTTTTTTGACCTAAGTTTGATGATTGCGCTCAAACCAAATGTCCTAGAACTAAATTTCCAAATGTAACTACTAGATTGTGATACAATACACTATTGGGTGAAGTTTGGTTGACTTCTGCGCAGCGGTTTGGGAGTTAACATCAAAATTACATTTCTCGGCCATATCGCATAGATCTCACTGTGAAAAGGCTTAAATGGCTTTTTTGACCTAAGTTTGAGGATTGCGCTCAAATCAAATGTCCTAGAACCAAATTTCCACATGTAACTACTAGATTGTGATACAATACACTATTGGATGAAGTTTGGTTTACTTCTGCGCAGCGGTTTGGGAGTTAACATCAAAATTACATTTCTCGGCCATATCGCATAGATCTCACTGTGAAAAGGCTTAAATGGCTTTTTTGACCTAAGTTTGATGATTGCGCTCAAACCAAATGTCCTAGAACTAAATTTCCAAATGTAACTACTAGATTGTGATAAAATACACTATTCGGTGAAGTTTGGTTGACCTCTGCGCAGCGGTTTGGGAGTTAACATCAAAATTACATTTCTCGGCCATATCGCATAGATCTCACTGTGAAAAGGCTTAAATGGCTTTTTTGACCTAAGTTTGAGAATTGCGCTCAAATCAAATGTCCTAGAACCAAATTTCCACATGTAACTACTAGATTGTGATACAATACACTAATGGGTGAAGTTTGGTTGACTTCTGCGCAGCGGTTTGGGAGTTAACATCAAAATTACATTTCTCGGCCATATCGCATAGATCTCACTGTGAAAAGGCTTAAATGACTTTTTTTAATTAAGTTTGAAGATTGCGCTCAAACCAAATGTCCTAGAACTTAATTTCCAAATGTAACTACTAGATTATGATAAAATACACTATTGGGTGAAGTTTGGTTGACTTTTGCGCAGCGGTTTGGGAGTTAAAATCAAAATTACATTTCTCGGCCATATAGCATAGATCTCACTGTGAAAAGGCTTAAATGGCTTTTTTGACCTAAGTTTGAGGATTGCGCTCAAATCAAATGTCCTAGACCCAAATTTCCACATGTAACTACTAGATTGTGATACAATACACTAATGGGTGAAGTTTGGTTGACTTCTCCGCAGAGGTTTGGGAGTGAACATCAAAATTACATTTCTCGGCCATATCGCATAGATCTCACTGTGAAAAGGCTTAAATGACTTTTTTTAATTAAGTTTGAAGAATGCGCTCAAACCAAATGTCCTAAAACTAAATTACCAAATGTAACTACTAGATTGTGATAAAATACACTATTGGGTGAAGTTTGGTTGACTTCTGCGCAGCGGTTTGGGAGTTAACATCAAAATTACATTTCTCGGCCATATCGCATAGATCTCACTGTGAAAAGGCTTAAATGGCTTTTTTGACCTAAGTTTGAGGATTGCGCTCAAATCAAATGTCCTAAAACCAAATTTCCACATGTAACTACTAGATTGTGATAAAATACACTATTGGGTGAAGTTTGTTTGACTTCTGCGCAGCGGTTTGGGAGTTAACATCAAAATTACATTTCTCAGCCATATCGCATAGATCTCACTGTGAAAAGGCTTAAATGGCTTTTTTGACCTAAGTTTGAGGATTGCGCTCAAATCAAATGTCCTAGAACCAAATTTCCACATGTAAATACTAGATTGTGATACAATACACTATTGGGTGAAGTTTGGTTGACTTCTGCGCAGCGGTTTGGGAGTTAACATCAAAATTACATTTCTCGGCCATATCGCATAGATCTCACTGTGAAAAGGCTTAAATGGCTTTTTTGACCTTAGTTTGATGATTGCGCTCAAACCAAATGTCCTAGAACTAAATTTCCAAATGTAACTACTAGATTGTGATAAAATACACTATTGGGTGAAGTTTGGTTGACTTCTGCGCAGCGGTTTGGGAGTTAACATCAAAATTACATTTCTCGGCCATATCGCATAGATCTCACTGTGAAAAGGCTTAAATGGCTTTTTTGACCTAAGTTTGAGAATTGCGCTCAAATCAAATGTCCTAGAACCAAATTTCCACATGTAACTACTAGATTGTGATACAATACACTATTGGGTGAAGTTTGGTTGACTTCTGCGCAGCGGTTTGGGAGTTAACATCAAAATTACATTTCTCGGCCATATCGCATAGATCTCACTGTGAAAAGGCTTAATAAATGGCTTTTTTGACCTAAGTTTGAAGATTGCGCTCAAACCAAATGTCCTAGAACTAAATTTCCAAATGTAACTACTAGAATTGTGATAAAATACACTATTGGGTGAAGTTTGGTTGACTTCTGCGCAGCGGTTTGGGAGTTAACATCAAAATTACATTTCTCGGCCATATCGCATAGATCTCACTGTGAAAAGGCTTAAATGACTTTTTTAAATTAAGTTTGAAGATTGCGCTCAAACCAAATGTCCTAGAACTAAATTTCCAAATGTAACTACTAGATTATGATAAAATACACTATTGGGTGAAGTTTGGTTGACTTCTGCGCAGCGGTTTGGGAGTTAAAATCAAAATTACATTTCTCGGCCATATCGCATAGATCTCACTGTGAAAAGGCTTAAATGGCTTTTTTGACCTAAGTTTGAGGATTTCGCTCAAATCAAATGTCCTAGACCCAAATTTCCACATGTAACTACTAGATTGTGATACAATACACTAATGGGTGAAGTTTGGTTGACTTCTCCGCAGCGGTTTGGGAGTGAACATCAAAATTACATTTCTCGGCCATATCGCATAGATCTCACTGTGAAAAGGCTTAAATGACTTTTTTTAATTAAGTTTGAAGAATGCGCTCAAACCAAATGTCCTAAAACTACATTTCCAAATGTAACTACTAGATTGTGATAAAATACACTATTGGGTGAAGTTTGGTTGACTTCTGCGCAGCGGTTTGGGAGTTAACATAAAAATTACATTTCTCGGCCATATCGCATAGATCTCACTGTGAAAAGGCTTAAATGGCTTTTTTTAATTAAGTTTGAAAATTGCGCTCAAACCAAATGTCCTAAAACTAAATTTCCATATGTAACTACTAGATTGTGATAAAATACACTATTGGGTGAAGTTTGGTTGACTTCTGCGCAGCGGTTTGGGAGTGAACATCAAAATTACATTTCTCGGCCATATCGCATAGATCTCACTGTGAAAAGGCTTAAATGACTTTTTTTAATTAAGTTTGAAAATTGCGCTCAAACCAAATGTCCTAAAACTAAATTTCCAAATGTAACTACTAGATTGTGATAAAATACACTATTGGGTGAAGTTTGGTTGACTTCTGCGCAGCGGTTTGGGAGTTAACATCAAAATTACATTTCTCGGCCATATCGCATAGATCTCACTGTGAAAAGGCTTAAATGGCTTTTTTGACCTAAGTTTGAGGATTTCGCTCAAATCAAATGTCCTAGACCCAAATTTCCACATGTAACTACTAGATTGTGATACAATACACTAATGGGTGAAGTTTGGTTGACTTCTCCGCAGCGGTTTGGGAGTGAACATCAAAATTACATTTCTCGGCCATATCGCATAGATCTCACTGTGAAAAGGCTTAATTGACTTTTTTAAATTAAGTTTGAAGAATGCGCTCAAACCAAATGTCCTAAAACTAAATTTCCAAATGTAACTACTAGATTGTGATAAAATACACTATTGGGTGAAGTTTGGTTGACTTCTGCGCAGCGGTTTGGGAGTTAACATCAAAATTACATTTCTCGGCCATATCGCATAGATCTCACTGTGAAAAGGCTTAAATGGCTTTTTTGACCTAAGTTTGAGGATTGCGCTCAAATCAAATGTCCTAGAACCAAATTTCCACATGTAACTACTAGATTGTGATACAATACACTATTGGGTGAAGTTTGGTTGACTTCTGCGCAGCGGTTTGGGAGTTAACATCAAAATTACATTTCTCGGCCATATCGCATAGATCTCACTGTGAAAAGGCTTAAATGGCTTTTTTGACCTAAGTTTGAGGATTGCGCTCAAATCAAATGTCCTAGAACCAAATTTCCACATGTAACTACTAGATTGTGATACAATACACTATTGGATGAAGTTTGGTTTACTTCTGCGCAGCGGTTTGGGAGTTAACATCAAAATTACATTTCTCGGCCATATCGCATAGATCTCACTGTGAAAAGGCTTAAATGGCTTTTTTGACCTAAGTTTGATGATTGCGCTCAAACCAAATGTCCTAGAACTAAATTTCCAAATGTAACTACTAGATTGTGATAAAATACACTATTCGGTGAAGTTTGGTTGACCTCTGCGCAGCGGTTTGGGAGTTAACATCAAAATTACATTTCTCGGCCATATCGCATAGATCTCACTGTGAAAAGGCTTAAATGGCTTTTTTGACCTAAGTTTGAGAATTGCGCTCAAATCAAATGTCCTAGAACCAAATTTCCACATGTAACTACTAGATTGTGATACAATACACTAATGGGTGAAGTTTGGTTGACTTCTGCGCAGCGGTTTGGGAGTTAACATCAAAATTACATTTCTCGGCCATATCGCATAGATCTCACTGTGAAAAGGCTTAAATGACTTTTTTAATTAAGTTTGAAGATTGCGCTCAAACCAAATGTCCTAGAACTTAATTTCCAAATGTAACTACTAGATTATGATAAAATACACTATTGGGTGAAGTTTGGTTGACTTTTGCGCAGCGGTTTGGGAGTTAAAATCAAAATTACATTTCTCGGCCATATAGCATAGATCTCACTGTGAAAAGGCTTAAATGGCTTTTTTGACCTAAGTTTGAGGATTGCGCTCAAATCAAATGTCCTAGACCCAAATTTCCACATGTAACTACTAGATTGTGATACAATACACTAATGGGTGAAGTTTGGTTGACTTCTCCGCAGAGGTTTGGGAGTGAACATCAAAATTACATTTCTCGGCCATATCGCATAGATCTCACTGTGAAAAGGCTTAAATGACTTTTTTTAATTAAGTTTGAAGAATGCGCTCAAACCAAATGTCCTAAAACTAAATTACCAAATGTAACTACTAGATTGTGATAAAATACACTATTGGGTGAAGTTTGGTTGACTTCTGCGCAGCGGTTTGGGAGTTAACATCAAAATTACATTTCTCGGCCATATCGCATAGATCTCACTGTGAAAAGGCTTAAATGGCTTTTTTGACCTAAGTTTGAGGATTGCGCTCAAATCAAATGTCCTAAAACCAAATTTCCACATGTAACTACTAGATTGTGATAAAATACACTATTGGGTGAAGTTTGTTTGACTTCTGCGCAGCGGTTTGGGAGTTAACATCAAAATTACATTTCTCAGCCATATCGCATAGATCTCACTGTGAAAAGGCTTAAATGGCTTTTTTGACCTAAGTTTGAGGATTGCGCTCAAATCAAATGTCCTAGAACCAAATTTCCACATGTAAATACTAGATTGTGATACAATACACTATTGGGTGAAGTTTGGTTGACTTCTGCGCAGCGGTTTGGGAGTTAACATCAAAATTACATTTCTCGGCCATATCGCATAGATCTCACTGTGAAAAGGCTTAAATGGCTTTTTTGACCTTAGTTTGATGATTGCGCTCAAACCAAATGTCCTAGAACTAAATTTCCAAATGTAACTACTAGATTGTGATAAAATACACTATTGGGTGAAGTTTGGTTGACTTCTGCGCAGCGGTTTGGGAGTTAACATCAAAATTACATTTCTCGGCCATATCGCATAGATCTCACTGTGAAAAGGCTTAAATGGCTTTTTTGACCTAAGTTTGAGAATTGCGCTCAAATCAAATGTCCTAGAACCAAATTTCCACATGTAACTACTAGATTGTGATACAATACACTATTGGGTGAAGTTTGGTTGACTTCTGCGCAGCGGTTTGGGAGTTAACATCAAAATTACATTTCTCGGCCATATCGCATAGATCTCACTGTGAAAAGGCTTAATAAATGGCTTTTTTGACCTAAGTTTGAAGATTGCGCTCAAACCAAATGTCCTAGAACTAAATTTCCAAATGTAACTACTAGAATTGTGATAAAATACACTATTGGGTGAAGTTTGGTTGACTTCTGCGCAGCGGTTTGGGAGTTAACATCAAAATTACATTTCTCGGCCATATCGCATAGATCTCACTGTGAAAAGGCTTAAATGACTTTTTTAAATTAAGTTTGAAGATTGCGCTCAAACCAAATGTCCTAGAACTAAATTTCCAAATGTAACTACTAGATTATGATAAAATACACTATTGGGTGAAGTTTGGTTGACTTCTGCGCAGCGGTTTGGGAGTTAAAATCAAAATTACATTTCTCGGCCATATCGCATAGATCTCACTGTGAAAAGGCTTAAATGGCTTTTTTGACCTAAGTTTGAGGATTTCGCTCAAATCAAATGTCCTAGACCCAAATTTCCACATGTAACTACTAGATTGTGATACAATACACTAATGGGTGAAGTTTGGTTGACTTCTCCGCAGCGGTTTGGGAGTGAACATCAAAATTACATTTCTCGGCCATATCGCATAGATCTCACTGTGAAAAGGCTTAAATGACTTTTTTTAATTAAGTTTGAAGAATGCGCTCAAACCAAATGTCCTAAAACTACATTTCCAAATGTAACTACTAGATTGTGATAAAATACACTATTGGGTGAAGTTTGGTTGACTTCTGCGCAGCGGTTTGGGAGTTAACATAAAAATTACATTTCTCGGCCATATCGCATAGATCTCACTGTGAAAAGGCTTAAATGACTTTTTTTAATTAAGTTTGAAAATTGCGCTCAAACCAAATGTCCTAAAACTAAATTTCCATATGTAACTACTAGATTGTGATAAAATACACTATTGGGTGAAGTTTGGTTGACTTCTGCGCAGCGGTTTGGGAGTGAACATCAAAATTACATTTCTCGGCCATATCGCATAGATCTCACTGTGAAAAGGATTAAATGACTTTTTTTAATTAAGTTTGAAAATTGCGCTCAAACCAAATGTCCTAAAACTAAATTTCCAAATGTAACTACTAGATTGTGATAAAATACACTATTGGGTGAAGTTTGGTTGACTTCTGCGCAGCGGTTTGGGAGTTAACATCAAAATTACATTTCTCGGCCATATCGCATAGATCTCACTGTGAAAAGGCTTAAATGGCTTTTTTGACCTAAGTTTGAGGATTTCGCTCAAATCAAATGTCCTAGACCCAAATTTCCACATGTAACTACTAGATTGTGATACAATACACTAATGGGTGAAGTTTGGTTGACTTCTCCGCAGCGGTTTGGGAGTGAACATCAAAATTACATTTCTCGGCCATATCGCATAGATCTCACTGTGAAAAGGCTTAATTGACTTTTTTTAATTAAGTTTGAAGAATGCGCTCAAACCAAATGTCCTAAAACTAAATTTCCAAATGTAACTACTAGATTGTGATAAAATACACTATTGGGTGAAGTTTGGTTGACTTCTGCGCAGCGGTTTGGGAGTTAACATCAAAATTACATTTCTCGGCCATATCGCATAGATCTCACTGTGAAAAGGCTTAAATGGCTTTTTTGACCTAAGTTTGAGGATTGCGCTCAAATCAAATGTCCTAGAACCAAATTTCCACATGTAACTACTAGATTGTGATACAATACACTATTGGGTGAAGTTTGGTTGACTTCTGCGCAGCGGTTTGGGAGTTAACATCAAAATTACATTTCTCGGCCATATCGCATAGATCTCACTGTGAAAAGGCTTAAATGGCTTTTTTGACCTAAGTTTGAGGATTGCGCTCAAATCAAATGTCCTAGAACCAAATTTCCACATGTAACTACTAGATTGTGATACAATACACTATTGGATGAAGTTTGGTTTACTTCTGCGCAGCGGTTTGGGAGTTAACATCAAAATTACATTTCTCGGCCATATCGCATAGATCTCACTGTGAAAAGGCTTAAATGGCTTTTTTGACCTAAGTTTGATGATTGCGCTCAAACCAAATGTCCTAGAACTAAATTTCCAAATGTAACTACTAGATTGTGATAAAATACACTATTCGGTGAAGTTTGGTTGACCTCTGCGCAGCGGTTTGGGAGTTAACATCAAAATTACATTTCTCGGCCATATCGCATAGATCTCACTGTGAAAAGGCTTAAATGGCTTTTTTGACCTAAGTTTGAGAATTGCGCTCAAATCAAATGTCCTAGAACCAAATTTCCACATGTAACTACTAGATTGTGATACAATACACTAATGGGTGAAGTTTGGTTGACTTCTGCGCAGCGGTTTGGGAGTTAACATCAAAATTACATTTCTCGGCCATATCGCATAGATCTCACTGTGAAAAGGCTTAAATGACTTTTTTTAATTAAGTTTGAAGATTGCGCTCAAACCAAATGTCCTAGAACTTAATTTCCAAATGTAACTACTAGATTATGATAAAATACACTATTGGGTGAAGTTTGGTTGACTTTTGCGCAGCGGTTTGGGAGTTAAAATCAAAATTACATTTCTCGGCCATATAGCATAGATCTCACTGTGAAAAGGCTTAAATGGCTTTTTTGACCTAAGTTTGAGGATTGCGCTCAAATCAAATGTCCTAGACCCAAATTTCCACATGTAACTACTAGATTGTGATACAATACACTAATGGGTGAAGTTTGGTTGACTTCTCCGCAGAGGTTTGGGAGTGAACATCAAAATTACATTTCTCGGCCATATCGCATAGATCTCACTGTGAAAAGGCTTAAATGACTTTTTTTAATTAAGTTTGAAGAATGCGCTCAAACCAAATGTCCTAAAACTAAATTACCAAATGTAACTACTAGATTGTGATAAAATACACTATTGGGTGAAGTTTGGTTGACTTCTGCGCAGCGGTTTGGGAGTTAACATCAAAATTACATTTCTCGGCCATATCGCATAGATCTCACTGTGAAAAGGCTTAAATGGCTTTTTTGACCTAAGTTTGAGGATTGCGCTCAAATCAAATGTCCTAAAACCAAATTTCCACATGTAACTACTAGATTGTGATACAATACACTAATGGGTGAAGTTTGGTTGACTTCTGCGCAGCGGTTTGGGAGTGAACATCAAAATTACATTTCTCGGCCATATCGCATAGATCTCACTGTGAAAAGGCTTAAATGACTTTTTTTAATTAAGTTTGAAAATTGCGCTCAAACCAAATGTCCTAAAACTAAATTTCCAAATGTAACTACTAGATTGTGATAAAATACACTATTGGGTGAAGTTTGGTTGACTTCTGCGCAGCGGTTTGGGAGTTAACATCAAAATTACATTTCTCGGCCATATCGCATAGATCTCACTGTGAAAAGGCTTAAATGGCTTTTTTGACCTAAGTTTGAGAATTGCGCTCAAATCAAATGTCCTAGAACCAAATTTCCACATGTAACTACTAAATTGTGATACAATACACTATTGGGTGAAGTTTGGTTGACTTCTGCGCAGCGGTTTGGGAGTTAACATCAAAATTACATTTCTCGGCCATATCGCATAGATCTCACTGTGAAAAGGCTTAAATGGCTTTTTTGACCTAAGTTTGATGATTGCGCTCAAACCAAATGTCCTAGAACTAAATTTCCAAATGTAACTACTAGATTGTGATAAAATACACTATTGGGTGAAGTTTGGTTGACTTCTGCGCAGCGGTTTGGGAGTTAACATCAAAATTACATTTCTCGGCCATATCGCATAGATCTCACTGTGAAAAGGCTTAAATGGCTTTTTTGACCTAAGTTTGAGGATTGCGCTCAAATCAAATGTCCTAGAACCAAATTTCCACATGTAACTACTAGATTGTGATACAATACACTAATGGGTGAAGTTTGGTTGACTTCTGCGCAGCGGTTTGGGAGTGAACATCAAAATTACATTTCTCGGCCATATCGCATAGATCTCACTGTGAAAAGGCTTAAATGACTTTTTTTAATTAAGTTTGAAAATTGCGCTCAAACCAAATGTCCTAAAACTAAATTTCCAAATGTAACTACTAGATTGTGATAAAATACACTATTGGGTGAAGTTTGGTTGACTTCTGCGCAGCGGTTTGGGAGTTAACATCAAAATTACATTTCTCGGCCATATCGCATAGATCTCACTGTGAAAAGGCTTAAATTGCTTTTTTGACCTAAATTTGAGAATTGCGCTCAAATCAAATGTCCTAGAACCAAATTTTCACATGTAACTACTAGATTGTGAAACAATACACTATTGGGTGAAGTTTGGTTGACTTCTGCGCAGCGGTTTGGGAGTTAACATCAAAATTACATTTCTCGGCCATATCGCATAGATCTCACTGTGAAAAGGCTTAAATGGCTTTTTTGACCTAAGTTTGAGGATTTCGCTCAAATCAAATGTCCTAGACCCAAATTTCCACATGTAACTACTAGATTGTGATAAAATACACTATTGGGTGAAGTTTGGTTGACTTCTGCGCAGCGGTTTGGGAGTTAACATCAAAATTACATTTCTCGGCCATATCGCATAGATCTCACTGTGAAAAGGCTTAAATTGCTTTTTTGACCTAAATTTGAGAATTGCGCTCAAATCAAATGTCCTAGAACCAAATTTTCACATGTAACTACTAGATTGTGATACAATACACTATTGGGTGAAGTTTGGTTGACTTCTGCGCAGCGGTTTGGGAGTTAACATCAAAATTACATTTCTCGGCCATATCGCATAGATCTCACTGTGAAAAGGCTTAAATGGCTTTTTTGACCTAAGTTTGATGATTGCGCTCAAACCAAATGTCCTAGAACTAAATTTCCAAATGTAACTACTAGATTGTGATAAAATACACTATTGGGTGAAGTTTGGTTGACTTCTGCGCAGCGGTTTGGGAGTTAACATCAAAATTACATTTCTCGGCCATATCGCATAGATCTCACTGTGAAAAGGCTTAAATGACTTTTTTTAATTAAGTTTGAAGATTGCGCTCAAACCAAATGTCCTAGAACTAAATTTCCAAATGTAACTACTAGATTATGATAAAATACACTATTGGGTGAAGTTTGGTTGACTTCTGCGCAGCGGTTTGGGAGTTAAAATCAAAATTACATTTCTCGGCCATATCGCATAGATCTCACTGTGAAAAGGCTTAAATGGCTTTTTTGACCTAAGTTTGAGGATTTCGCTCAAATCAAATGTCCTAGACCCAAATTTCCACATGTAACTACTAGATTGTGATACAATACACTAACGGGTGAAGTTTGGTTGACTTCTCCGCAGCGGTTTGGGAGTGAACATCAAAATTACATTTCTCGGCCATATCGCATAGATCTCACTGTGAAAAGGCTTAAATGACTTTTTTTAATTAAGTTTGAAGAATGCGCTCAAACCAAATGTCCTAAAACTAAATTTCCAAATGTAACTACTAGATTGTGATAAAATACACTATTGGGTGAAGTTTGGTTGACTTCTGCGCAGCGGTTTGGGAGTTAACATCAAAATTACATTTCTCGGCCATATCGCATAGATCTCACTGTGAAAAGGCTTAAATGGCTTTTTTTACCTAAGTTTGAGGATTGCGCTCAAATCAAATGTCCTAGAACCAAATTTCCACATGTAACTACTAGATTGTGATACAATACACTATTGGGTGAAGTTTGGTTGACTTCTGCGCAGCGGTTTGGGAGTTAACATCAAAATTACATTTCTCGGCCATATCGCATAGATCTCACTGTGAAAAGGCTTAAATGGCTTTTTTGACCTAAGTTTGAGGATTGCGCTCAAATCAAATGTCCTAGAACCAAATTTCCACATGTAACTACTAGATTGTGATACAATACACTATTGGGTGAAGTTTGGTTTACTTCTGCGCAGCGGTTTGGGAGTTAACATCAAAATTACATTTCTCGGCCATATCGCATAGATCTCACTGTGAAAAGGCTTAAATGGCTTTTTTGACCTAAGTTTGATGATTGCGCTCAAACCAAATGTCCTAGAACTAAATTTCCAAATGTAACTACTAGATTGTGATACAATACACTATTGGGTGAAGTTTGGTTTACTTCTGCGCAGCGGTTTGGGAGTTAACATCAAAATTACATTTCTCGGCCATATCGCATAGATCTCACTGTGAAAAGGCTTAAATGACTTTTTTTAATTAAGTTTGAAGATTGCGCTCAAACCAAATGTCCTAGAACTAAATTTCCAAATGTAACTACTAGATTATGATAAAATACACTATTGGGTGAAGTTTGGTTGACTTTTGCGCAGCGGTTTGGGAGTTAACATCAAAATTACATTTCTCGGCCATATCGCATAGATCTCACTGTGAAAAGGCTTAAATGGCTTTTTTGACCTAAGTTTGAGAATTGCGCTCAAATCAAATGTCCTAGAACCAAATTTCCACATGTAACTACTAAATTGTGATACAATACACTATTGGGTGAAGTTTGGTTGACTTCTGCGCAGCGGTTTGGGAGTTAACATCAAAATTACATTTCTCGGCCATATCGCATAGATCTCACTGTGAAAAGGCTTAAATGGCTTTTTTGACCTAAGTTTGATGATTGCGCTCAAACCAAATGTCCTAGAACTAAATTTCCAAATGTAACTACTAGATTGTGATAAAATACACTATTGGGTGAAGTTTGGTTGACTTCTGCGCAGCGGTTTGGGAGTTAACATCAAAATTACATTTCTCGGCCCTATCGCATAGATCTCACTGTGAAAAGGCTTAAATGGCTTTTTTTACCTAAATTTGAGAATTGCGCTCAAATCAAATGTCCTAGACCCAAATTTCCACATGTAACTACTAGATTGTGATACAATACACTAATGGGTGAAGTTTGGTTGACTTCTCCGCAGCGGTTTGGGAGTGAACATCAAAATTACATTTCTCGGCCATATCGCATAGATCTCACTGTGAAAAGGCTTAAATGACTTTTTTTAATTAAGTTTGAAGAATGCGCTCAAACCAAATGTCCTAAAACTAAATTTCCAAATGTAACTACTAGATTGTGATAAAATACACTATTGGGTGAAGTTTGGTTGACTTCTGCGCAGCGGTTTGGGAGTTAACATCAAAATTACATTTCTCGGCCATATCGCATAGATCTCACTGTGAAAAGGCTTAATTGGCTTTTTTGACCTAAGTTTGAGGATTGCGCTCAAATCAAATGTCCTAGAACCAAATTTCCACATGTAACTACTAGATTGTGATACAATACACTATTGGGTGAAGTTTGGTTGACTTCTGCGCAGCGGTTTGGGAGTTAACATCAAAATTACATTTCTCGGCCATATCGCATAGATCTCACTGTGAAAAGGCTTAAATGGCTTTTTTGACCTAAGTTTGAGGATTGCGCTCAAATCAAATGTCCTAGAACCAAATTTCCACATGTAACTACTAGATTGTGATACAATACACTATTGGGTGAAGTTTGGTTTACTTCTGCGCAGCGGTTTGGGAGTTAACATCAAAATTACATTTCTCGGCCATATAGCATAGATCTCACTGTGAAAAGGCTTAAATGGCTTTTTGACCTAAGTTTGAGGATTGCGCTCAAATCAAATGTCCTAGACCCAAATTTCCACATGTAACTACTAGATTGTGATACAATACACTAATGGGTGAAGTTTGGTTGACTTCTCCGCAGCGGTTTGGGAGTGAACATCAAAATTACATTTCTCGGCCATATCGCATAGATCTCACTGTGAAAAGGCTTAAATGACTTTTTTTAATTAAGTTTGAAGAATGCGCTCAAACCAAATGTCCTAAAACTAAATTACCAAATGTAACTACTAGATTGTTATAAAATACACTATTGGGTGAAGTTTGGTTGACTTCTGCGCAGCGGTTTGGGAGTTAACATCAAAATTACATTTCTCGGCCATATCGCATAGATCTCACTGTGAAAAGGCTTAAATGGCTTTTTTGACCTAAGTTTGAGGATTGCGCTCAAATCAAATGTCCTAAAACCAAATTTCCACATGTAACTACTAGATTGTGATACAATACACTAATGGGTGAAGTTTGGTTGACTTCTGCGCAGCGGTTTGGGAGTGAACATCAAAATTACATTTCTCGGCCATATCGCATAGATCTCACTGTGAAAAGGCTTAAATGACTTTTTTTAATTAAGTTTGAAAATTGCGCTCAAACCAAATGTCCTAAAACTAAATTTCCAAATGTAACTACTAGATTGTGATAAAATACACTATTGGGTGAAGTTTGGTTGACTTCTGCGCAGCGGTTTGAGAGTTAACATCAAAATTACATTTCTCAGCCATATCGCATAGATCTCACTGTGAAAAGGCTTAAATGGCTTTTTTGACCTAAGTTTGAGAATTGCGCTCAAATCAAATGTCCTAGAACCAAATTTCCACATGTAACTACTAGATTGTGATACAATACACTATTGGGTGAAGTTTGGTTGACTTCTGCGCAGCGGTTTGGGAGTTAACATCAAAATTACATTTCTCGGCCATATCGCATAGATCTCACTGTGAAAAGGCTTAAATGACTTTTTTTAATTAAGTTTGATGATTGCGCTCAAACCAAATGTCCTAGAACTAAATTTCCAAATGTAACTACTAGATTGTGATAAAATACACTATTGGGTGAAGTTTGGTTGACTTCTGCGCAGCGGTTTGGGAGTTAACATCAAAATTACATTTCTCGGCCATATCGCATAGATCTCACTGTGAAAAGGCTTAAATGACTTTTTTTAATTAAGTTTGAAAATTGCGCTCAAACCAAATGTCCTAAAACTAAATTTCCAAATGTAACTACTAGATTGTGATAAAATACACTATTGGGTGAAGTTTGGTTGACTTCTGCGCAGCGGTTTGGGAGTTAACATCAAAATTACATTTCTCGGCCATATCGCATAGATCTCACTGTGAAAAGGCTTAAATGGCTTTTTTGACCTAAGTTTGAGAATTGCGCTCAAATCAAATGTCCTAGAACCAAATTTCCACATGTAACTACTAAATTGTGATACAATACACTATTGGGTGAAGTTTGGTTGACTTCTGCGCAGCGGTTTGGGAGTTAACATCAAAATTACATTTCTCGGCCATATCGCATAGATCTCACTGTGAAAAGGCTTAAATGGCTTTTTTGACCTAAGTTTGATGATTGCGCTCAAACCAAATGTCCTAGAACTAAATTTCCAAATGTAACTACTAGATTGTGATAAAATACACTATTGGGTGAAGTTTGGTTGACTTCTGCGCAGCGGTTTGGGAGTTAACATCAAAATTACATTTCTCGGCCATATCGCATAGATCTCACTGTGAAAAGGCTTAAATGGCTTTTTTGACCTAAGTTTGAGGATTGCGCTCAAATCAAATGTCCTAGAACCAAATTTCCACATGTAACTACTAGATTGTGATACAATACACTAATGGGTGAAGTTTGGTTGACTTCTGCGCAGCGGTTTGGGAGTGAACATCAAAATTACATTTCTCGGCCATATCGCATAGATCTCACTGTGAAAAGGCTTAAATGACTTTTTTTAATTAAGTTTGAAAATTGCGCTCAAACCAAATGTCCTAAAACTAAATTTCCAAATGTAACTACTAGATTGTGATAAAATACACTATTGGGTGAAGTTTGGTTGACTTCTGCGCAGCGGTTTGGGAGTTAACATCAAAATTACATTTCTCGGCCATATCGCATAGATCTCACTGTGAAAAGGCTTAAATGGCTTTTTTGACCTAAATTTGAGAATTGCGCTCAAATCAAAATTCCTAGAACCAAATTTTCACATGTAACTACTAGATTGTGATACAATACACTATTGGGTGAAGTTTGGTTGACTTCTGCGCAGCGGTTTGGGAGTTAACATCAAAATTACATTTCTCGGCCATATCGCATAGATCTCACTGTGAAAAGGCTTAAATGGCTTTTTTGACCTAAGTTTGATGATTGCGCTCAAACCAAATGTCCTAGAACTAAATTTCCAAATGTAACTACTAGATTGTGATAAAATACACTATTGGGTGAAGTTTGGTTGACTTCTGCGCAGCGGTTTGGGAGTTAACATCAAAATTACATTTCTCGGCCATATCGCATAGATCTCACTGTGAAAAGGCTTAAATGACTTTTTTTAATTAAGTTTGAAGATTGCGCTCAAACCAAATGTCCTAGAACTAAATTTCCAAATGTAACTACTAGATTATGATAAAATACACTATTGGGTGAAGTTTGGTTGACTTCTGCGCAGCGGTTTGGGAGTTAAAATCAAAATTACATTTCTCGGCCATATCGCATAGATCTCACTGTGAAAAGGCTTAAATGGCTTTTTTGACCTAAGTTTGATGATTGCGCTCAAACCAAATGTCCTAGAACTAAATTTCCAAATGTAACTACTAGATTGTGATAAAATACACTATTGGGTGAAGTTTGGTTGACTTCTGCGCAGCGGTTTGGGAGTTAACATCAAAATTACATTTCTCGGCCATATCGCATAGATCTCACTGTGAAAAGGCTTAAATGACTTTTTTTAATTAAGTTTGAAGATTGCGCTCAAACCAAATGTCCTAGAACTAAATTTCCAAATGTAACTACTAGATTATGATAAAATACACTATTGGGTGAAGTTTGGTTGACTTCTGCGCAGCGGTTTGGGAGTTAAAATCAAAATTACATTTCTCGGCCATATCGCATAGATCTCACTGTGAAAAGGCTTAAATGGCTTTTTTGACCTAAGTTTGAGGATTTCGCTCAAATCAAATGTCCTAGACCCAAATTTCCACATGTAACTACTAGATTGTGATACAATACACTAATGGGTGAAGTTTGGTTGACTTCTCCGCAGCGGTTTGGGAGTGAACATCAAAATTACATTTCTCGGCCATATCGCATAGATCTCACTGTGAAAAGGCTTAAATGACTTTTTTTAATTAAGTTTGAAGAATGCGCTCAAACCAAATGTCCTAAAACTACATTTCCAAATGTAACTACTAGATTGTGATAAAATACACTATTGGGTGAAGTTTGGTTGACTTCTGCGCAGCGGTTTGGGAGTTAACATAAAAATTACATTTCTCGGCCATATCGCATAGATCTCACTGTGAAAAGGCTTAAATGGCTTTTTTGACCTAAGTTTGAGGATTGCGCTCAAATCAAATGTCCTAGAACCAAATTTCCACATGTAACTACTAGATTGTGATACAATACACTAATGGGTGAAGTTTGGTTGACTTCTGCGCAGCGGTTTGGGAGTGAACATCAAAATTACATTTCTCGGCCATATCGCATAGATCTCACTGTGAAAAGGCTTAAATGACTTTTTTTAATTAAGTTTGAAAATTGCGCTCAAACCAAATGTCCTAAAACTAAATTTCCATATGTAACTACTAGATTGTGATAAAATACACTATTGGGTGAAGTTTGGTTGACTTCTGCGCAGCGGTTTGGGAGTTAACATCAAAATTACATTTCTCGGCCATATCGCATAGATCTCACTGTGAAAAGGCTTAAATGGCTTTTTTGACCTAAGTTTGAGAATTGCGCTCAAATCAAATGTCCTAGAACCAAATTTCCACATGTAACTACTAAATTGTGATACAATACACTATTGGGTGAAGTTTGGTTGACTTCTGCGCAGCGGTTTGGGAGTTAAAATCAAAATTACATTTCTCGGCCATATCGCATAGATCTCACTGTGAAAAGGCTTAAATGGCTTTTTTGACCTAAGTTTGAGAACTGCGCTCAAATCAAATGTCCTAGAACTAAATTTCCAAATGTAACTACTAGATTGTGATAAAATACACTATTGGGTGAAGTTTGGTTGACTTCTGCGCAGCGGTTTGGGAGTTAACATCAAAATTACATTTCTCGGCCATATCGCATAGATCTCACTGTGAAAAGGCTTAAATGACTTTTTTTAATTAAGTTTGAAGATTGCGCTCAAACCAAATGTCCTAGAACTAAATTTCCAAATGTAACTACTAGATTATGATAAAATACACTATTGGGTGAAGTTTGGTTGACTTCTGCGCAGCGGTTTGGGAGTTAAAATCAAAATTACATTTCTCGGCCATATCGCATAGATCTCACTGTGAAAAGGCTTAAATGGCTTTTTTGACCTAAGTTTGAGGATTTCGCTCAAATCAAATGTCCTAGACCCAAATTTCCACATGTAACTACTAGATTGTGATACAATACACTAATGGGTGAAGTTTGGTTGACTTCTCCGCAGCGGTTTGGGAGTGAACATCAAAATTACATTTCTCGGCCATATCGCATAGATCTCACTGTGAAAAGGCTTAAATGACTTTTTTTAATTAAGTTTGAAGAATGCGCTCAAACCAAATGTCCTAAAACTACATTTCCAAATGTAACTACTAGATTGTGATAAAATACACTATTGGGTGAAGTTTGGTTGACTTCTGCGCAGCGGTTTGGGAGTTAACATAAAAATTACATTTCTCGGCCATATCGCATAGATCTCACTGTGAAAAGGCTTAAATGGCTTTTTTGACCTAAGTTGAGGATTGCGCTCAAATCAAATGTCCTAGAACCAAATTTCCACATGTAACTACTAGATTGTGATACAATACACTAATGGGTGAAGTTTGGTTGACTTCTGCGCAGCGGTTTGGGAGTGAACATCAAAATTACATTTCTCGGCCATATCGCATAGATCTCACTGTGAAAAGGCTTAAATGACTTTTTTTAATTAAGTTTGAAAATTGCGCTCAAACCAAATGTCCTAAAACTAAATTTCCATATGTAACTACTAGATTGTGATAAAATACACTATTGGGTGAAGTTTGGTTGACTTCTGCGCAGCGGTTTGGGAGTTAACATCAAAATTACATTTCTCGGCCATATCGCATAGATCTCACTGTGAAAAGGCTTAAATGGCTTTTTTGACCTAAGTTTGAGAATTGCGCTCAAATCAAATGTCCTAGAACCAAATTTCCACATGTAACTACTAAATTGTGATACAATACACTATTGGGTGAAGTTTGGTTGACTTCTGCGCAGCGGTTTGGGAGTTAAAATCAAAATTACATTTCTCGGCCATATCGCATAGATCTCACTGTGAAAAGGCTTAAATGGCTTTTTTGACCTAAGTTTGAGAACTGCGCTCAAATCAAATGTCCTAGAACTAAATTTCCAAATGTAACTACTAGATTGTGATAAAATACACTATTGGGTGAAGTTTGGTTGACTTCTGCGCAGCGGTTTGGGAGTTAACATCAAAATTACATTTCTCGGCCATATCGCATAGATCTCACTGTGAAAAGGCTTAAATGACTTTTTTTAATTAAGTTTGAAGATTGCGCTCAAACCAAATGTCCTAGAACTAAATTTCCAAATGTAACTACTAGATTATGATAAAATACACTATTGGGTGAAGTTTGGTTGACTTCTGCGCAGCGGTTTGGGAGTTAAAATCAAAATTACATTTCATGGCCATATCGCATAGATCTCACTGTGAAAAGGCTTAAATGGCTTTTTTGACCTAAGTTTGAGGATTTCGCTCAAATCAAATGTCCTAGACCCAAATTTCCACATGTAACTACTAGATTGTGATACAATACACTAATGGGTGAAGTTTGGTTGACTTCTCCGCAGCGGTTTGGGAGTGAACATCAAAATTACATTTCTCGGCCATATCGCATAGATCTCACTGTGAAAAGGCTTAAATGACTTTTTTTAATTAAGTTTGAAGAATGCGCTCAAACCAAATGTCCTAAAACTACATTTCCAAATGTAACTACTAGATTGTGATAAAATACACTATTGGGTGAAGTTTGGTTGACTTCTGCGCAGCGGTTTGGGAGTTAACATAAAAATTACATTTCTCGGCCATATCGCATAGATCTCACTGTGAAAAGGCTTAAATGGCTTTTTTGACCTAAGTTGAGGATTGCGCTCAAATCAAATGTCCTAGAACCAAATTTCCACATGTAACTACTAGATTGTGATACAATACACTAATGGGTGAAGTTTGGTTGACTTCTGCGCAGCGGTTTGGGAGTGAACATCAAAATTACATTTCTCGGCCATATCGCATAGATCTCACTGTGAAAAGGCTTAAATGACTTTTTTTAATTAAGTTTGAAAATTGCGCTCAAACCAAATGTCCTAAAACTAAATTTCCATATGTAACTACTATATTGTGATAAAATACACTATTGGGTGAAGTTTGGTTGACTTCTGCGCAGCGGTTTGGGAGTTAACATCAAAATTACATTTCTCGGCCATATCGCATAGATCTCACTGTGAAAAGGCTTAAATGGCTTTTTTGACCTAAGTTTGAGAATTGCGCTCAAATCAAATGTCCTAGAACCAAATTTCCACATGTAACTACTAAATTGTGATACAATACACTATTGGGTGAAGTTTGGTTGACTTCTGCGCAGCGGTTTGGGAGTTAACATCAAAATTACATTTCTCGGCCATATCGCATAGATCTCACTGTGAAAAGGCTTAAATGGCTTTTTTGACCTAAGTTTGATGATTGCGCTCAAACCAAATGTCCTAGAACTAAATTTCCAAATGTAACTACTAGATTATGATAAAATACACTATTGGGTGAAGTTTGGTTGACTTCTGCGCAGGGGTTTGGGAGTTAACATCAAAATTACATTTCTCGGCCATATCGCATAGATCTCACTGTGAAAAGGCTTAAATGACTTTTTTGACCTAAGTTTGAGAATTGCGCTCAAATCAAATGTCCTAGAACCAAATTTCCACATGTAACTACTAGATTGTGATACAATACACTATTGGGTGAAGTTTGGTTGACTTCTGCGCAGCGGTTTGGGAGTTAACATCAAAATTACATTTCTCGGCCATATCGCATAGATCTCACTGTGAAAAGGCTTAAATGACTTTTTTTAATTAAGTTTGAAGATTGCGCTCAAACCAAATGTCCTAGAACTAAATTTCCAAATGTAACTACTAGAATTGTGATAAAATACACTATTGGGTGAAGTTTGGTTGACTTCTGCGCAGCGGTTTGGGAGTTAACATCAAAATTACATTTCTCGGCCATATCGCATAGATCTCACTGTGAAAAGGCTTAAATGGCTTTTTTGACCTAAATTTGAGAATTGCGCTCAAATCAAATGTCCTAGAACCAAATTTCCACATGTAACTACTAGATTGTGATACAGTACACTATTGGGTGAAGTTTGGTTGACTTCTGCGCAGCGGTTTGGGAGTTAACATCAAAATTACATTTCTCGGCCATATCGCATAGATCTCACTGTGAAAAGGCTTAAATGGCTTTTTTGACCTAAGTTTGATGATTGCGCTCAAACCAAATGTCCTAGAACTAAATTTCCAAATGTAACTACTAGATTGTGATAAAATACACTATTGGGTGAAGTTTGGTTGACTTCTGCGCAACGGTTTGGGAGTTAACATCAAAATTACATTTCTCGGCCATATCGCATAGATCTCACTGTGAAAAGGCTTAAATGACTTTTTTTAATTAAGTTTGAAGATTGCGCTCAAACCAAATGTCCTAGAACTAAATTTCCAAATGTAACTACTAGATTATGATAAAATACACTTTTGGGCGAAGTTTGGTTGACTTCTGCGCAGCGGTTTGGGAGTTAAAATCAAAATTACATTTCTCGGCCATATCGCATAGATCTCACTGTGAAAAGGCTTAAATGGCTTTTTTGACCTAAGTTTGAGGATTTCGCTCAAATCAAATGTCCTAGACCCAAATTTCCACATGTAACTACTAGATTGTGATACAATACACTAATGGGTGAAGTTTGGTTGACTTCTCCGCAGCGGTTTGGGAGTGAACATCAAAATTACATTTCTCGGCCATATCGCATAGATCTCACTGTGAAAAGGCTTAAATGACTTTTTTTAATTAAGTTTGAAGAATGCGCTCAAACCAAATGTCCTAAAACTACATTTCCAAATGTAACTACTAGATTGTGATAAAATACACTATTGGGTGAAGTTTGGTTGACTTCTGCGCAGCGGTTTGGGAGTTAACATAAAAATTACATTTCTCGGCCATATCGCATAGATCTCACTGTGAAAAGGCTTAAATGGCTTTTTTGACCTAAGTTGAGGATTGCGCTCAAATCAAATGTCCTAGAACCAAATTTCCACATGTAACTACTAGATTGTGATACAATACACTAATGGGTGAAGTTTAGTTGACTTCTGCGCAGCGGTTTGGGAGTGAACATCAAAATTACATTTCTCGGCCATATCGCATAGATCTCACTGTGAAAAGGCTTAAATGACTTTTTTTAATTAAGTTTGAAAATTGCGCTCAAACCAAATGTCCTAAAACTAAATTTCCATATGTAACTACTAGATTGTGATAAAATACACTATTGGGTGAAGTTTGGTTGACTTCTGCGCAGCGGTTTGGGAGTTAACATCAAAATTACATTTCTCGGCCATATCGCATAGATCTCACTGTGAAAAGGCTTAAATGGCTTTTTTGACCTAAGTTTGAGAATTGCGCTCAAATCAAATGTCCTAGAACCAAATTTCCACATGTAACTACTAAATTGTGATACAATACACTATTGGGTGAAGTTTGGTTGACTTCTGCGCAGCGGTTTGGGAGTTAACATCAAAATTACATTTCTCGGCCATATCGCATAGATCTCACTGTGAAAAGGCTTAAATGGCTTTTTTGACCTAAGTTTGATGATTGCGCTCAAACCAAATGTCCTAGAACTAAATTTCCAAATGTAACTACTAGATTGTGATAAAATACACTATTGGGTGAAGTTTGGTTGACTTCTGCGCAGCGGTTTGGGAGTTAACATCAAAATTACATTTCTCGGCCATATCGCATAGATCTCACTGTGAAAAGGCTTAAATGGCTTTTTTGACCTAAGTTTGAGAATTGCGCTCAAATCAAATGTCCTAGAACCAAATTTCCACATGTAACTACTAGATTGTGATACAATACACTACTGGGTGAAGTTTGGTTGACTTCTGCGCAGCGGTTTGGGAGTTAACATCAAAATTACATTTCTCGGCCATATCGCATAGATCTCACTGTGAAAAGGCTTAAATGACTTTTTTTAATTAAGTTTGAAGATTGCGCTCAAACCAAATGTCCTAGAACTAAATTTCCAAATGTAACTACTAGATTATGATAAAATACACTATTGGGTGAAGTTTGGTTGACTTCTGCGCAGGGGTTTGGGAGTTAACATCAAAATTACATTTCTCGGCCATATCGCATAGATCTCACTGTGAAAAGGCTTAAATGACTTTTTTGACCTAAGTTTGAGAATTGCGCTCAAATCAAATGTCCTAGAACCAAATTTCCACATGTAACTACTAGATTGTGATACAATACACTATTGGGTGAAGTTTGGTTGACTTCTGCGCAGCGGTTTGGGAGTTAACATCAAAATTACATTTCTCGGCCATATCGCATAGATCTCACTGTGAAAAGGCTTAAATGACTTTTTTTAATTAAGTTGAAGATTGCGCTCAAACCAAATGTCCTAGAACTAAATTTCCAAATGTAACTACTAGAATTGTGATAAAATACACTATTGGGTGAAGTTTGGTTGACTTCTGCGCAGCGGTTTGGGAGTTAACATCAAAATTACATTTCTCGGCCATATCGCATAGATCTCACTGTGAAAAGGCTTAAATGACTTTTTTAAATTAAGTTTGAAGATTGCGCTCAAACCAAATGTCCTAGAACTAAATTTCCAAATGTAACTACTAGATTATGATAAAATACACTATTGGGTGAAGTTTGGTTGACTTCTGCGCAGCGGTTTGGGAGTTAAAATCAAAATTACATTTCTCGGCCATATCGCATAGATCTCACTGTGAAAAGGCTTAAATGGCTTTTTTGACCTAAGTTTGAGGATTTCGCTCAAATCAAATGTCCTAGACCCAAATTTCCACATGTAACTACTAGATTGTGATACAATACACTAATGGGTGAAGTTTGGTTGACTTCTCCGCAGCGGTTTGGGAGTGAACATCAAAATTACATTTCTCGGCCATATCGCATAGATCTCACTGTGAAAAGGCTTAAATGACTTTTTTTAATTAAGTTTGAAGAATGCGCTCAAACCAAATGTCCTAAAACTACATTTCCAAATGTAACTACTAGATTGTGATAAAATACACTATTGGGTGAAGTTTGGTTGACTTCTGCGCAGCGGTTTGGGAGTTAACATAAAAATTACATTTCTCGGCCATATCGCATAGATCTCACTGTGAAAAGGCTTAAATGGCTTTTTTGACCTAAGTTGAGGATTGCGCTCAAATCAAATGTC
Source organism: Corythoichthys intestinalis (assembly GCF_030265065.1). Classification (NCBI taxonomy): domain Eukaryota; kingdom Metazoa; phylum Chordata; class Actinopteri; order Syngnathiformes; family Syngnathidae; genus Corythoichthys; species Corythoichthys intestinalis. The sequence continues at coordinate 84,394,826 of NC_080395.1, forward strand.
CTAGAACCAAATTTCCACATGTAACTACTAGATTGTGATACAATACACTAATGGGTGAAGTTTGGTTGACTTCTCCGCAGCGGTTTGGGAGTGAACATCAAAATTACATTTCTCGGCCATATCGCATAGATCTCACTGTGAAAAGGCTTAAATGACTTTTTTTAATTAAGTTTGAAGATTGCGCTCAAACCAAATGTCCTAGAACTAAATTTCCAAATGTAACTACTAGATTATGATAAAATACACTATTGGGTGAAGTTTGGTTGACTTCTGCGCAGCGGTTTGGGAGTTAAAATCAAAATTACATTTCTCGGCCATATCGCATAGATCTCACTGTGAAAAGGCTTAAATGACTTTTTTTAATTAAGTTTGAAAATTGCGCTCAAACCAAATGTCCTAAAACTAAATTTCCATATGTAACTACTAGATTGTGATAAAATACACTATTGGGTGAAGTTTGGTTGACTTCTGCGCAGCGGTTTGGGAGTTAACATCAAAATTACATTTCTCGGCCATATCGCATAGATCTCACTGTGAAAAGACTTAAATGGCTTTTTTGACCTAAGTTTGAGAATTGCGCTCAAATCAAATGTCCTAGAACCAAATTTCCACATGTAACTACTAAAATGTGATACAATACACTATTGGGTGAAGTTTGGTTGACTTCTGCGCAGCGGTTTGGGAGTTAACATCAAAATTACATTTCTCGGCCATATCGCATAGATCTCACTGTGAAAAGGCTTAAATGGCTTTTTTGACCTAAGTTTGATGATTGCGCTCAAACCAAATGTCCTAGAACTAAATTTCCAAATGTAACTACTAGATTGTGATAAAATACACTATTGGGTGAAGTTTGGTTGACTTCTGCGCAGCGGTTTGGGAGTTAACATCAAAATTACATTTCTCGGCCATATCGCATAGATCTCACTGTGAAAAGGCTTAAATGGCTTTTTTGACCTAAGTTTGAGAATTGCGCTCAAATCAAATGTCCTAGAACCAAATTTCCACATGTAACTACTAGATTGTGATACAATACACTACTGGGTGAAGTTTGGTTCACTTCTCCGCAGCGGTTTGGGAGTTAACATCAAAATTACATTTCTCGGCCATATCGCATAGATCTCACTGTGAAAAGGCTTAAATGACTTTTTTTAATTAAGTTTGAAGATTGCGCTCAAACCAAATGTCCTAGAACTAAATTTCCAAATGTAACTACTAGATTGTGATAAAATACACTATTGGGTGAAGTTTGGTTGACTTCTGCGCAGCGGTTTGGGAGTTAACATCAAAATTACATTTCTCGGCCATATCGCATAGATCTCACTGTGAAAAGACTTAAATGGCTTTTTTGACCTAAGTTTGAGAATTGCGCTCAAATCAAATGTCCTAGAACCAAATTTCCACATGTAACTACTAAATTGTGATACAATACACTATTGGGTGAAGTTTGGTTGACTTCTGCGCAGCGGTTTGGGAGTTAACATCAAAATTACATTTCTCGGCCATATCGCATAGATCTCACTGTGAAAAGGCTTAAATGGCTTTTTTGACCTAAGTTTGATGATTGCGCTCAAACCAAATGTCCTAGAACTAAATTTCCAAATGTAACTACTAGATTGTGATAAAATACACTATTGGGTGAAGTTTGGTTGACTTCTGCGCAGCGGTTTGGGAGTTAACATCAAAATTACATTTCTCGGCCATATCGCATAGATCTCACTGTGAAAAGGCTTAAATGGCTTTTTTGACCTAAGTTTGAGAATTGCGCTCAAATCAAATGTCCTAGAACCAAATTTCCACATGTAACTACTAGATTGTGATACAATACACTACTGGGTGAAGTTTGGTTGACTTCTGCGCAGCGGTTTGGGAGTTAACATCAAAATTACATTTCTCGGCCATATCGCATAGATCTCACTGTGAAAAGGCTTAAATGACTTTTTTTAATTAAGTTTGAAGATTGCGCTCAAACCAAATGTCCTAGAACTAAATTTCCAAATGTAACTACTAGATTATGATAAAATACACTATTGGGTGAAGTTTGGTTGACTTTTGCGCAGTGGTTTGGGAGTTAAAATCAAAATTACATTTCTCGGCCATATCGCATAGATCTCACTGTGAAAAGGCTTAAATGGCTTTTTTGACCTAAGTTTGAGGATTGCGCTCAAATCAAATGTCCTAGACCCAAATTTCCACATGTAACTACTAGATTGTGATACAATACACTAATGGGTGAAGTTTGGTTGACTTCTCCGCAGCGGTTTGGGAGTGAACATCAAAATTACATTTCTCGGCCATATCGCATAGATCTCACTGTGAAAAGGCTTAAATGACTTTTTTTAATTAAGTTTGAAGAATGCGCTCATACCAAATGTCCTAAAACTAAATTTCCAAATGTAACTACTAGATTGTGATAAAATACACTATTGGGTGAAGTTTGGTTGACTTCTGCGCAGCGGTTTGGGAGTTAACATCAAAATTACATTTCTCGGCCATATCGCATAGATCTCACTGTGAAAAGGCTTAAATGGCTTTTTTGACCTAAGTTTGAGGATTGCGCTCAAATCAAATGTCCTAAAACCAAATTTCCACATGTAACTACTAGATTGTGATACAATACACTAATGGGTGAAGTTTGGTTGACTTCTGCGCAGCGGTTTGGGAGTGAACATCAAAATTACATTTCTCGGCCATATCGCATAGATCTCACTGTGAAAAGGCTTAAATGACTTTTTTTAATTAAGTTTGAAAATTGCGCTCAAACCAAATGTCCTAAAACTAAATTTCCAAATGTAACTACTAGATTGTGATAAAATACACTATTGGGTGAAGTTTGGTTGACTTCTGCGCAGCGGTTTGGGAGTTAACATCAAAATTACATTTCTCGGCCATATCGCATAGATCTCACTGTGAAAAGGCTTAAATGGCTTTTTTGACCTAAGTTTGAGAATTGCGCTCAAATCAAATGTCCTAGAACCAAATTTCCACATGTAAATACTAGATTGTGATACAATACACTATTGGGTGAAGTTTGGTTGACTTCTGCGCAGCGGTTTGGGAGTTAACATCAAAATTACATTTCTCGGCCATATCGCATAGATCTCACTGTGAAAAGGCTTAAATGGCTTTTTTGACCTTAGTTTGATGATTGCGCTCAAACCAAATGTCCTAGAACTAAATTTCCAAATGTAACTACTAGATTGTGATAAAATACACTATTGGGTGAAGTTTGGTTGACTTCTGCGCAGCGGTTTGGGAGTTAACATCAAAATTACATTTCTCGGCCATATCGCATAGATCTCACTGTGAAAAGGCTTAAATGGCTTTTTTGACCTAAGTTTGAGAATTGCGCTCAAATCAAATGTCCTAGAACCAAATTTCCACATGTAACTACTAGATTGTGATACAATACACTATTGGGTGAAGTTTGGTTGACTTCTGCGCAGCGGTTTGGGAGTTAACATCAAAATTACATTTCTCGGCCATATCGCATAGATCTCACTGTGAAAAGGCTTAAATGGCTTTTTTGACCTAAGTTTGAGAATTGCGCTCAAATCAAATGTCCTAGAACCAAATTTCCACATGTAACTACTAGATTGTGATACAATACACTACTGGGTGAAGTTTGGTTGACTTCTGCGCAGCGGTTTGGGAGTTAACATCAAAATTACATTTCTCGGCCATATCGCATAGATCTCACTGTGAAAAGGCTTAAATGACTTTTTTTAATTAAGTTTGAAGATTGCGCTCAAACCAAATGTCCTAGAACTAAATTTCCAAATGTAACTACTAGATTATGATAAAATACACTATTGGGTGAAGTTTGGTTGACTTTTGCGCAGTGGTTTGGGAGTTAAAATCAAAATTACATTTCTCGGCCATATCGCATAGATCTCACTGTGAAAAGGCTTAAATGGCTTTTTTGACCTAAGTTTGAGGATTGCGCTCAAATCAAATGTCCTAGACCCAAATTTCCACATGTAACTACTAGATTGTGATACAATACACTAATGGGTGAAGTTTGGTTGACTTCTCCGCAGCGGTTTGGGAGTGAACATCAAAATTACATTTCTCGGCCATATCGCATAGATCTCACTGTGAAAAGGCTTAAATGACTTTTTTTAATTAAGTTTGAAGAATGCGCTCATACCAAATGTCCTAAAACTAAATTTCCAAATGTAACTACTAGATTGTGATAAAATACACTATTGGGTGAAGTTTGGTTGACTTCTGCGCAGCGGTTTGGGAGTTAACATCAAAATTACATTTCTCGGCCATATCGCATAGATCTCACTGTGAAAAGGCTTAAATGGCTTTTTTGACCTAAGTTTGAGGATTGCGCTCAAATCAAATGTCCTAAAACCAAATTTCCACATGTAACTACTAGATTGTGATACAATACACTAATGGGTGAAGTTTGGTTGACTTCTGCGCAGCGGTTTGGGAGTGAACATCAAAATTACATTTCTCGGCCATATCGCATAGATCTCACTGTGAAAAGGCTTAAATGACTTTTTTTAATTAAGTTTGAAAATTGCGCTCAAACCAAATGTCCTAAAACTAAATTTCCAAATGTAACTACTAGATTGTGATAAAATACACTATTGGGTGAAGTTTGGTTGACTTCTGCGCAGCGGTTTGGGAGTTAACATCAAAATTACATTTCTCGGCCATATCGCATAGATCTCACTGTGAAAAGGCTTAAATGGCTTTTTTGACCTAAGTTTGAGAATTGCGCTCAAATCAAATGTCCTAGAACCAAATTTCCACATGTAAATACTAGATTGTGATACAATACACTATTGGGTGAAGTTTGGTTGACTTCTGCGCAGCGGTTTGGGAGTTAACATCAAAATTACATTTCTCGGCCATATCGCATAGATCTCACTGTGAAAAGGCTTAAATGGCTTTTTTGACCTTAGTTTGATGATTGCGCTCAAACCAAATGTCCTAGAACTAAATTTCCAAATGTAACTACTAGATTGTGATAAAATACACTATTGGGTGAAGTTTGGTTGACTTCTGCGCAGCGGTTTGGGAGTTAACATCAAAATTACATTTCTCGGCCATATCGCATAGATCTCACTGTGAAAAGGCTTAAATGGCTTTTTTGACCTAAGTTTGAGAATTGCGCTCAAATCAAATGTCCTAGAACCAAATTTCCACATGTAACTACTAGATTGTGATACAATACACTATTGGGTGAAGTTTGGTTGACTTCTGCGCAGCGGTTTGGGAGTTAACATCAAAATTACATTTCTCGGCCATATCGCATAGATCTCACTGTGAAAAGGCTTAATAAATGGCTTTTTTGACCTAAGTTTGAAGATTGCGCTCAAACCAAATGTCCTAGAACTAAATTTCCAAATGTAACTACTAGAATTGTGATAAAATACACTATTGGGTGAAGTTTGGTTGACTTCTGCGCAGCGGTTTGGGAGTTAACATCAAAATTACATTTCTCGGCCATATCGCATAGATCTCACTGTGAAAAGGCTTAAATGACTTTTTTAAATTAAGTTTGAAGATTGCGCTCAAACCAAATGTCCTAGAACTAAATTTCCAAATGTAACTACTAGATTATGATAAAATACACTATTGGGTGAAGTTTGGTTGACTTCTGCGCAGCGGTTTGGGAGTTAAAATCAAAATTACATTTCTCGGCCATATCGCATAGATCTCACTGTGAAAAGGCTTAAATGGCTTTTTTGACCTAAGTTTGAGGATTTCGCTCAAATCAAATGTCCTAGACCCAAATTTCCACATGTAACTACTAGATTGTGATACAATACACTAATGGGTGAAGTTTGGTTGACTTCTCCGCAGCGGTTTGGGAGTGAACATCAAAATTACATTTCTCGGCCATATCGCATAGATCTCACTGTGAAAAGGCTTAAATGACTTTTTTTAATTAAGTTTGAAGAATGCGCTCAAACCAAATGTCCTAAAACTACATTTCCAAATGTAACTACTAGATTGTGATAAAATACACTATTGGGTGAAGTTTGGTTGACTTCTGCGCAGCGGTTTGGGAGTTAACATAAAAATTACATTTCTCGGCCATATCGCATAGATCTCACTGTGAAAAGGCTTAAATGGCTTTTTTGACCTAAGTTGAGGATTGCGCTCAAATCAAATGTCCTAGAACCAAATTTCCACATGTAACTACTAGATTGTGATACAATACACTAATGGGTGAAGTTTGGTTGACTTCTCCGCAGCGGTTTGGGAGTGAACATCAAAATTACATTTCTCGGCCATATCGCATAGATCTCACTGTGAAAAGGCTTAAATGACTTTTTTTAATTAAGTTTGAAGATTGCGCTCAAACCAAATGTCCTAGAACTAAATTTCCAAATGTAACTACTAGATTATGATAAAATACACTATTGGGTGAAGTTTGGTTGACTTCTGCGCAGCGGTTTGGGAGTTAAAATCAAAATTACATTTCTCGGCCATATCGCATAGATCTCACTGTGAAAAGGCTTAAATGGCTTTTTTGACCTAAGTTTGAGGATTTCGCTCAAATCAAATGTCCTAGACCCAAATTTCCACATGTAACTACTAGATTGTGATACAATACACTAATGGGTGAAGTTTGGTTGACTTCTGCGCAGCGGTTTGGGAGTTAACATCAAAACTAGATTTCTCGGCCATATCGCATAGATCTCACTGTGAAAAGGCTTAAATGACTTTTTTTAATTAAGTTTGAAAATTGCGCTCAAACCAAATGTCCTAAAACTAAATTTCCATATGTAACTACTAGATTGTGATAAAATACACTATTGGGTGAAGTTTGGTTGACTTCTGCGCAGCGGTTTGGGAGTTAACATCAAAATTACATTTCTCGGCCATATCGCATAGATCTCACTGTGAAAAGACTTAAATGGCTTTTTTGACCTAAGTTTGAGAATTGCGCTCAAATCAAATGTCCTAGAACCAAATTTCCACATGTAACTACTAAAATGTGATACAATACACTATTGGGTGAAGTTTGGTTGACTTCTGCGCAGCGGTTTGGGAGTTAACATCAAAATTACATTTCTCGGCCATATCGCATAGATCTCACTGTGAAAAGGCTTAAATGGCTTTTTTGACCTAAGTTTGATGATTGCGCTCAAACCAAATGTCCTAGAACTAAATTTCCAAATGTAACTACTAGATTGTGATAAAATACACTATTGGGTGAAGTTTGGTTGACTTCTGCGCAGCGGTTTGGGAGTTAACATCAAAATTACATTTCTCGGCCATATCGCATAGATCTCACTGTGAAAAGGCTTAAATGGCTTTTTTGACCTAAGTTTGAGAATTGCGCTCAAATCAAATGTCCTAGAACCAAATTTCCACATGTAACTACTAGATTGTGATACAATACACTACTGGGTGAAGTTTGGTTGACTTCTCCGCAGCGGTTTGGGAGTTAACATCAAAATTACATTTCTCGGCCATATCGCATAGATCTCACTGTGAAAAGGCTTAAATGACTTTTTTTAATTAAGTTTGAAGATTGCGCTCAAACCAAATGTCCTAGAACTAAATTTCCAAATGTAACTACTAGATTGTGATAAAATACACTATTGGGTGAAGTTTGGTTGACTTCTGCGCAGCGGTTTGGGAGTTAACATCAAAATTACATTTCTCGGCCATATCGCATAGATCTCACTGTGAAAAGACTTAAATGGCTTTTTTGACCTAAGTTTGAGAATTGCGCTCAAATCAAATGTCCTAGAACCAAATTTCCACATGTAACTACTAAATTGTGATACAATACACTATTGGGTGAAGTTTGGTTGACTTCTGCGCAGCGGTTTGGGAGTTAACATCAAAATTACATTTCTCGGCCATATCGCATAGATCTCACTGTGAAAAGGCTTAAATGGCTTTTTTGACCTAAGTTTGATGATTGCGCTCAAACCAAATGTCCTAGAACTAAATTTCCAAATGTAACTACTAGATTGTGATAAAATACACTATTGGGTGAAGTTTGGTTGACTTCTGCGCAGCGGTTTGGGAGTTAACATCAAAATTACATTTCTCGGCCATATCGCATAGATCTCACTGTGAAAAGGCTTAAATGGCTTTTTTGACCTAAGTTTGAGAATTGCGCTCAAATCAAATGTCCTAGAACCAAATTTCCACATGTAACTACTAGATTGTGATACAATACACTACTGGGTGAAGTTTGGTTGACTTCTGCGCAGCGGTTTGGGAGTTAACATCAAAATTACATTTCTCGGCCATATCGCATAGATCTCACTGTGAAAAGGCTTAAATGACTTTTTTTAATTAAGTTTGAAGATTGCGCTCAAACCAAATGTCCTAGAACTAAATTTCCAAATGTAACTACTAGATTATGATAAAATACACTATTGGGTGAAGTTTGGTTGACTTTTGCGCAGTGGTTTGGGAGTTAAAATCAAAATTACATTTCTCGGCCATATCGCATAGATCTCACTGTGAAAAGGCTTAAATGGCTTTTTTGACCTAAGTTTGAGGATTGCGCTCAAATCAAATGTCCTAGACCCAAATTTCCACATGTAACTACTAGATTGTGATACAATACACTAATGGGTGAAGTTTGGTTGACTTCTCCGCAGCGGTTTGGGAGTGAACATCAAAATTACATTTCTCGGCCATATCGCATAGATCTCACTGTGAAAAGGCTTAAATGACTTTTTTTAATTAAGTTTGAAGAATGCGCTCATACCAAATGTCCTAAAACTAAATTTCCAAATGTAACTACTAGATTGTGATAAAATACACTATTGGGTGAAGTTTGGTTGACTTCTGCGCAGCGGTTTGGGAGTTAACATCAAAATTACATTTCTCGGCCATATCGCATAGATCTCACTGTGAAAAGGCTTAAATGGCTTTTTTGACCTAAGTTTGAGGATTGCGCTCAAATCAAATGTCCTAAAACCAAATTTCCACATGTAACTACTAGATTGTGATACAATACACTAATGGGTGAAGTTTGGTTGACTTCTGCGCAGCGGTTTGGGAGTGAACATCAAAATTACATTTCTCGGCCATATCGCATAGATCTCACTGTGAAAAGGCTTAAATGACTTTTTTTAATTAAGTTTGAAAATTGCGCTCAAACCAAATGTCCTAAAACTAAATTTCCAAATGTAACTACTAGATTGTGATAAAATACACTATTGGGTGAAGTTTGGTTGACTTCTGCGCAGCGGTTTGGGAGTTAACATCAAAATTACATTTCTCGGCCATATCGCATAGATCTCACTGTGAAAAGGCTTAAATGGCTTTTTTGACCTAAGTTTGAGAATTGCGCTCAAATCAAATGTCCTAGAACCAAATTTCCACATGTAAATACTAGATTGTGATACAATACACTATTGGGTGAAGTTTGGTTGACTTCTGCGCAGCGGTTTGGGAGTTAACATCAAAATTACATTTCTCGGCCATATCGCATAGATCTCACTGTGAAAAGGCTTAAATGGCTTTTTTGACCTTAGTTTGATGATTGCGCTCAAACCAAATGTCCTAGAACTAAATTTCCAAATGTAACTACTAGATTGTGATAAAATACACTATTGGGTGAAGTTTGGTTGACTTCTGCGCAGCGGTTTGGGAGTTAACATCAAAATTACATTTCTCGGCCATATCGCATAGATCTCACTGTGAAAAGGCTTAAATGGCTTTTTTGACCTAAGTTTGAGAATTGCGCTCAAATCAAATGTCCTAGAACCAAATTTCCACATGTAACTACTAGATTGTGATACAATACACTATTGGGTGAAGTTTGGTTGACTTCTGCGCAGCGGTTTGGGAGTTAACATCAAAATTACATTTCTCGGCCATATCGCATAGATCTCACTGTGAAAAGGCTTAATAAATGGCTTTTTTGACCTAAGTTTGAAGATTGCGCTCAAACCAAATGTCCTAGAACTAAATTTCCAAATGTAACTACTAGAATTGTGATAAAATACACTATTGGGTGAAGTTTGGTTGACTTCTGCGCAGCGGTTTGGGAGTTAACATCAAAATTACATTTCTCGGCCATATCGCATAGATCTCACTGTGAAAAGGCTTAAATGACTTTTTTAAATTAAGTTTGAAGATTGCGCTCAAACCAAATGTCCTAGAACTAAATTTCCAAATGTAACTACTAGATTATGATAAAATACACTATTGGGTGAAGTTTGGTTGACTTCTGCGCAGCGGTTTGGGAGTTAAAATCAAAATTACATTTCTCGGCCATATCGCATAGATCTCACTGTGAAAAGGCTTAAATGGCTTTTTTGACCTAAGTTTGAGGATTTCGCTCAAATCAAATGTCCTAGACCCAAATTTCCACATGTAACTACTAGATTGTGATACAATACACTAATGGGTGAAGTTTGGTTGACTTCTCCGCAGCGGTTTGGGAGTGAACATCAAAATTACATTTCTCGGCCATATCGCATAGATCTCACTGTGAAAAGGCTTAAATGACTTTTTTTAATTAAGTTTGAAGAATGCGCTCAAACCAAATGTCCTAAAACTACATTTCCAAATGTAACTACTAGATTGTGATAAAATACACTATTGGGTGAAGTTTGGTTGACTTCTGCGCAGCGGTTTGGGAGTTAACATAAAAATTACATTTCTCGGCCATATCGCATAGATCTCACTGTGAAAAGGCTTAAATGGCTTTTTTGACCTAAGTTGAGGATTGCGCTCAAATCAAATGTCCTAGAACCAAATTTCCACATGTAACTACTAGATTGTGATACAATACACTAATGGGTGAAGTTTGGTTGACTTCTCCGCAGCGGTTTGGGAGTGAACATCAAAATTACATTTCTCGGCCATATCGCATAGATCTCACTGTGAAAAGGCTTAAATGACTTTTTTTAATTAAGTTTGAAGATTGCGCTCAAACCAAATGTCCTAGAACTAAATTTCCAAATGTAACTACTAGATTATGATAAAATACACTATTGGGTGAAGTTTGGTTGACTTCTGCGCAGCGGTTTGGGAGTTAAAATCAAAATTACATTTCTCGGCCATATCGCATAGATCTCACTGTGAAAAGGCTTAAATGGCTTTTTTAACCTAAGTTTGAGGATTTCGCTCAAATCAAATGTCCTAGACCCAAATTTCCACATGTAACTACTAGATTGTGATACAATACACTAATGGGTGAAGTTTGGTTGACTTCTGCGCAGCGGTTTGGGAGTTAACATCAAAACTAGATTTCTCGGCCATATCGCATAGATCTCACTGTGAAAAGGCTTAAATGACTTTTTTTAATTAAGTTTGAAAATTGCGCTCAAACCAAATGTCCTAAAACTAAATTTCCATATGTAACTACTAGATTGTGATAAAATACACTATTGGGTGAAGTTTGGTTGACTTCTGCGCAGCGGTTTGGGAGTTAACATCAAAATTACATTTCTCGGCCATATCGCATAGATCTCACTGTGAAAAGACTTAAATGGCTTTTTTGACCTAAGTTTGAGAATTGCGCTCAAATCAAATGTCCTAGAACCAAATTTCCACATGTAACTACTAAATTGTGATACAATACACTATTGGGTGAAGTTTGGTTGACTTCTGCGCAGCGGTTTGGGAGTTAAAATCAAAATTACATTTCTCGGCCATATCGCATAGATCTCACTGTGAAAAGGCTTAAATGGCTTTTTTGACCTAAGTTTGAGGATTTCGCTCAAATCAAATGTCCTAGACCCAAATTTCCACATGTAACTACTAGATTGTGATACAATACACTAATGGGTGAAGTTTGGTTGACTTCTGCGCAGCGGTTTGGGAGTTAACATCAAAACTAGATTTCTCGGCCATATCGCATAGATCTCACTGTGAAAAGGCTTAAATGACTTTTTTTAATTAAGTTTGAAAATTGCGCTCAAACCAAATGTCCTAAAACTAAATTTCCATATGTAACTACTAGATTGTGATAAAATACACTATTGGGTGAAGTTTGGTTGACTTCTGCGCAGCGGTTTGGGAGTTAACATCAAAATTACATTTCTCGGCCATATCGCATAGATCTCACTGTGAAAAGACTTAAATGGCTTTTTTGACCTAAGTTTGAGAATTGCGCTCAAATCAAATGTCCTAGAACCAAATTTCCACATGTAACTACTAAATTGTGATACAATACACTATTGGGTGAAGTTTGGTTGACTTCTGCGCAGCGGTTTGGGAGTTAACATCAAAATTACATTTCTCGGCCATATCGCATAGATCTCACTGTGAAAAGGCTTAAATGGCTTTTTTGACCTAAGTTTGATGATTGCGCTCAAACCAAATGTCCTAGAACTAAATTTCCAAATGTAACTACTAGATTGTGATAAAATACACTATTGGGTGAAGTTTGGTTGACTTCTGCGCAGCGGTTTGGGAGTTAACATCAAAATTACATTTCTCGGCCATATCGCATAGATCTCACTGTGAAAAGGCTTAAATGGCTTTTTTGACCTAAGTTTGAGAATTGCGCTCAAATCAAATGTCCTAGAACCAAATTTCCACATGTAACTACTAGATTGTGATACAATACACTACTGGGTGAAGTTTGGTTGACTTCTGCGCAGCGGTTTGGGAGTTAACATCAAAATTACATTTCTCGGCCATATCGCATAGATCTCACTGTGAAAAGGCTTAAATGACTTTTTTTAATTAAGTTTGAAGATTGCGCTCAAACCAAATGTCCTAGAACTAAATTTCCAAATGTAACTACTAGATTATGATAAAATACACTATTGGGTGAAGTTTGGTTGACTTCTGCGCAGGGGTTTGGGAGTTAACATCAAAATTACATTTCTCGGCCATATCGCATAGATCTCACTGTGAAAAGGCTTAAATGACTTTTTTGACCTAAGTTTGAGAATTGCGCTCAAATCAAATGTCCTAGAACCAAATTTCCACATGTAACTACTAGATTGTGATACAATACACTATTGGGTGAAGTTTGGTTGACTTCTGCGCAGCGGTTTGGGAGTTAACATCAAAATTACATTTCTCGGCCATATCGCATAGATCTCACTGTGAAAAGGCTTAAATGACTTTTTTTAATTAAGTTTGAAGATTGCGCTCAAACCAAATGTCCTAGAACTAAATTTCCAAATGTAACTACTAGATTATGATAAAATACACTATTGGGTGAAGTTTGGTTGACTTTTGCGCAGTGGTTTGGGAGTTAAAATCAAAATTACATTTCTCGGCCATATCGCATAGATCTCACTGTGAAAAGGCTTAAATGGCTTTTTTGACCTAAGTTTGAGGATTGCGCTCAAATCAAATGTCCTAGACCCAAATTTCCACATGTAACTACTAGATTGTGATACAATACACTAATGGGTGAAGTTTGGTTGACTTCTCCGCAGCGGTTTGGGAGTGAACATCAAAATTACATTTCTCGGCCATATCGCATAGATCTCACTGTGAAAAGGCTTAAATGACTTTTTTTAATTAAGTTTGAAGAATGCGCTCATACCAAATGTCCTAAAACTAAATTTCCAAATGTAACTACTAGATTGTGATAAAATACACTATTGGGTGAAGTTTGGTTGACTTCTGCGCAGCGGTTTGGGAGTTAACATCAAAATTACATTTCTCGGCCATATCGCATAGATCTCACTGTGAAAAGGCTTAAATGGCTTTTTTGACCTAAGTTTGAGGATTGCGCTCAAATCAAATGTCCTAAAACCAAATTTCCACATGTAACTACTAGATTGTGATACAATACACTAATGGGTGAAGTTTGGTTGACTTCTGCGCAGCGGTTTGGGAGTGAACATCAAAATTACATTTCTCGGCCATATCGCATAGATCTCACTGTGAAAAGGCTTAAATGACTTTTTTTAATTAAGTTTGAAAATTGCGCTCAAACCAAATGTCCTAAAACTAAATTTCCAAATGTAACTACTAGATTGTGATAAAATACACTATTGGGTGAAGTTTGGTTGACTTCTGCGCAGCGGTTTGGGAGTTAACATCAAAATTACATTTCTCGGCCATATCGCATAGATCTCACTGTGAAAAGGCTTAAATGGCTTTTTTGACCTAAGTTTGAGAATTGCGCTCAAATCAAATGTCCTAGAACCAAATTTCCACATGTAAATACTAGATTGTGATACAATACACTATTGGGTGAAGTTTGGTTGACTTCTGCGCAGCGGTTTGGGAGTTAACATCAAAATTACATTTCTCGGCCATATCGCATAGATCTCACTGTGAAAAGGCTTAAATGGCTTTTTTGACCTTAGTTTGATGATTGCGCTCAAACCAAATGTCCTAGAACTAAATTTCCAAATGTAACTACTAGATTGTGATAAAATACACTATTGGGTGAAGTTTGGTTGACTTCTGCGCAGCGGTTTGGGAGTTAACATCAAAATTACATTTCTCGGCCATATCGCATAGATCTCACTGTGAAAAGGCTTAAATGGCTTTTTTGACCTAAGTTTGAGAATTGCGCTCAAATCAAATGTCCTAGAACCAAATTTCCACATTTAACTACTAGATTGTGATACAATACACTATTGGGTGAAGTTTGGTTGACTTCTGCGCAGCGGTTTGGGAGTTAACATCAAAATTACATTTCTCGGCCATATCGCATAGATCTCACTGTGAAAAGGCTTAATAAATGGCTTTTTTGACCTAAGTTTGAAGATTGCGCTCAAACCAAATGTCCTAGAACTAAATTTCCAAATGTAACTACTAGATTGTGATAAAATACACTATTGGGTGAAGTTTGGTTGACTTCTGCGCAGCGGTTTGGGAGTTAACATCAAAATTACATTTCTCGGCCATATCGCATAGATCTCACTGTGAAAAGGCTTAAATGGCTTTTTTGACCTAAGTTTGAGAATTGCGCTCAAATCAAATGTCCTAGAACCAAATTTCCACATGTAACTACTAGATTGTGATACAATACACTATTGGGTGAAGTTTGGTTGACTTCTGCGCAGCGGTTTGGGAGTTAACATCAAAATTACATTTCTCGGCCATATCGCATAGATCTCACTGTGAAAAGGCTTAAATGACTTTTTTTAATTAAGTTTGAAGATTGCGCTCAAACCAAATGTCCTAGAACTAAATTTCCAAATGTAACTACTAGATTGTGATACAATACACTAATGGGTGAAGTTTGGTTGACTTCTGCGCAGCGGTTTGGGAGTGAACATCAAAATTACATTTCTCGGCCATATCGCATAGATCTCACTGTGAAAAGGCTTAAATGACTTTTTTTAATTAAGTTTGAAGAATGCGCTCATACCAAATGTCCTAAAACTAAATTTCCAAATGTAACTACTAGATTGTGATAAAATACACTATTGGGTGAAGTTTGGTTGACTTCTGCGCAGCGGTTTGGGAGTTAACATCAAAATTACATTTCTCGGCCATATCGCATAGATCTCACTGTGAAAAGGCTTAAATGGCTTTTTTGACCTAAGTTTGAGGATTGCGCTCAAATCAAATGTCCTAAAACCAAATTTCCACATGTAACTACTAGATTGTGATACAATACACTAATGGGTGAAGTTTGGTTGACTTCTGCGCAGCGGTTTGGGAGTGAACATCAAAATTACATTTCTCGGCCATATCGCATAGATCTCACTGTGAAAAGGCTTAAATGACTTTTTTTAATTAAGTTTGAAAATTGCGCTCAAACCAAATGTCCTAAAACTAAATTTCCAAATGTAACTACTAGATTGTGATAAAATACACTATTGGGTGAAGTTTGGTTGACTTCTGCGCAGCGGTTTGGGAGTTAACATCAAAATTACATTTCTCGGCCATATCGCATAGATCTCACTGTGAAAAGGCTTAAATGACTTTTTTTAATTAAGTTTGAAGATTGCGCTCAAACCAAATGTCCTAGAACTAAATTTCCAAATGTAACTACTAGATTATGATAAAATACACTATTGGGTGAAGTTTGGTTGACTTCTGCGCAGGGGTTTGGGAGTTAACATCAAAATTACATTTCTCGGCCATATCGCATAGATCTCACTGTGAAAAGGCTTAAATGACTTTTTTGACCTAAGTTTGAGAATTGCGCTCAAATCAAATGTCCTAGAACCAAATTTCCACATGTAACTACTAGATTGTGATACAATACACTATTGGGTGAAGTTTGGTTGACTTCTGCGCAGCGGTTTGGGAGTTAACATCAAAATTACATTTCTCGGCCATATCGCATAGATCTCACTGTGAAAAGGCTTAAATGACTTTTTTTAATTAAGTTTGAAGATTGCGCTCAAACCAAATGTCCTAGAACTAAATTTCCAAATGTAACTACTAGATTATGATAAAATACACTATTGGGTGAAGTTTGGTTGACTTTTGCGCAGTGGTTTGGGAGTTAAAATCAAAATTACATTTCTCGGCCATATCGCATAGATCTCACTGTGAAAAGGCTTAAATGGCTTTTTTGACCTAAGTTTGAGGATTGCGCTCAAATCAAATGTCCTAGACCCAAATTTCCACATGTAACTACTAGATTGTGATACAATACACTAATGGGTGAAGTTTGGTTGACTTCTCCGCAGCGGTTTGGGAGTGAACATCAAAATTACATTTCTCGGCCATATCGCATAGATCTCACTGTGAAAAGGCTTAAATGACTTTTTTTAATTAAGTTTGAAGAATGCGCTCATACCAAATGTCCTAAAACTAAATTTCCAAATGTAACTACTAGATTGTGATAAAATACACTATTGGGTGAAGTTTGGTTGACTTCTGCGCAGCGGTTTGGGAGTTAACATCAAAATTACATTTCTCGGCCATATCGCATAGATCTCACTGTGAAAAGGCTTAAATGGCTTTTTTGACCTAAGTTTGAGGATTGCGCTCAAATCAAATGTCCTAAAACCAAATTTCCACATGTAACTACTAGATTGTGATACAATACACTAATGGGTGAAGTTTGGTTGACTTCTGCGCAGCGGTTTGGGAGTGAACATCAAAATTACATTTCTCGGCCATATCGCATAGATCTCACTGTGAAAAGGCTTAAATGACTTTTTTTAATTAAGTTTGAAAATTGCGCTCAAACCAAATGTCCTAAAACTAAATTTCCAAATGTAACTACTAGATTGTGATAAAATACACTATTGGGTGAAGTTTGGTTGACTTCTGCGCAGCGGTTTGGGAGTTAACATCAAAATTACATTTCTCGGCCATATCGCATAGATCTCACTGTGAAAAGGCTTAAATGGCTTTTTTGACCTAAGTTTGAGAATTGCGCTCAAATCAAATGTCCTAGAACCAAATTTCCACATGTAAATACTAGATTGTGATACAATACACTATTGGGTGAAGTTTGGTTGACTTCTGCGCAGCGGTTTGGGAGTTAACATCAAAATTACATTTCTCGGCCATATCGCATAGATCTCACTGTGAAAAGGCTTAAATGGCTTTTTTGACCTTAGTTTGATGATTGCGCTCAAACCAAATGTCCTAGAACTAAATTTCCAAATGTAACTACTAGATTGTGATAAAATACACTATTGGGTGAAGTTTGGTTGACTTCTGCGCAGCGGTTTGGGAGTTAACATCAAAATTACATTTCTCGGCCATATCGCATAGATCTCACTGTGAAAAGGCTTAAATGGCTTTTTTGACCTAAGTTTGAGAATTGCGCTCAAATCAAATGTCCTAGAACCAAATTTCCACATTTAACTACTAGATTGTGATACAATACACTATTGGGTGAAGTTTGGTTGACTTCTGCGCAGCGGTTTGGGAGTTAACATCAAAATTACATTTCTCGGCCATATCGCATAGATCTCACTGTGAAAAGGCTTAATAAATGGCTTTTTTGACCTAAGTTTGAAGATTGCGCTCAAACCAAATGTCCTAGAACTAAATTTCCAAATGTAACTACTAGATTGTGATAAAATACACTATTGGGTGAAGTTTGGTTGACTTCTGCGCAGCGGTTTGGGAGTTAACATCAAAATTACATTTCTCGGCCATATCGCATAGATCTCACTGTGAAAAGGCTTAAATGGCTTTTTTGACCTAAGTTTGAGAATTGCGCTCAAATCAAATGTCCTAGAACCAAATTTCCACATGTAACTACTAGATTGTGATACAATACACTATTGGGTGAAGTTTGGTTGACTTCTGCGCAGCGGTTTGGGAGTTAACATCAAAATTACATTTCTCGGCCATATCGCATAGATCTCACTGTGAAAAGGCTTAAATGACTTTTTTTAATTAAGTTTGAAGATTGCGCTCAAACCAAATGTCCTAGAACTAAATTTCCAAATGTAACTACTAGATTATGATAAAATACACTATTGGGTGAAGTTTGGTTGACTTCTGCGCAGCGGTTTGGGAGTTAAAATCAAAATTACATTTCTCAGCCATATCGCATAGATCTCACTGTGAAAAGGCTTAAATGGCTTTTTTGACCTAAGTTTGAGGATTGCGCTCAAATCAAATGTCCTAGACCCAAATTTCTACATGTAACTACTAGATTGTGATACAATACACTAATGGGTGAAGTTTGGTTGACTTCTCCGCAGCGGTTTGGGAGTGAACATCAAAATTACATTTCTCGGCCATATCGCATAGATCTCACTGTGAAAAGGCTTAAATGGCTTTTTTGACCTAAGTTTGATGATTGCGCTCAAACCAAATGTCCTAAAACTACATTTCCAAATGTAACTACTAGATTGTGATAAAATACACTATTGGGTGAAGTTTGGTTGACTTCTGCGCAGCGGTTTGGGAGTTAACATCAAAATTACATTTCTCGGCCATATCGCATAGATCTCACTGTGAAAAGGCTTAAATGGCTTTTTTGACCTAAGTTTGAGAATTGCGCTCAAATCAAATGTCCTAGAACCAAATTTCCACATGTAACTACTAGATTGTGATACAATACACTACTGGGTGAAGTTTGGTTGACTTCTGCGCAGCGGTTTGGGAGTTAACATCAAAATTACATTTCTCGGCCATTTCGCATAGATCTCACTGTGAAAAGGCTTAAATGACTTTTTTTAATTAAGTTTGAAGATTGCGCTCAAACCAAATGTCCTAGAACTAAATTTCCAAATGTAACTACTAGATTGTGATATAATACACTATTGGGTGAAGTTTGGTTGACTTCTGCGCAGCGGTTTGGGAGTTAACATCAAAATTACATTTCTCGGCCATATCGCATAGATCTCACTGTGAAAAGGCTTAAATGGCTTTTTTGACCTAAGTTTGAGGATTGCGCTCAAATCAAATGTCCTAAAACCAAATTTCCACATGTAACTACTAGATTGTGATACAATACACTAATGGGTGAAGTTTGGTTGACTTCTGCGCAGCGGTTTGGGAGTGAACATCAAAATTACATTTCTCGGCCATATCGCATAGATCTCACTGTGAAAAGGCTTAAATGACTTTTTTTAATTAAGTTTGAAAATTGCGCTCAAACCAAATGTCCTAAAACTAAATTTCCATATGTAACTACTAGATTGTGATAAAATACACTATTGGGTGAAGTTTGGTTGACTTCTGCGCAGCGGTTTGGGAGTTAACATCAAAATTACATTTCTCAGCCATATCGCATAGATCTCACTGTGAAAAGGCTTAAATGGCTTTTTTGACCTAAGTTTGAGAATTGCGCTCAAATCAAATGTCCTAGAACCAAATTTCCACATGTAACTACTAAATTGTGATACAATACACTATTGGGTGAAGTTTGGTTGACTTCTGCGCAGCGGTTTGGGAGTTAACATCAAAATTACATTTCTCGGCCATATCGCATAGATCTCACTGTGAAAAGGCTTAAATGGCTTTTTTGACCTAAGTTTGATGATTGCGCTCAAACCAAATGTCCTAGAACTAAATTTCCAAATGTAACTACTAGATTGTGATAAAATACACTATTGGGTGAAGTTTGGTTGACTTCTGCGCAGCGGTTTGGGAGTTAACATCAAAATTACATTTCTCGGCCATATCGCATAGATCTCACTGTGAAAAGGCTTAAATGACTTTTTTTAATTAAGTTTGAAGATTGCGCTCAAACCAAATGTCCTAGAACTAAATTTCCAAATGTAACTACTAGATTATGATAAAATACACTATTGGGTGAAGTTTGATTGACTTCTGCGCAGCGGTTTGGGAGTTAAAATCAAAATTACATTTCTCGGCCATATCGCATAGATCTCACTGTGAAAAGGCTTAAATGGCTTTTTTGACCTAAGTTTGAGGATTTCGCTCAAATCAAATGTCCTAGACCCAAATTTCCACATGTAACTACTAGATTGTGATACAATACACTAATGGGTGAAGTTTGGTTGACTTCTCCGCAGCGGTTTGGGAGTGAACATCAAAATTACATTTCTCGGCCATATCGCATAGATCTCACTGTGAAAAGGCTTAAATGACTTTTTTTAATTAAGTTTGAAGAATGCGCTCAAACCAAATGTCCTAAAACTAAATTTCCAAATGTAACTACTAGATTGTGATAAAATACACTATTGGGTGAAGTTTGGTTGACTTCTGCGCAGCGGTTTGGGAGTTAACATCAAAATTACATTTCTCGGCCATATCGCATAGATCTCACTGTGAAAAGGCTTAAATGGCTTTTTTGACCTAAGTTTGAGGATTGCGCTCAAATCAAATGTCCTAGAACCAAATTTCCACATGTAACTACTAGATTGTGATACAATACACTAATGGGTGAAGTTTGGTTGACTTCTGCGCAGCGGTTTGGGAGTGAACATCAAAATTACATTTCTCGGCCATATCGCATAGATCTCACTGTGAAAAGGCTTAAATGACTTTTTTTAATTAAGTTTGAAAATTGCGCTCAAACCAAATGTCCTAAAACTAAATTTCCAAATGTAACTACTAGATTGTGATAAAATACACTATTGGGTGAAGTTTGGTTGACTTCTGCGCAGCGGTTTGGGAGTTAACATCAAAATTACATTTCTCGGCCATATCGCATAGATCTCACTGTGAAAAGGCTTAAATGGCTTTTTTGACCTAAATTTGAGAATTGCGCTCAAATCAAATGTCCTAGAACCAAATTTTCACATGTAACTACTAGATTGTGATACAATACACTATTGGGTGAAGTTTGTTGACTTCTGCGCAGCGGTTTGGGAGTTAACATCAAAATTACATTTCTCGGCCATATCGCATAGATCTCACTGTGAAAAGGCTTAAATGGCTTTTTTGACCTAAGTTTGATGATTGCGCTCAAACCAAATGTCCTAGAACTAAATTTCCAAATGTAACTACTAGATTGTGATAAAATACACTATTGGGTGAAGTTTGGTTGACTTCTGCGCAGCGGTTTGGGAGTTAACATCAAAATTACATTTCTCGGCCATATCGCATAGATCTCACTGTGAAAAGGCTTAAATGACTTTTTTTAATTAAGTTTGAAGATTGCGCTCAAACCAAATGTCCTAGAACTAAATTTCCAAATGTAACTACTAGATTATGATAAAATACACTATTGGGTGAAGTTTGGTTGACTTCTGCGCAGCGGTTTGGGAGTTAAAATCAAAATTACATTTCTCGGCCATATCGCATAGATCTCACTGTGAAAAGGCTTAAATGGCTTTTTTGACCTAAGTTTGAGGATTTCGCTCAAATCAAATGTCCTAGACCCAAATTTCCACATGTAACTACTAGATTGTGATACAATACACTAATGGGTGAAGTTTGGTTGACTTCTCCGCAGCGGTTTGGGAGTGAACATCAAAATTACATTTCTCGGCCATATCGCATAGATCTCACTGTGAAAAGGCTTAAATGACTTTTTTTAATTAAGTTTGAAGAATGCGCTCAAACCAAATGTCCTAAAACTACATTTCCAAATGTAACTACTAGATTGTGATAAAATACACTATTGGGTGAAGTTTGGTTGACTTCTGCGCAGCGGTTTGGGAGTTAACATAAAAATTACATTTCTCGGCCATATCGCATAGATCTCACTGTGAAAAGGCTTAAATGGCTTTTTTGACCTAAGTTTGAGGATTGCGCTCAAATCAAATGTCCTAGAACCAAATTTCCACATGTAACTACTAGATTGTGATACAATACACTAATGGGTGAAGTTTGGTTGACTTCTGCTCAGCGGTTTGGGAGTGAACATCAAAATTACATTTCTCGGCCATATCGCATAGATCTCACTGTGAAAAGGCTTAAATGACTTTTTTTAATTAAGTTTGAAAATTGCGCTCAAACCAAATGTCCTAAAACTAAATTTCCATATGTAACTACTAGATTGTGATAAAATACACTATTGGGTGAAGTTTGGTTGACTTCTGCGCAGCGGTTTGGGAGTTAACATCAAAATTACATTTCTCGGCCATATCGCATAGATCTCACTGTGAAAAGGCTTAAATGGCTTTTTTGACCTAAGTTTGAGAATTGCGCTCAAATCAAATGTCCTAGAACCAAATTTCCACATGTAACTACTAAATTGTGATACAATACACTATTGGGTGAAGTTTGGTTGACTTCTGCGCAGCGGTTTGGGAGTTAAAATCAAAATTACATTTCTCGGCCATATCGCATAGATCTCACTGTGAAAAGGCTTAAATGGCTTTTTTGACCTAAGTTTGAGAATTGCGCTCAAATCAAATGTCCTAGAACCAAATTTCCACATGTAAATACTAGATTGTGATACAATACACTATTGGTTGAAGTTTGGTTGACTTCTGCGCAGCGGTTTGGGAGTTAACATCAAAATTACATTTCTCGGCCATATCGCATAGATCTCACTGTGAAAAGGCTTAAATGACTTTTTTTAATTAAGTTTGAAGAATGCGCTCAAACCAAATGTCCTAAAACTAAATTTCCAAATGTAACTACTAGATTGTGATAAAATACACTATTGGGTAAAGTTTGGTTGACTTCTGCGCAGCGGTTTGGGAGTTAACATAAAAATTACATTTCTCGGCCATATCGCCTAGATCTCACTGTGAAAAGGCTTAAATGGCTTTTTTGACTTAAGTTTGAGGATTGAGCTCAAATCAAATGTCCTAGAACCAAATTTCCACATGTAACTACTAGATTGTGATACAGTACACTATTGGGTGAAGTTTGGTTGACTTCTGCGCAGCGGTTTGGGAGTTAACATCAAAATTACATTTCTCGGCCATATCGCATAGATCTCACTGTGAAAAGGCTTAAATGGCTTTTTTGACCTAAGTTTGATGATTGCGCTCAAACCAAATGTCCTAGAACTAAATTTCCAAATGTAACTACTAGATTGTGATAAAATACACTATTGGGTGAAGTTTGGTTGACTTCTGCGCAGCGGTTTGGGAGTTAACATCAAAATTACATTTCTCGGCCATATCGCATAGATCTCACTGTGAAAAGGCTTAAATGACTTTTTTTAATTAAGTTTGAAGATTGCGCTCAAACCAAATGTCCTAGAACTAAATTTCCAAATGTAACTACTAGATTATGATAAAATACACTATTGGGTGAAGTTTGGTTGACTTCTGCGCAGCGGTTTGGGAGTTAAAATCAAAATTACATTTCTCGGCCATATCGCATAGATCTCACTGTGAAAAGGCTTAAATGGCTTTTTTGACCTAAGTTTGAGGATTTCGCTCAAATCAAATGTCCTAGACCCAAATTTCCACATGTAACTACTAGATTGTGATACAATACACTAATGGGTGAAGTTTGGTTGACTTCTCCGCAGCGGTTTGGGAGTGAACATCAAAATTACATTTCTCGGCCATATCGCATAGATCTCACTGTGAAAAGGCTTAATAAATGGCTTTTTTGACCTAAGTTTGAAGATTGCGCTCAAACCAAATGTCCTAGAACTAAATTTCCAAATGTAACTACTAGATTGTGATAAAATACACTATTGGGTGAAGTTTGGTTGACTTCTGCGCAGCGGTTTGGGAGTTAACATCAAAATTACATTTCTCGGCCATATCGCATAGATCTCACTGTGAAAAGGCTTAAATGGCTTTTTTGACCTAAGTTTGAGAATTGCGCTCAAATCAAATGTCCTAGAACCAAATTTCCACATGTAACTACTAGATTGTGATACAATACACTATTGGGTGAAGTTTGGTTGACTTCTGCGCAGCGGTTTGGGAGTTAACATCAAAATTACATTTCTCGGCCATATCGCATAGATCTCACTGTGAAAAGGCTTAAATGACTTTTTTTAATTAAGTTTGAAGATTGCGCTCAAACCAAATGTCCTAGAACTAAATTTCCAAATGTAACTACTAGATTATGATAAAATACACTATTGGGTGAAGTTTGGTTGACTTCTGCGCAGCGGTTTGGGAGTTAAAATCAAAATTACATTTCTCAGCCATATCGCATAGATCTCACTGTGAAAAGGCTTAAATGGCTTTTTTGACCTAAGTTTGAGGATTGCGCTCAAATCAAATGTCCTAGACCCAAATTTCTACATGTAACTACTAGATTGTGATACAATACACTAATGGGTGAAGTTTGGTTGACTTCTCCGCAGCGGTTTGGGAGTGAACATCAAAATTACATTTCTCGGCCATATCGCATAGATCTCACTGTGAAAAGGCTTAAATGGCTTTTTTGACCTAAGTTTGATGATTGCGATCAAACCAAATGTCCTAAAACTACATTTCCAAATGTAACTACTAGATTGTGATAAAATACACTATTGGGTGAAGTTTGGTTGACTTCTGCGCAGCGGTTTGGGAGTTAACATCAAAATTACATTTCTCGGCCATATCGCATAGATCTCACTGTGAAAAGGCTTAAATGGCTTTTTTGACCTAAGTTTGAGAATTGCGCTCAAATCAAATGTCCTAGAACCAAATTTCCACATGTAACTACTAGATTGTGATACAATACACTACTGGGTGAAGTTTGGTTGACTTCTGCGCAGCGGTTTGGGAGTTAACATCAAAATTACATTTCTCGGCCATTTCGCATAGATCTCACTGTGAAAAGGCTTAAATGACTTTTTTTAATTAAGTTTGAAGATTGCGCTCAAACCAAATGTCCTAGAACTAAATTTCCAAATGTAACTACTAGATTGTGATATAATACACTATTGGGTGAAGTTTGGTTGACTTCTGCGCAGCGGTTTGGGAGTTAACATCAAAATTACATTTCTCGGCCATATCGCATAGATCTCACTGTGAAAAGGCTTAAATGGCTTTTTTGACCTAAGTTTGAGGATTGCGCTCAAATCAAATGTCCTAAAACCAAATTTCCACATGTAACTACTAGATTGTGATACAATACACTAATGGGTGAAGTTTGGTTGACTTCTGCGCAGCGGTTTGGGAGTGAACATCAAAATTACATTTCTCGGCCATATCGCATAGATCTCACTGTGAAAAGGCTTAAATGACTTTTTTTAATTAAGTTTGAAAATTGCGCTCAAACCAAATGTCCTAAAACTAAATTTCCATATGTAACTACTAGATTGTGATAAAATACACTATTGGGTGAAGTTTGGTTGACTTCTGCGCAGCGGTTTGGGAGTTAACATCAAAATTACATTTCTCGGCCATATCGCATAGATCTCACTGTGAAAAGGCTTAAATGGCTTTTTTGACCTAAGTTTGAGAATTGCGCTCAAATCAAATGTCCTAGAACCAAATTTCCACATGTAACTACTAAATTGTGATACAATACACTATTGGGTGAAGTTTGGTTGACTTCTGCGCAGCGGTTTGGGAGTTAACATCAAAATTACATTTCTCGGCCATATCGCATAGATCTCACTGTGAAAAGGCTTAAATGGCTTTTTTGACCTAAGTTTGATGATTGCGCTCAAACCAAATGTCCTAGAACTAAATTTCCAAATGTAACTACTAGATTGTGATAAAATACACTATTGGGTGAAGTTTGGTTGACTTCTGCGCAGCGGTTTGGGAGTTAACATCAAAATTACATTTCTCGGCCATATCGCATAGATCTCACTGTGAAAAGGCTTAAATGACTTTTTTTAATTAAGTTTGAAGAATGCGCTCAAATCAAATGTCCTAGACCCAAATTTCTACATGTAACTACTAGATGGTGATACAATACACTAATGGGTGAAGTTTGGTTGACTTCTCCGCAGCGGTTTGGGAGTGAACATCAAAATTACATTTCTCGGCCATATCGCATAGATCTCACTGTGAAAAGGCTTAAATGACTTTTTTTAATTAAGTTTGAAAATTGCGCTCAAACCAAATGTCCTAAAACTAAATTTCCAAATGTAACTACTAGATTGTGATAAAATACACTATTGGGTGAAGTTTGGTTGACTTCTGCGCAGCGGTTTGGGAGTTAACATCAAAATTACATTTCTCGGCCATATCGCATAGATCTCACTGTGAAAAGGCTTAAATGGCTTTTTTGACCTAAGTTTGAGAATTGCGCTCAAATCAAATGTCCTAGAACCAAATTTCCACATGTAACTACTAAATTGTGATACAATACACTATTGGGTGAAGTTTGGTTGACTTCTGCGCAGCGGTTTGGGAGTTAACATCAAAATTACATTTCTCGGCCATATCGCATAGATCTCACTGTGAAAAGGCTTAAATGGCTTTTTTGACCTAAGTTTGATGATTGCGCTCAAACCAAATGTCCTAGAACTAAATTTCCAAATGTAACTACTAGATTGTGATAAAATACACTATTGGGTGAAGTTTGGTTGACTTCTGCGCAGCGGTTTGGGAGTTAACATCAAAATTACATTTCTCGGCCACATCGCATAGATCTCACTGTGAAAAGGCTTGAATGGCTTTTTTGACCTAAGTTTGAGGATTGCGCTCAAATCAAATGTCCTAGAACCAAATTTCCACATGTAACTACTAGATTGTGATACAATACACTAATGGGTGAAGTTTGGTTGACTTCTGCGCAGCGGTTTGGGAGTGAACATCAAAATTACATTTCTCGGCGATATCGCATAGATCTCACTGTGAAAAGGCTTAAATGACTTTTTTTAATTAAGTTTGAAAATTGCGCTCAAACCAAATGTACTAAAACTAAATTTCCAAATGTAACTACTAGATTGTGATAAAATACACTATTGGGTGAAGTTTGGTTGACTTCTGCGCAGCGGTTTGGGAGTTAACATCAAAATTACATTTCTCGGCCATATCGCATAGATCTCACTGTGAAAAGGCTTAAATGGCTTTTTTGACCTAAATTTGAGAATTGCGCTCAAATCAAATGTCCTAGAACCAAATTTTCACATGTAACTACTAGATTGTGATACAATACACTATTGGGTGAAGTTTGGTTGACTTCTGCGCAGCGGTTTGGGAGTTAACATCAAAATTACATTTCTCGGCCATATCGCATAGATCTCACTGTGAAAAGGCTTAAATGGCTTTTTTGACCTAAGTTTGATGATTGCGCTCAAACCAAATGTCCTAGAACTAAATTTCCAAATGTAACTACTAGATTGTGATAAAATACACTATTGGGTGAAGTTTGGTTGACTTCTGCGCAGCGGTTTGGGAGTTAACATCAAAATTACATTTCTCGGCCATATCGCATAGATCTCACTGTGAAAAGGCTTAAATGACTTTTTTTAATTAAGTTTGAAGATTGCGCTCAAACCAAATGTCCTAGAACTAAATTTCCAAATGTAACTACTAGATTATGATAAAATACACTATTGGGTGAAGTTTGGTTGACTTCTGCGCAGCGGTTTGGGAGTTAAAATCAAAATTACATTTCTCGGCCATATCGCATAGATCTCACTGTGAAAAGGCTTAAATGGCTTTTTTGACCTAAGTTTGAGGATTTCGCTCAAATCAAATGTCCTAGACCCAAATTTCCACATGTAACTACTAGATTGTGATACAATACACTAATGGGTGAAGTTTGGTTGACTTCTCCGCAGCGGTTTGGGAGTGAACATCAAAATTACATTTCTCGGCCATATCGCATAGATCTCACTGTGAAAAGGCTTAAATGACTTTTTTTAATTAAGTTTGAAGAATGCGCTCAAACCAAATGTCCTAAAACTACATTTCCAAATGTAACTACTAGATTGTGATAAAATACACTATTGGGTGAAGTTTGGTTGACTTCTGCGCAGCGGTTTGGGAGTTAACATAAAAATTACATTTCTCGGCCATATCGCATAGATCTCACTGTGAAAAGGCTTAAATGGCTTTTTTGACCTAAGTTTGAGGATTGCGCTCAAATCAAATGTCCTAGAACCAAATTTCCACATGTAACTACTAGATTGTGATACAATACACTAATGGGTGAAGTTTGGTTGACTTCTGCTCAGCGGTTTGGGAGTGAACATCAAAATTACATTTCTCGGCCATATCGCATAGATCTCACTGTGAAAAGGCTTAAATGACTTTTTTTAATTAAGTTTGAAAATTGCGCTCAAACCAAATGTCCTAAAACTAAATTTCCATATGTAACTACTAGATTGTGATAAAATACACTATTGGGTGAAGTTTGGTTGACTTCTGCGCAGCGGTTTGGGAGTTAACATCAAAATTACATTTCTCGGCCATATCGCATAGATCTCACTGTGAAAAGGCTTAAATGGCTTTTTTGACCTAAGTTTGAGAATTGCGCTCAAATCAAATGTCCTAGAACCAAATTTCCACATGTAACTACTAAATTGTGATACAATACACTATTGGGTGAAGTTTGGTTGACTTCTGCGCAGCGGTTTGGGAGTTAAAATCAAAATTACATTTCTCGGCCATATCGCATAGATCTCACTGTGAAAAGGCTTAAATGGCTTTTTTGACCTAAGTTTGAGAATTGCGCTCAAATCAAATGTCCTAGAACCAAATTTCCACATGTAAATACTAGATTGTGATACAATACACTATTGGTTGAAGTTTGGTTGACTTCTGCGCAGCGGTTTGGGAGTTAACATCAAAATTACATTTCTCGGCCATATCGCATAGATCTCACTGTGAAAAGGCTTAAATGACTTTTTTTAATTAAGTTTGAAGAATGCGCTCAAACCAAATGTCCTAAAACTAAATTTCCAAATGTAACTACTAGATTGTGATAAAATACACTATTGGGTAAAGTTTGGTTGACTTCTGCGCAGCGGTTTGGGAGTTAACATAAAAATTACATTTCTCGGCCATATCGCCTAGATCTCACTGTGAAAAGGCTTAAATGGCTTTTTTGACTAAAGTTTGAGGATTGAGCTCAAATCAAATGTCCTAGAACCAAATTTCCACATGTAACTACTAGATTGTGATACAATACACTATTGGGTGAAGTTTGGTTGACTTCTGCGCAGCGGTTTGGGAGTTAACATCAAAATTACATTTCTCGGCCATATCGCATAGATCTCACTGTGAAAAGGCTTAAATGACTTTTTTTAATTAAGTTTGAAAATTGCGCTCAAACCAAATGTCCTAAAACTAAATTTCCATATGTAACTACTAGATTGTGATAAAATACACTATTGGGTGAAGTTTGGTTGACTTCTGCGCAGCGGTTTGGGAGTTAACATCAAAATTACATTTCTCGGCCATATCGCATAGATCTCACTGTGAAAAGGCTTAAATGGCTTTTTTGACCTAAGTTTGAGAATTGCGCTCAAATCAAATGTCCTAGAACCAAATTTCCACATGTAACTACTAAATTGTGATACAAT
The DNA here is from genome assembly GCF_030265065.1 of Corythoichthys intestinalis. Taxonomy (NCBI): domain Eukaryota; kingdom Metazoa; phylum Chordata; class Actinopteri; order Syngnathiformes; family Syngnathidae; genus Corythoichthys; species Corythoichthys intestinalis. The sequence goes on from NC_080395.1 coordinate 84,424,386, forward strand.
ACACTATTGGGTGAAGTTTGGTTGACTTCTGCGCAGCGGTTTGGGAGTTAACATCAAAATTACATTTCTCGGCCATATCGCATAGATCTCACTGTGAAAAGGCTTAAATGGCTTTTTTGACCTAAGTTTGATGATTGCGCTCAAACCAAATGTCCTAGAACTAAATTTCCAAATGTAACTACTAGATTGTGATAAAATACACTATTGGGTGAAGTTTGGTTGACTTCTGCGCAGCGGTTTGGGAGTTAACATCAAAATTACATTTCTCGGCCATATCGCATAGATCTCACTGTGAAAAGGCTTAAATGACTTTTTTTAATTAAGTTTGAAGATTGCGCTCAAACCAAATGTCCTAGAACTAAATTTCCAAATGTAACTACTAGATTATGATAAAATACACTATTGGGTGAAGTTTGGTTGACTTCTGCGCAGCGGTTTGGGAGTTAAAATCAAAATTACATTTCTCGGCCATATCGCATAGATCTCACTGTGAAAAGGCTTAAATGGCTTTTTTGACCTAAGTTTGAGGATTTCGCTCAAATCAAATGTCCTAGACCCAAATTTCCACATGTAACTACTAGATTGTGATACAATACACTAATGGGTGAAGTTTGGTTGACTTCTCCGCAGCGGTTTGGGAGTGAACATCAAAATTACATTTCTCGGCCATATCGCATAGATCTCACTGTGAAAAGGCTTAAATGACTTTTTTTAATTAAGTTTGAAGAATGCGCTCAAATCAAATGTCCTAGACCCAAATTTCTACATGTAACTACTAGATGGTGATACAATACACTAATGGGTGAAGTTTGGTTGACTTCTCCGCAGCGGTTTGGGAGTGAACATCAAAATTACATTTCTCGGCCATATCGCATAGATCTCACTGTGAAAAGGCTTAAATGACTTTTTTTAATTAAGTTTGAAAATTGCGCTCAAACCAAATGTCCTAAAACTAAATTTCCAAATGTAACTACTAGATTGTGATAAAATACACTATTGGGTGAAGTTTGGTTGACTTCTGCGCAGCGGTTTGGGAGTTAACATCAAAATTACATTTCTCGGCCATATCGCATAGATCTCACTGTGAAAAGGCTTAAATGGCTTTTTTGACCTAAGTTTGAGAATTGCGCTCAAATCAAATGTCCTAGAACCAAATTTCCACATGTAACTACTAAATTGTGATACAATACACTATTGGGTGAAGTTTGGTTGACTTCTGCGCAGCGGTTTGGGAGTTAACATCAAAATTACATTTCTCGGCCATATCGCATAGATCTCACTGTGAAAAGGCTTAAATGGCTTTTTTGACCTAAGTTTGATGATTGCGCTCAAACCAAATGTCCTAGAACTAAATTTCCAAATGTAACTACTAGATTGTGATAAAATACACTATTGGGTGAAGTTTGGTTGACTTCTGCGCAGCGGTTTGGGAGTTAACATCAAAATTACATTTCTCGGCCACATCGCATAGATCTCACTGTGAAAAGGCTTAAATGGCTTTTTTGACCTAAGTTTGAGGATTGCGCTCAAATCAAATGTCCTAGAACCAAATTTCCACATGTAACTACTAGATTGTGATACAATACACTAATGGGTGAAGTTTGGTTGACTTCTGCGCAGCGGTTTGGGAGTGAACATCAAAATTACATTTCTCGGCCATATCGCATAGATCTCACTGTGAAAAGGCTTAAATGACTTTTTTTAATTAAGTTTGAAAATTGCGCTCAAACCAAATGTACTAAAACTAAATTTCCAAATGTAACTACTAGATTGTGATAAAATACACTATTGGGTGAAGTTTGGTTGACTTCTGCGCAGCGGTTTGGGAGTTAACATCAAAATTACATTTCTCGGCCATATCGCATAGATCTCACTGTGAAAAGGCTTAAATGGCTTTTTTGACCTAAATTTGAGAATTGCGCTCAAATCAAATGTCCTAGAACCAAATTTTCACATGTAACTACTAGATTGTGATACAATACACTATTGGGTGAAGTTTGGTTGACTTCTGCGCAGCGGTTTGGGAGTTAACATCAAAATTACATTTCTCGGCCATATCGCATAGATCTCACTGTGAAAAGGCTTAAATGGCTTTTTTGACCTAAGTTTGATGATTGCGCTCAAACCAAATGTCCTAGAACTAAATTTCCAAATGTAACTACTAGATTGTGATAAAATACACTATTGGGTGAAGTTTGGTTGACTTCTGCGCAGCGGTTTGGGAGTTAACATCAAAATTACATTTCTCGGCCATATCGCATAGATCTCACTGTGAAAAGGCTTAAATGACTTTTTTTAATTAAGTTTGAAGATTGCGCTCAAACCAAATGTCCTAGAACTAAATTTCCAAATGTAACTACTAGATTATGATAAAATACACTATTGGGTGAAGTTTGGTTGACTTCTGCGCAGCGGTTTGGGAGTTAAAATCAAAATTACATTTCTCGTCCATATCGCATAGATCTCACTGTGAAAAGGCTTAAATGGCTTTTTTGACCTAAGTTTGAGGATTTCGCTCAAATCAAATGTCCTAGACCCAAATTTCCACATGTAACTACTAGATTGTGATACAATACACTAATGGGTGAAGTTTGGTTGACTTCTCCGCAGCGGTTTGGGAGTGAACATCAAAATTACATTTCTCGGCCATATCGCATAGATCTCACTGTGAAAAGGCTTAAATGACTTTTTTTAATTAAGTTTGAAGAATGCGCTCAAACCAAATGTCCTAAAACTAAATTTCCAAATGTAACTACTAGATTGTGATAAAATACACTATTGGGTGAAGTTTGGTTGACTTCTGCGCAGCGGTTTGGGAGTTAACATCAAAATTACATTTCTCGGCCATATCGCATAGATCTCACTGTGAAAAGGCTTAAATGGCTTTTTTGACCTAAGTTTGAGGATTGCGCTCAAATCAAATGTCCTAGAACCAAATTTCCACATGTAACTACTAGATTGTGATACAATACACTAATGGGTGAAGTTTGGTTGACTTCTGCGCAGCGGTTTGGGAGTGAACATCAAAATTACATTTCTCGGCCATATCGCATAGATCTCACTGTGAAAAGGCTTAAATGACTTTTTTTAATTAAGTTTGAAAATTGCGCTCAAACCAAATGTCCTAAAACTAAATTTCCATATGTAACTACTAGATTGTGATAAAATACACTATTGGGTGAAGTTTGGTTGACTTCTGCGCAGCGGTTTGGGAGTTAACATCAAAATTACATTTCTCGGCCATATCGCATAGATCTCACTGTGAAAAGGCTTAAATGGCTTTTTTGACCTAAGTTTGAGAATTGCGCTCAAATCAAATGTCCTAGAACCAAATTTCCACATGTAACTACTAAATTGTGATACAATACACTATTGGGTGAAGTTTGGTTGACTTCTGCGCAGCGGTTTGGGAGTTAAAATCAAAATTACATTTCTCGGCCATATCGCATAGATCTCACTGTGAAAAGGCTTAAATGGCTTTTTTGACCTAAGTTTGAGGATTGAGCTCAAATCAAATGTCCTAGAACCAAATTTCCACATGTAACTACTAGATTGTGATACAATACACTATTGGGTGAAGTTTGGTTGACTTCTGCGCAGCGGTTTGGGAGTTAACATCAAAATTACATTTCTCGGCCATATCGCATAGATCTCACTGTGAAAAGGCTTAAATGACTTTTTTTAATTAAGTTTGAAAATTGCGCTCAAACCAAATGTCCTAAAACTAAATTTCCATATGTAACTACTAGATTGTGATAAAATACACTATTGGGTGAAGTTTGGTTGACTTCTGCGCAGCGGTTTGGGAGTTAACATCAAAATTACATTTCTCGGCCATATCGCATAGATCTCACTGTGAAAAGGCTTAAATGGCTTTTTTGACCTAAGTTTGAGAATTGCGCTCAAATCAAATGTCCTAGAACCAAATTTCCACATGTAACTACTAAATTGTGATACAATACACTATTGGGTGAAGTTTGGTTGACTTCTGCGCAGCGGTTTGGGAGTTAACATCAAAATTACATTTCTCGGCCATATCGCATAGATCTCACTGTGAAAAGGCTTAAATGGCTTTTTTGACCTAAGTTTGATGATTGCGCTCAAACCAAATGTCCTAGAACTAAATTTCCAAATGTAACTACTAGATTGTGATAAAATACACTATTGGGTGAAGTTTGGTTGACTTCTGCGCAGCGGTTTGGGAGTTAACATCAAAATTACATTTCTCGGCCATATCGCATAGATCTCACTGTGAAAAGGCTTAAATGACTTTTTTTAATTAAGTTTGAAGATTGCGCTCAAACCAAATGTCCTAGAACTAAATTTCCAAATGTAACTACTAGATTATGATAAAATACACTATTGGGTGAAGTTTGGTTGACTTCTGCGCAGCGGTTTGGGAGTTAAAATCAAAATTACATTTCTCGGCCATATCGCATAGATCTCACTGTGAAAAGGCTTAAATGGCTTTTTTGACCTAAGTTTGAGGATTTCGCTCAAATCAAATGTCCTAGACCCAAATTTCCACATGTAACTACTAGATTGTGATACAATACACTAATGGGTGAAGTTTGGTTGACTTCTCCGCAGCGGTTTGGGAGTGAACATCAAAATTACATTTCTCGGCCATATCGCATAGATCTCACTGTGAAAAGGCTTAAATGACTTTTTTTAATTAAGTTTGAAGAATGCGCTCAAATCAAATGTCCTAGACCCAAATTTCTACATGTAACTACTAGATGGTGATACAATACACTAATGGGTGAAGTTTGGTTGACTTCTCCGCAGCGGTTTGGGAGTGAACATCAAAATTACATTTCTCGGCCATATCGCATAGATCTCACTGTGAAAAGGCTTAAATGACTTTTTTTAATTAAGTTTGAAAATTGCGCTCAAACCAAATGTCCTAAAACTAAATTTCCAAATGTAACTACTAGATTGTGATAAAATACACTATTGGGTGAAGTTTGGTTGACTTCTGCGCAGCGGTTTGGGAGTTAACATCAAAATTACATTTCTCGGCCATATCGCATAGATCTCACTGTGAAAAGGCTTAAATGGCTTTTTTGACCTAAGTTTGAGAATTGCGCTCAAATCAAATGTCCTAGAACCAAATTTCCACATGTAACTACTAAATTGTGATACAATACACTATTGGGTGAAGTTTGGTTGACTTCTGCGCAGCGGTTTGGGAGTTAACATCAAAATTACATTTCTCGGCCATATCGCATAGATCTCACTGTGAAAAGGCTTAAATGGCTTTTTTGACCTAAGTTTGATGATTGCGCTCAAACCAAATGTCCTAGAACTAAATTTCCAAATGTAACTACTAGATTGTGATAAAATACACTATTGGGTGAAGTTTGGTTGACTTCTGCGCAGCGGTTTGGGAGTTAACATCAAAATTACATTTCTCGGCCACATCGCATAGATCTCACTGTGAAAAGGCTTAAATGGCTTTTTTGACCTAAGTTTGAGGATTGCGCTCAAATCAAATGTCCTAGAACCAAATTTCCACATGTAACTACTAGATTGTGATACAATACACTAATGGGTGAAGTTTGGTTGACTTCTGCGCAGCGGTTTGGGAGTGAACATCAAAATTACATTTCTCGGCCATATCGCATAGATCTCACTGTGAAAAGGCTTAAATGACTTTTTTTAATTAAGTTTGAAAATTGCGCTCAAACCAAATGTACTAAAACTAAATTTCCAAATGTAACTACTAGATTGTGATAAAATACACTATTGGGTGAAGTTTGGTTGACTTCTGCGCAGCGGTTTGGGAGTTAACATCAAAATTACATTTCTCGGCCATATCGCATAGATCTCACTGTGAAAAGGCTTAAATGGCTTTTTTGACCTAAATTTGAGAATTGCGCTCAAATCAAATGTCCTAGAACCAAATTTTCACATGTAACTACTAGATTGTGATACAATACACTATTGGGTGAAGTTTGGTTGACTTCTGCGCAGCGGTTTGGGAGTTAACATCAAAATTACATTTCTCGGCCATATCGCATAGATCTCACTGTGAAAAGGCTTAAATGGCTTTTTTGACCTAAGTTTGATGATTGCGCTCAAACCAAATGTCCTAGAACTAAATTTCCAAATGTAACTACTAGATTGTGATAAAATACACTATTGGGTGAAGTTTGGTTGACTTCTGCGCAGCGGTTTGGGAGTTAACATCAAAATTACATTTCTCGGCCATATCGCATAGATCTCACTGTGAAAAGGCTTAAATGACTTTTTTTAATTAAGTTTGAAGATTGCGCTCAAACCAAATGTCCTAGAACTAAATTTCCAAATGTAACTACTAGATTATGATAAAATACACTATTGGGTGAAGTTTGGTTGACTTCTGCGCAGCGGTTTGGGAGTTAAAATCAAAATTACATTTCTCGGCCATATCGCATAGATCTCACTGTGAAAAGGCTTAAATGGCTTTTTTGACCTAAGTTTGAGGATTTCGCTCAAATCAAATGTCCTAGACCCAAATTTCCACATGTAACTACTAGATTGTGATACAATACACTAATGGGTGAAGTTTGGTTGACTTCTCCGCAGCGGTTTGGGAGTGAACATCAAAATTACATTTCTCGGCCATATCGCATAGATCTCACTGTGAAAAGGCTTAAATGACTTTTTTTAATTAAGTTTGAAGAATGCGCTCAAACCAAATGTCCTAAAACTAAATTTCCAAATGTAACTACTAGATTGTGATAAAATACACTATTGGGTGAAGTTTGGTTGACTTCTGCGCAGCGGTTTGGGAGTTAACATCAAAATTACATTTCTCGGCCATATCGCATAGATCTCACTGTGAAAAGGCTTAAATGGCTTTTTTGACCTAAGTTTGAGGATTGCGCTCAAATCAAATGTCCTAGAACCAAATTTCCACATGTAACTACTAGATTGTGATACAATACACTAATGGGTGAAGTTTGGTTGACTTCTGCGCAGCGGTTTGGGAGTGAACATCAAAATTACATTTCTCGGCCATATCGCATAGATCTCACTGTGAAAAGGCTTAAATGACTTTTTTTAATTAAGTTTGAAAATTGCGCTCAAACCAAATGTCCTAAAACTAAATTTCCAAATGTAACTACTAGATTGTGATAAAATACACTATTGGGTGAAGTTTGGTTGACTTCTGCGCAGCGGTTTGGGAGTTAACATCAAAATTACATTTCTCGGCCATATCGCATAGATCTCACTGTGAAAAGGCTTAAATGGCTTTTTTGACCTAAATTTGAGAATTGCGCTCAAATCAAATGTCCTAGAACCAAATTTTCACATGTAACTACTAGATTGTGATACAATACACTATTGGGTGAAGTTTGGTTGACTTCTGCGCAGCGGTTTGGGAGTTAACATCAAAATTACATTTCTCGGCCATATCGCATAGATCTCACTGTGAAAAGGCTTAAATGGCTTTTTTGACCTAAGTTTGATGATTGCGCTCAAACCAAATGTCCTAGAACTAAATTTCCAAATGTAACTACTAGATTGTGATAAAATACACTATTGGGTGAAGTTTGGTTGACTTCTGCGCAGCGGTTTGGGAGTTAACATCAAAATTACATTTCTCGGCCATATCGCATAGATCTCACTGTGAAAAGGCTTAAATGACTTTTTTTAATTAAGTTTGAAGATTGCGCTCAAACCAAATGTCCTAGAACTAAATTTCCAAATGTAACTACTAGATTATGATAAAATACACTATTGGGTGAAGTTTGGTTGACTTCTGCGCAGCGGTTTGGGAGTTAAAATCAAAATTACATTTCTCGGCCATATCGCATAGATCTCACTGTGAAAAGGCTTAAATGGCTTTTTTGACCTAAGTTTGAGGATTTCGCTCAAATCAAATGTCCTAGACCCAAATTTCCACATGTAACTACTAGATTGTGATACAATACACTAATGGGTGAAGTTTGGTTGACTTCTCCGCAGCGGTTTGGGAGTGAACATCAAAATTACATTTCTCGGCCATATCGCATAGATCTCACTGTGAAAAGGCTTAAATGACTTTTTTTAATTAAGTTTGAAGAATGCGCTCAAACCAAATGTCCTAAAACTACATTTCCAAATGTAACTACTAGATTGTGATAAAATACACTATTGGGTGAAGTTTGGTTGACTTCTGCGCAGCGGTTTGGGAGTTAACATAAAAATTACATTTCTCGGCCATATCGCATAGATCTCACTGTGAAAAGGCTTAAATGGCTTTTTTGACCTAAGTTTGAGGATTGCGCTCAAATCAAATGTCCTAGAACCAAATTTCCACATGTAACTACTAGATTGTGATACAATACACTAATGGGTGAAGTTTGGTTGACTTCTGCTCAGCGGTTTGGGAGTGAACATCAAAATTACATTTCTCGGCCATATCGCATAGATCTCACTGTGAAAAGGCTTAAATGACTTTTTTTAATTAAGTTTGAAAATTGCGCTCAAACCAAATGTCCTAAAACTAAATTTCCATATGTAACTACTAGATTGTGATAAAATACACTATTGGGTGAAGTTTGGTTGACTTCTGCGCAGCGGTTTGGGAGTTAACATCAAAATTACATTTCTCGGCCATATCGCATAGATCTCACTGTGAAAAGGCTTAAATGGCTTTTTTGACCTAAGTTTGAGAATTGCGCTCAAATCAAATGTCCTAGAACCAAATTTCCACATGTAACTACTAAATTGTGATACAATACACTAATGGGTGAAGTTTGGTTGACTTCTGCGCAGCGGTTTGGGAGTTAAAATCAAAATTACATTTCTCGGCCATATCGCATAGATCTCACTGTGAAAAGGCTTAAATGGCTTTTTTGACCTAAGTTTGAGAATTGCGCTCAAATCAAATGTCCTAGAACCAAATTTCCACATGTAAATACTAGATTGTGATACAATACACTATTGGTTGAAGTTTGGTTGACTTCTGCGCAGCGGTTTGGGAGTTAACATCAAAATTACATTTCTCGGCCATATCGCATAGATCTCACTGTGAAAAGGCTTAAATGACTTTTTTTAATTAAGTTTGAAGAATGCGCTCAAACCAAATGTCCTAAAACTAAATTTCCAAATGTAACTACTAGATTGTGATAAAATACACTATTGGGTAAAGTTTGGTTGACTTCTGCGCAGCGGTTTGGGAGTTAACATAAAAATTACATTTCTCGGCCATATCGCCTAGATCTCACTGTGAAAAGGCTTAAATGGCTTTTTTGACTAAAGTTTGAGGATTGAGCTCAAATCAAATGTCCTAGAACCAAATTTCCACATGTAACTACTAGATTGTGATACAATACACTAATGGGTGAAGTTTGGTTGACTTCTGCGCAGCGGTTTGGGAGTGAACATCAAAATTACATTTCTCGGCCATATCGCATAGATCTCACTGTGAAAAGGCTTAAATGACTTTTTTTAATTAAGTTTGAAAATTGCGCTCAAACCAAATGTCCTAAAACTAAATTTCCAAATGTAACTACTAGATTGTGATAAAATACACTATTGGGTGAAGTTTGGTTGACTTCTGCGCAGCGGTTTGGGAGTTAACATCAAAATTACATTTCTCGGCCATATCGCATAGATCTCACTGTGAAAAGGCTTAAATGGCTTTTTTGACCTAAATTTGTGAATTGCGCTCAAATCAAATGTCCTAGAACCTAATTTCCACATGTAACTACTAGATTGTGATACAGTACACTATTGGGTGAAGTTTGGTTGACTTCTGCGCAGCGGTTTGGGAGTTAACATCAAAATTACATTTCTCGGCCATATCGCATAGATCTCACTGTGAAAAGGCTTAAATGGCTTTTTTGACCTAAGTTTGATGATTGCGCTCAAACCAAATGTCCTAGAACTAAATTTCCAAATGTAACTACTAGATTGTGATAAAATACACTATTGGGTGAAGTTTGGTTGACTTCTGCGCAGCGGTTTGGGAGTTAACATCAAAATTACATTTCTCGGCCATATCGCATAGATCTCACTGTGAAAAGGCTTAAATGACTTTTTTTAATTAAGTTTGAAGATTGCGCTCAAACCAAATGTCCTAGAACTAAATTTCCAAATGTAACTACTAGATTATGATAAAATACACTATTGGGTGAAGTTTGGTTGACTTCTGCGCAGCGGTTTGGGAGTTAAAATCAAAATTACATTTCTCGGCCATATCGCATAGATCTCACTGTGAAAAGGCTTAAATGGCTTTTTTGACCTAAGTTTGAGGATTTCGCTCAAATCAAATGTCCTAGACCCAAATTTCCACATGTAACTACTAGATTGTGATACAATACACTAATGGGTGAAGTTTGGTTGACTTCTCCGCAGCGGTTTGGGAGTGAACATCAAAATTACATTTCTCGGCCATATCGCATAGATCTCACTGTGAAAAGGCTTAAATGACTTTTTTTAATTAAGTTTGAAGAATGCGCTCAAACCAAATGTCCTAAAACTACATTTCCAAATGTAACTACTAGATTGTGATAAAATACACTATTGGGTGAAGTTTGGTTGACTTCTGCGCAGCGGTTTGGGAGTTAACATAAAAATTACATTTCTCGGCCATATCGCATAGATCTCACTGTGAAAAGGCTTAAATGGCTTTTTTGACCTAAGTTGAGGATTGCGCTCAAATCAAATGTCCTAGAACCAAATTTCCACATGTAACTACTAGATTGTGATACAATACACTAATGGGTGAAGTTTGGTTGACTTCTGCGCAGCGGTTTGGGAGTGAACATCAAAATTACATTTCTCGGCCATATCGCATAGATCTCACTGTGAAAAGGCTTAAATGACTTTTTTTAATTAAGTTTGAAAATTGCGCTCAAACCAAATGTCCTAAAACTAAATTTCCATATGTAACTACTAGATTGTGATAAAATACACTATTGGGTGAAGTTTGGTTGACTTCTGCGCAGCGGTTAGGGAGTTAACATCAAAATTACATTTCTCGGCCATATCGCATAGATCTCACTGTGAAAAGACTTAAATGGCTTTTTTGACCTAAGTTTGAGAATTGCGCTCAAATCAAATGTCCTAGAACCAAATTTCCACATGTAACTACTAAATTGTGATACAATACACTATTGGGTGAAGTTTGGTTGACTTCTGCGCAGCGGTTTGGGAGTTAACATCAAAATTACATTTCTCGGCCATATCGCATAGATCTCACTGTGAAAAGGCTTAAATGGCTTTTTTGACCTAAGTTTGATGATTGCGCTCAAACCAAATGTCCTAGAACTAAATTTCCAAATGTAACTACTAGATTGTGATAAAATACACTATTGGGTGAAGTTTGGTTGACTTCTGCGCAGCGGTTTGGGAGTTAACATCAAAATTACATTTCTCGGCCATATCGCATAGATCTCACTGTGAAAAGGCTTAAATGGCTTTTTTGACCTAAGTTTGAGAATTGCGCTCAAATCAAATGTCCTAGAACCAAATTTCCACATGTAACTACTAGATTGTGATACAATACACTACTGGGTGAAGTTTGGTTGACTTCTGCGCAGCGGTTTGGGAGTTAACATCAAAATTACATTTCTCGGCCATATCGCATAGATCTCACTGTGAAAAGGCTTAAATGACTTTTTTTAATTAAGTTTGAAGATTGCGCTCAAACCAAATGTCCTAGAACTAAATTTCCAAATGTAACTACTAGATTATGATAAAATACACTATTGGGTGAAGTTTGGTTGACTTCTGCGCAGGGGTTTGGGAGTTAACATCAAAATTACATTTCTCGGCCATATCGCATAGATCTCACTGTGAAAAGGCTTAAATGACTTTTTTGACCTAAGTTTGAGAATTGCGCTCAAATCAAATGTCCTAGAACCAAATTTCCACATGTAACTACTAGATTGTGATACAATACACTATTGGGTGAAGTTTGGTTGACTTCTGCGCAGCGGTTTGGGAGTTAACATCAAAATTACATTTCTCGGCCATATCGCATAGATCTCACTGTGAAAAGGCTTAAATGACTTTTTTTAATTAAGTTTGAAAATTGCGCTCAAACCAAATGTCCTAAAACTAAATTTCCAAATGTAACTACTAGATTGTGATAAAATACACTATTGGGTGAAGTTTGGTTGACTTCTGCGCAGCGGTTTGGGAGTTAACATCAAAATTACATTTCTCGGCCATATCGCATAGATCTCACTGTGAAAAGGCTTAAATGGCTTTTTTGACCTAAATTTGAGAATTGCGCTCAAATCAAATGTCCTAGAACCAAATTTTCACATGTAACTACTAGATTGTGATACAATACACTATTGGGTGAAGTTTGGTTGACTTCTGCGCAGCGGTTTGGGAGTTAACATCAAAATTACATTTCTCGGCCATATCGCATAGATCTCACTGTGAAAAGGCTTAAATGGCTTTTTTGACCTAAGTTTGATAACTGCGCTCAAACCAAATGTCCTAGAACTAAATTTCCAAATGTAACTACTAGATTGTGATAAAATACACTATTGGGTGAAGTTTGGTTGACTTCTGCGCAGCGGTTTGGGAGTTAACATCAAAATTACATTTCTCGGCCATATCGCATAGATCTCACTGTGAAAAGGCTTAAATGACTTTTTTTAATTAAGTTTGAAGATTGCGCTCAAACCAAATGTCCTAGAACTAAATTTCCAAATGTAACTACTAGATTATGATAAAATACACTATTGGGTGAAGTTTGGTTGACTTCTGCGCAGCGGTTTGGGAGTTAAAATCAAAATTACATTTCTCGGCCATATCGCATAGATCTCACTGTGAAAAGGCTTAAATGGCTTTTTTGACCTAAGTTTGAGGATTTCGCTCAAATCAAATGTCCTAGACCCAAATTTCCACATGTAACTACTAGATTGTGATACAATACACTAATGGGTGAAGTTTGGTTGACTTCTCCGCAGCGGTTTGGGAGTGAACATCAAAATTACATTTCTCGGCCATATCGCATAGATCTCACTGTGAAAAGGCTTAAATGACTTTTTTTAATTAAGTTTGAAGAATGCGCTCAAACCAAATGTCCTAAAACTACATTTCCAAATGTAACTACTAGATTGTGATAAAATACACTATTGGGTGAAGTTTGGTTGACTTCTGCGCAGCGGTTTGGGAGTTAACATAAAAATTACATTTCTCGGCCATATCGCATAGATCTCACTGTGAAAAGGCTTAAATGGCTTTTTTGACCTAAGTTTGAGGATTGCGCTCAAATCAAATGTCCTAGAACCAAATTTCCACATGTAACTACTAGATTGTGATACAATACACTAATGGGTGAAGTTTGGTTGACTTCTGCGCAGCGGTTTGGGAGTGAACATCAAAATTACATTTCTCGGCCATATCGCATAGATCTCACTGTGAAAAGGCTTAAATGACTTTTTTTAATTAAGTTTGAAAATTGCGCTCAAACCAAATGTCCTAAAACTAAATTTCCATATGTAACTACTAGATTGTGATAAAATACACTATTGGGTGAAGTTTGGTTGACTTCTGCGCAGCGGTTTGGGAGTTAACATCAAAATTACATTTCTCGGCCATATCGCATAGATCTCACTGTGAAAAGGCTTAAATGGCTTTTTTGACCTAAGTTTGAGAATTGCGCTCAAATCAAATGTCCTAGAACCAAATTTCCACATGTAACTACTAAATTGTGATACAATACACTATTGGGTGAAGTTTGGTTGACTTCTGCGCAGCGGTTTGGGAGTTAAAATCAAAATTACATTTCTCGGCCATATCGCATAGATCTCACTGTGAAAAGGCTTAAATGGCTTTTTTGACCTAAGTTTGAGAATTGCGCTCAAATCAAATGTCCTAGAACCAAATTTCCACATGTAAATACTAGATTGTGATACAATACACTATTGGTTGAAGTTTGGTTGACTTCTGCGCAGCGGTTTGGGAGTTAACATCAAAATTACATTTCTCGGCCATATCGCATAGATCTCACTGTGAAAAGGCTTAAATGACTTTTTTTAATTAAGTTTGAAGAATGCGCTCAAACCAAATGTCCTAAAACTAAATTTCCAAATGTAACTACTAGATTGTGATAAAATACACTATTGGGTAAAGTTTGGTTGACTTCTGCGCAGCGGTTTGGGAGTTAACATAAAAATTACATTTCTCGGCCATATCGCCTAGATCTCACTGTGAAAAGGCTTAAATGGCTTTTTTGACTTAAGTTTGAGGATTGAGCTCAAATCAAATGTCCTAGAACCAAATTTCCACATGTAACTACTAGATTGTGATACAATACACTAATGGGTGAAGTTTGGTTGACTTCTGCGCAGCGGTTTGGGAGTGAACATCAAAATTACATTTCTCGGCCATATCGCATAGATCTCACTGTGAAAAGGCTTAAATGACTTTTTTTAATTAAGTTTGAAAATTGCGCTCAAACCAAATGTCCTAAAACTTAATTTCCAAATGTAACTACTAGATTGTGATAAAATACACTATTGGGTGAAGTTTGGTTGACTTCTGCGCAGCGGTTTGGGAGTTAACATCAAAATTACATTTCTCGGCCATATCGCATAGATCTCACTGTGAAAAGGCTTAAATGGCTTTTTTGACCTAAATTTGAGAATTGCGCTCAAATCAAATGTCCTAGAACCAAATTTCCACATGTAACTACTAGATTGTGATACAGTACACTATTGGGTGAAGTTTGGTTGACTTCTGCGCAGCGGTTTGGGAGTTAACATCAAAATTACATTTCTCGGCCATATCGCATAGATCTCACTGTGAAAAGGCTTAAATGGCTTTTTTGACCTAAGTTTGATGATTGCGCTCAAACCAAATGTCCTAGAACTAAATTTCCAAATGTAACTACTAGATTGTGATAAAATACACTATTGGGTGAAGTTTGGTTGACTTCTGCGCAGCGGTTTGGGAGTTAACATCAAAATTACATTTCTCGGCCATATCGCATAGATCTCACTGTGAAAAGGCTTAAATGACTTTTTTTTAATTAAGTTTGAAGATTGCGCTCAAACCAAATGTCCTAGAACTAAATTTCCAAATGTAACTACTAGATTATGATAAAATACACTATTGGGTGAAGTTTGGTTGACTTCTGCGCAGCGGTTTGGGAGTTAAAATCAAAATTACATTTCTCGGCCATATCGCATAGATCTCACTGTGAAAAGGCTTAAATGGCTTTTTTGACCTAAGTTTGAGGATTTCGCTCAAATCAAATGTCCTAGACCCAAATTTCCACATGTAACTACTAGATTGTGATACAATACACTAATGGGTGAAGTTTGGTTGACTTCTGCGCAGCGGTTTGGGAGTTAACATCAAAATTACATTTCTCGGCCATATCGCATAGATCTCACTGTGAAAAGGCTTAAATGGCTTTTTTGACCTAAGTTTGATGATTGCGCTCAAACCAAATGTCCTAGAACTAAATTTCCAAATGTAACTACTAGATTGTGATAAAATACACTATTGGGTGAAGTTTGGTTGACTTCTGCGCAGCGGTTTGGGAGTTAACATCAAAATTACATTTCTCGGCCATATCGCATAGATCTCACTGTGAAAAGGCTTAAATGGCTTTTTTGACCTAAGTTTGAGAATTGCGCTCAAATCAAATGTCCTAGAACCAAATTTCCACATGTAACTACTAGATTGTGATACAATACACTACTGGGTGAAGTTTGGTTGACTTCTGCGCAGCGGTTTGGGAGTTAACATCAAAATTACATTTCTCGGCCATATCGCATAGATCTCACTGTGAAAAGGCTTAAATGACTTTTTTTAATTAAGTTTGAAGATTGCGCTCAAACCAAATGTCCTAGAACTAAATTTCCAAATGTAACTACTAGATTATGATAAAATACACTATTGGGTGAAGTTTGGTTGACTTCTGCGCAGGGGTTTGGGAGTTAACATCAAAATTACATTTCTCGGCCATATCGCATAGATCTCACTGTGAAAAGGCTTAAATGACTTTTTTGACCTAAGTTTGAGAATTGCGCTCAAATCAAATGTCCTAGAACTAAATTTCCAAATGTAACTACTAGAATTGTGATAAAATACACTATTGGGTGAAGTTTGGTTGACTTCTGCGCAGCGGTTTGGGAGTTAACATCAAAATTACATTTCTCGGCCATATCGCATAGATCTCACTGTGAAAAGGCTTAAATGGCTTTTTTGACCTAAGTTTGAGGATTTCGCTCAAATCAAATGTCCTAGACCCAAATTTCCACATGTAACTACTAGATTGTGATACAATACACTAATGGGTGAAGTTTGGTTGACTTCTCCGCAGCGGTTTGGGAGTGAACATCAAAATTACATTTCTCGGCCATATCGCATAGATCTCACTGTGAAAAGGCTTAAATGACTTTTTTTAATTAAGTTTGAAGAATGCGCTCAAACCAAATGTCCTAAAACTACATTTCCAAATGTAACTACTAGATTGTGATAAAATACACTATTGGGTGAAGTTTGGTTGACTTCTGCGCAGCGGTTTGGGAGTTAACATAAAAATTACATTTCTCGGCCATATCGCATAGATCTCACTGTGAAAAGGCTTAAATGGCTTTTTTGACCTAAGTTGAGGATTGCGCTCAAATCAAATGTCCTAGAACCAAATTTCCACATGTAACTACTAGATTGTGATACAATACACTAATGGGTGAAGTTTGGTTGACTTCTGCGCAGCGGTTTGGGAGTGAACATCAAAATTACATTTCTCGGCCATATCGCATAGATCTCACTGTGAAAAGGCTTAAATGACTTTTTTTAATTAAGTTTGAAAATTGCGCTCAAACCAAATGTCCTAAAACTAAATTTCCATATGTAACTACTAGATTGTGATAAAATACACTATTGGGTGAAGTTTGGTTGACTTCTGCGCAGCGGTTTGGGAGTTAACATCAAAATTACATTTCTCGGCCATATCGCATAGATCTCACTGTGAAAAGGCTTAAATGGCTTTTTTGACCTAAGTTTGAGAATTGCGCTCAAATCAAATGTCTATAGAACCAAATTTCCACATGTAACTACTAGATTGTGATACAATACACTACTGGGTGAAGTTTGGTTGACTTCTGCGCAGCGGTTTGGGAGTTAACATCAAAATTACATTTCTCGGCCATATCGCATAGATCTCACTGTGAAAAGGCTTAAATGACTTTTTTTAATTAAGTTTGAAGATTGCGCTCAAACCAAATGTCCTAGAACTAAATTTCCAAATGTAACTACTAGATTATGATAAAATACACTATTGGGTGAAGTTTGGTTGACTTCTGCGCAGGGGTTTGGGAGTTAACATCAAAATTACATTTCTCGGCCATATCGCATAGATCTCACTGTGAAAAGGCTTAAATGACTTTTTTGACCTAAGTTTGAGAATTGCGCTCAAATCAAATGTCCTAGAACCAAATTTCCACATGTAACTACTAGATTGTGATACAATACACTATTGGGTGAAGTTTGGTTGACTTCTGCGCAGCGGTTTGGGAGTTAACATCAAAATTACATTTCTCGGCCATATCGCATAGATCTCACTGTGAAAAGGCTTAAATGACTTTTTTTAATTAAGTTTGAAGATTGCGCTCAAACCAAATGTCCTAGAACTAAATTTCCAAATGTAACTACTAGATTATGATAAAATACACTATTGGGTGAAGTTTGGTTGACTTTTGCGCAGTGGTTTGGGAGTTAAAATCAAAATTACATTTCTCGGCCATATCGCATAGATCTCACTGTGAAAAGGCTTAAATGGCTTTTTTGACCTAAGTTTGAGGATTGCGCTAAAATCAAATGTCCTAGACCCAAATTTCCACATGTAACTACTAGATTGTGATACAATACACTAATGGGTGAAGTTTGGTTGACTTCTCCGCAGCGGTTTGGGAGTGAACATCAAAATTACATTTCTCGGCCATATCGCATAGATCTCACTGTGAAAAGGCTTAAATGACTTTTTTTAATTAAGTTTGAAGAATGCGCTCATACCAAATGTCCTAAAACTAAATTTCCAAATGTAACTACTAGATTGTGATAAAATACACTATTGGGTGAAGTTTGGTTGACTTCTGCGCAGCGGTTTGGGAGTTAACATCAAAATTACATTTCTCGGCCATATCGCATAGATCTCACTGTGAAAAGGCTTAAATGGCTTTTTTGACCTAAGTTTGAGGATTGCGCTCAAATCAAATGTCCTAAAACCAAATTTCCACATGTAACTACTAGATTGTGATACAATACACTAATGGGTGAAGTTTGGTTGACTTCTGCGCAGCGGTTTGGGAGTGAACATCAAAAATTACATTTCTCGGCCATATCGCATAGATCTCACTGTGAAAAGGCTTAAATGACTTTTTTTAATTAAGTTTGAAAATTGCGCTCAAACCAAATGTCCTAAAACTAAATTTCCAAATGTAACTACTAGATTGTGATAAAATACACTATTGGGTGAAGTTTGGTTGACTTCTGCGCAGCGGTTTGGGAGTTAACATCAAAATTACATTTCTCGGCCATATCGCATAGATCTCACTGTGAAAAGGCTTAAATGGCTTTTTTGACCTAAGTTTGAGAATTGCGCTCAAATCAAATGTCCTAGAACCAAATTTCCACATGTAAATACTAGATTGTGATACAATACACTATTGGGTGAAGTTTGGTTGACTTCTGCGCAGCGGTTTGGGAGTTAACATCAAAATTACATTTCTCGGCCATATCGCATAGATCTCACTGTGAAAAGGCTTAAATGGCTTTTTTGACCTAAGTTTGATGATTGCGCTCAAACCAAATGTCCTAGAACTAAATTTCCAAATGTAACTACTAGATTGTGATAAAATACACTATTGGGTGAAGTTTGGTTGACTTCTGCGCAGCGGTTTGGGAGTTAACATCAAAATTACATTTCTCGGCCATATCGCATAGATCTCACTGTGAAAAGGCTTAAATGGCTTTTTTGACCTAAGTTTGAGAATTGCGCTCAAATCAAATGTCCTAGAACCAAATTTTCACATGTAACTACTAGATTGTGATACAATACACTATTGGGTGAAGTTTGGTTGACTTCTGCGCAGCGGTTTGGGAGTTAACATCAAAATTACATTTCTCGGCCATATCGCATAGATCTCACTGTGAAAAGGCTTAATAAATGGCTTTTTTGACCTAAGTTTGAAGATTGCGCTCAAACCAAATGTCCTAGAACTAAATTTCCAAATGTAACTACTAGATTGTGATAAAATACACTATTGGGTGAAGTTTGGTTGACTTCTGCGCAGCGGTTTGGGAGTTAACATCAAAATTACATTTCTCGGCCATATCGCATAGATCTCACTGTGAAAAGGTTTAAATGGCTTTTTTGACCTAAGTTTGAGAATTGCGCTCAAATCAAATGTCCTAGAACCAAATTTCCACATGTAACTACTAGATTGTGATACAATACACTATTGGGTGAAGTTTGGTTGACTTCTGCGCAGCGGTTTGGGAGTTAACATCAAAATTACATTTCTCGGCCATATCGCATAGATCTCACTGTGAAAAGGCTTAAATGACTTTTTTTAATTAAGTTTGAAGATTGCGCTCAAACCAAATGTCCTAGAACTAAATTTCCAAATGTAACTACTAGATTATGATAAAATACACTATTGGGTGAAGTTTGGTTGACTTCTGCGCAGCGGTTTGGGAGTTAACATCAAAATTACATTTCTCGGCCATATCGCATAGATCTCACTGTGAAAAGGCTTAAATGGCTTTTTTGACCTAAGTTTGAGAATTGCGCTCAAATCAAATGTCCTAGAACCAAATTTCCACATGTAACTACTAGATTGTGATACAATACACTACTGGGTGAAGTTTGGTTGACTTCTGCGCAGCGGTTTGGGAGTTAACATCAAAATTACATTTCTCGGCCATTTCGCATAGATCTCACTGTGAAAAGGCTTAAATGACTTTTTTTAATTAAGTTTGAAGATTGCGCTCAAACCAAATGTCCTAGAACTAAATTTCCAAATGTAACTACTAGATTGTGATATAATACACTATTGGGTGAAGTTTGGTTGACTTCTGCGCAGCGGTTTGGGAGTTAACATCAAAATTACATTTCTCGGCCATATCGCATAGATCTCACTGTGAAAAGGCTTAAATGGCTTTTTTGACCTAAGTTTGAGGATTGCGCTCAAATCAAATGTCCTAAAACCAAATTTCCACATGTAACTACTAGATTGTGATACAATACACTAATGGGTGAAGTTTGGTTGACTTCTGCGCAGCGGTTTGGGAGTGAACATCAAAATTACATTTCTCGGCCATATCGCATAGATCTCACTGTGAAAAGGCTTAAATGACTTTTTTTAATTAAGTTTGAAAATTGCGCTCAAACCAAATGTCCTAAAACTAAATTTCCATATGTAACTACTAGATTGTGATAAAATACACTATTGGGTGAAGTTTGGTTGACTTCTGCGCAGCGGTTTGGGAGTTAACATCAAAATTACATTTCTCGGCCATATCGCATAGATCTCACTGTGAAAAGGCTTAAATGGCTTTTTTGACCTAAGTTTGAGAATTGCGCTCAAATCAAATGTCCTAGAACCAAATTTCCACATGTAACTACTAAATTGTGATACAATACACTATTGGGTGAAGTTTGGTTGACTTCTGCGCAGCGGTTTGGGAGTTAACATCAAAATTACATTTCTCGGCCATATCGCATAGATCTCACTGTGAAAAGGCTTAAATGGCTTTTTTGACCTAAGTTTGATGATTGCGCTCAAACCAAATGTCCTAGAACTAAATTTCCAAATGTAACTACTAGATTGTGATAAAATACACTATTGGGTGAAGTTTGGTTGACTTCTGCGCAGCGGTTTGGGAGTTAACATCAAAATTACATTTCTCGGCCATATCGCATAGATCTCACTGTGAAAAGGCTTAAATGACTTTTTTTAATTAAGTTTGAAGATTGCGCTCAAACCAAATGTCCTAGAACTAAATTTCCAAATGTAACTACTAGATTATGATAAAATACACTATTGGGTGAAGTTTGGTTGACTTCTGCGCAGCGGTTTGGGAGTTAAAATCAAAATTACATTTCTCGGCCATATCGCATAGATCTCACTGTGAAAAGGCTTAAATGGCTTTTATGACCTAAGTTTGAGGATTTCGCTCAAATCAAATGTCCTAGACCCAAATTTCCACATGTAACTACTAGATTGTGATACAATACACTAATGGGTGAAGTTTGGTTGACTTCTCCGCAGCGGTTTGGGAGTGAACATCAAAATTACATTTCTCGGCCATATCGCATAGATCTCACTGTGAAAAGGCTTAAATGACTTTTTTTAATTAAGTTTGAAGAATGCGCTCAAATCAAATGTACTAGACCCAAATTTCTACATGTAACTACTAGATGGTGATACAATACACTAATGGGTGAAGTTTGGTTGACTTCTCCGCAGCGGTTTGGGAGTGAACATCAAAATTACATTTCTCGGCCATATCGCATAGATCTCACTGTGAAAAGGCTTAAATGACTTTTTTTAATTAAGTTTGAAGAATGCGCTCAAACCAAATGTCCTAAAACTAAATTTCCAAATGTAACTACTAGATTGTGATAAAATACACTATTGGGTGAAGTTTGGTTGACTTCTGCGCAGCGGTTTGGGAGTTAACATAAAAATTACATTTCTCGGGCATATCGCATAGATCTCACTGTGAAAAGGCTTAAATGGTTTTTTGACCTAAGTTTGAGGATTGCGCTCAAATCAAATGTCCTAGAACCAAATTTCCACATGTAACTACTAGATTGTGATACAATACACTATTGGGTGAAGTTTGGTTTACTTCTGCGCAGCGGTTTGGGAGTTAACATCAAAATTACATTTCTCGGCCATATCGCATAGATCTCACTGTGAAAAGGCTTAAATGGCTTTTTTGACCTAAGTTTGATGATTGCGCTCAAACCAAATGTCCTAAAACTAAATTTCCAAATGTAACTACTAGATTGTGATAAAATACACTATTGGGTGAAGTTTGGTTGACTTCTGCGCAGCGGTTTGGGAGTTAACATCAAAATTACATTTCTCGGCCATATCGCATAGATCTCACTGTGAAAAGGCTTAAATGGCTTTTTTGACCTAAGTTTGAGGATTGCGCTCAAATCAAATGTCCTAAAACCAAATTTCCACATGTAACTACTAGATTGTGATACAATACACTAATGGGTGAAGTTTGGTTGACTTCTGCGCAGCGGTTTGGGAGTGAACATCAAAATTACATTTCTCGGCCATATCGCATAGATCTCACTGTGAAAAGGCTTAAATGACTTTTTTTAATTAAGTTTGAAAATTGCGCTCAAACCAAATGTCCTAAAACTAAATTTCCATATGTAACTACTAGATTGTGATAAAATACACTATTGGGTGAAGTTTGGTTGACTTCTGCGCAGCGGTTTGGGAGTTAACATCAAAATTACATTTCTCGGCCATATCGCATAGATCTCACTGTGAAAAGGCTTAAATGGCTTTTTTGACCTAAGTTTGAGAATTGCGCTCAAATCAAATGTCCTAGAACCAAATTTCCACATGTAACTACTAAATTGTGATACAATACACTATTGGGTGAAGTTTGGTTGAGTTCTGCGCAGCGGTTTGGGAGTTAACATCAAAATTACATTTCTCGGCCATATCGCATAGATCTCACTGTGAAAAGGCTTAAATGGCTTTTTTGACCTAAGTTTGATGATTGCGCTCAAACCAAATGTCCTAGAACTAAATTCCCAAATGTAACTACTAGATTGTGATAAAATACACTATTGGGTGAAGTTTGGTTGACTTCTGCGCAGCGGTTTGGGAGTTAACATCAAAATTACATTTCTCGGCCATATCGCATAGATCTCACTGTGAAAAGGCTTAAATGACTTTTTTTAATTAAGTTTGAAGATTGCGCTCAAACCAAATGTCCTAGAACTAAATTTCCAAATGTAACTACTAGATTATGATAAAATACACTATTGGGTGAAGTTTGGTTGACTTCTGCGCAGCGGTTTGGGAGTTAAAATCAAAATTACATTTCTCGGCCATATCGCATAGATCTCACTGTGAAAAGGCTTAAATGGCTTTTTTGACCTAAGTTTGAGGATTTCGCTCAAATCAAATGTCCTAGACCCAAATTTCTACATGTAACTACTAGATTGTGATACAATACACTAATGGGTGAAGTTTGGTTGACTTCTCCGCAGCGGTTTGGGAGTGAACATCAAAATTACATTTCTCGGCCATATCGCATAGATCTCACTGTGAAAAGGCTTAAATGACTTTTTTTAATTAAGTTTGAGGAATGCGCTCAAATCAAATGTCCTAGACCCAAATTTCTACATGTAACTACTAGATTGTGATACAATACACTAATGGGTGAAGTTTGGTTGACTTCTGCGCAGCGGTTTGGGAGTGAACATCAAAATTACATTTCTCGGCCATATCGCATAGATCTCACTGTGAAAAGGCTTAAATGACTTTTTTTAATTAAGTTTGAAGAATGCGCTCAAACCAAATGTCCTAAAACTAAATTTCCAAATGTAACTACTAGATTGTGATAAAATACACTATTGGGTGAAGTTTGGTTGACTTCTGCGCAGCGGTTTGGGAGTTAACATAAAAATTACATTTCTCGGGCATATCGCATAGATCTCACTGTGAAAAGGCTTAAATGGCTTTTTTGACCTAAGTTTGAGGATTGCGCTCAAATCAAATGTCCTAGAACCAAATTTCCACATGTAACTACTAGATTGTGATACAATACACTATTGGGTGAAGTTTGGTTTACTTCTGCGCAGCGGTTTGGGAGTTAACATCAAAATTACATTTCTCGGCCATATCGCATAGATCTCACTGTGAAAAGGCTTAAATGGCTTTTTTGACCTAAGCTTGATGATTGCGCTCAAACCAAATGTCCTAAAACTAAATTTCCAAATGTAACTACTAGATTGTGATAAAATACACTATTGGGTGAAGTTTGGTTGACTTCTGCGCAGCGGTTTGGGAGTTAACATCAAAATTACATTTCTCGGCCATATCGCATAGATCTCACTGTGAAAAGGCTTAAATGGCTTTTTTGACCTAAGTTTGAGAATTGCGCTCAAATCAAATGTCCTAGAACCAAATTTCCACAGGTAACTACTAGATTGTGATACAATACACTATTGGGTGAAGTTTGGTTGACTTCTGCACAGCGGTTTGGGAGTTAACATCAAAATTACATTTCTCGGCCATATCGCATAGATCTCACTGTGAAAAGGCTTAAATGACTTTTTTAAATTAAGTTTGAAGATTGCGCTCAAACCAAATGTCCTAGAACTAAATTTCCAAATGTAACTACTAGATTTTGATACAATACACTATTGGGTGAAGTTTGGTTGACTTCTGCGCAGCGGTTTGGGAGTTAACATCAAAATTACATTTCTCGGCCATATCGCATAGATCTCACTGTGAAAAGGCTTAAATGGCTTTTTTGACCTAAGTTTGATGATTGCGCTCAAACCAAATGTCCTAGAACTAAATTTCCAAATGTAACTACTAGATTGTGATAAAATACACTATTGGGTGAAGTTTGGTTGACTTCGGCGCAACGGTTTGGGAGTTAACATCAAAATTACATTTCTTGGCCATATCGCATAGATCTCACTGTGAAAAGGCTTAAATGGCTTTTTTGACCTAAGTTTGATGATTGCGCTCAAACCAAATGTCCTAGAACTAAATTTCCAAATGTAACTACTAGATTGTGATAAAATACACTATTGGGTGAAGTTTGGTTGACTTCGGCGCAGCGGTTTGGGAGTTAACATCAAAATTACATTTCTCGGCCATATCGCACAGATCTCACTGTGAAAAGGCTTAAATGGCTTTTTTTACCTAAGTTTGAGGATTGCGCTCAAATCAAATGTCCTAGAACCAAATTTCCACATGTAACTACTAGATTGTGATACAATACACTATTGGGTGAAGTTTGGTTTACTTCTGCGCAGCGGTTTGGGAGTTAACATCAAAATTACATTTCTCGGCCATATCGCATAGATCTCACTGTGAAAAGGCTTAAATGGCTATTTTTAATTAAGTTTGAAGATTGCGCTCAAACCAAATGTCCTAGAACTAAATTTCCAAATGTAACTACTAGATTTTGATACAATACACTATTGGGTGAAGTTTGGTTGACTTCTGCGCAGCGGTTTGGGAGTTAACATCAAAATTACATTTCTCGGCCATATCGCATAGATCTCACTGTGAAAAGGCTTAAATGGCTTTTTTGACCTAAGTTTGATGATTGCGCTCAAACCAAATGTCCTAGAACTAAATTTCCAAATGTAACTACTAGATTGTGATAAAATACACTATTGGGTGAAGTTTGGTTGACTTCGGCGCAACGGTTTGGGAGTTAACATCAAAATTACATTTCTCGGCCATATCGCATAGATCTCACTGTGAAAAGGCTTAAATGACTTTTTTTAATTAAGTTTGAAGAATGCGCTCAAACCAAATGTCCTAAAACTACATTTCCAAATGTAACTACTAGATTGTGATAAAATACACTATTGGGTGAAGTTTGGTTGACTTCTGCGCAGCGGTTTGGGAGTTAACATAAAAATTACATTTCTCGGCCATATCGCATAGATCTCACTGTGAAAAGGCTTAAATGGCTTTTTTGACCTAAGTTTGAGGATTGCGGTCAAATCAAATGTCCTAGAACCAAATTTCCACATGTAACTACTAGATTGTGATACAATACACTAATGGGTGAAGTTTGGTTGACTTCTGCGCAGCGGTTTGGGAGTGAACATCAAAATTACATTTCTCGGCCATATCGCATAGATCTCACTGTGAAAAGGCTTAAATGACTTTTTTTAATTAAGTTTGAAAATTGCGCTCAAACCAAATGTCCTAAAACTAAATTTCCATATGTAACTACTAGATTGTGATAAAATACACTATTGGGTGAAGTTTGGTTGACTTCTGCGCAGCGGTTTGGGAGTTAACATCAAAATTACATTTCTCGGCCATATCGCATAGATCTCACTGTGAAAAGACTTAAATGGCTTTTTTGACCTAAGTTTGAGAATTGCGCTCAAATCAAATGTCCTAGAACCAAATTTCCACATGTAACTACTAAATTGTGATACAATACACTATTGGGTGAAGTTTGGTTGACTTCTGCGCAGCGGTTTGGAGTTAACATCAAAATTACATTTCTCGGCCATATCGCATAGATCTCACTGTGAAAAGGCTTAAATGGCTTTTTTGACCTAAGTTTGATGATTGCGCTCAAACCAAATGTCCTAGAACTAAATTTCCAAATGTAACTACTAGATTGTGATAAAATACACTATTGGGTGAAGTTTGGTTGACTTCTGCGCAGCGGTTTGGGAGTTAACATCAAAATTACATTTCTCGGCCATATCGCATAGATCTCACTGTGAAAAGGCTTAAATGACTTTTTTTAATTAAGTTTGAAGATTGCGCTCAAACCAAATGTCCTAGAACTAAATTTCCAAATGTAACTACTAGATTATGATAAAATACACTATTGGGTGAAGTTTGGTTGACTTCTGCGCAGCGGTTTGGGAGTTAAAATCAAAATTACATTTCTCGGCCATATCGTATAGATCTCACTGTGAAAAGGCTTAAATGGCTTTTTTGACCTAAGTTTGAGGATTTCGCTCAAATCAAATGTCCTAGACCCAAATTTCCACATGTAACTACTAGATTGTGATACAATACACTAATGGGTGAAGTTTGGTTGACTTCTCCGCAGCGGTTTGGGAGTGAACATCAAAATTACATTTCTCGGCCATATCGCATAGATCTCACTGTGAAAAGGCTTAAATGACTTTTTTTAATTAAGTTTGAGGAATGCGCTCAAATCAAATGTCCTAGACCCAAATTTCTACATGTAAGTACTAGATTGTGATACAATACACTAATGGGTGAAGTTTGGTTGACTTCTCCGCAGCGGTTTGGGAGTGAACATCAAAATTACATTTCTCGGCCATATCGCATAGATCTCACTGTGAAAAGGCTTAAATGACTTTTTTTAATTAAGTTTGAAGAATGCGCTCAAACCAAATGTCCTAAAACTAAATTTCCAAATGTAACTACTAGATTGTGATAAAATACACTATTGGGTGAAGTTTGGTTGACTTCTGCGCAGCGGTTTGGGAGTTAACATCAAAATTACATTTCTCGGCCATATCGCATAGATCTCACTGTGAAAAGGCTTAAATGACTTTTTTTAATTAAGTTTGAAGATTGCGCTCAAACCA
Organism: Corythoichthys intestinalis; assembly: GCF_030265065.1. NCBI lineage: Eukaryota > Metazoa > Chordata > Actinopteri > Syngnathiformes > Syngnathidae > Corythoichthys > Corythoichthys intestinalis. The sequence continues at coordinate 84,451,663 of NC_080395.1, forward strand.
AATGTCCTAGAACTAAATTTCCAAATGTAACTACTAGATTATGATAAAATACACTATTGGGTGAAGTTTGGTTGACTTCTGCGCAGCGGTTTGGGAGTTAAAATCAAAATTACATTTCTCGGCCATATCGCATAGATCTCACTGTGAAAAGGCTTAAATGGCTTTTTTGACCTAAGTTTGAGGATTTCGCTCAAATCAAATGTCCTAGACCCAAATTTCCACATGTAACTACTAGATTGTGATACAATACACTAATGGGTGAAGTTTGGTTGACTTCTCCGCAGCGGTTTGGGAGTGAACATCAAAATTACATTTCTCGGCCATATCGCATAGATCTCACTGTGAAAAGGCTTAAATGACTTTTTTTAATTAAGTTTGAGGAATGCGCTCAAATCAAATGTCCTAGACCCAAATTTCTACATGTAACTACTAGATTGTGATACAATACACTAATGGGTGAAGTTTGGTTGACTTCTCCGCAGCGGTTTGGGAGTGAACATCAAAATTACATTTCTCGGCCATATCGCATAGATCTCACTGTGAAAAGGCTTAAATGACTTTTTTTAATTAAGTTTGAAGAATGCGCTCAAACCAAATGTCCTAAAACTAAATTTCCAAATGTAACTACTAGATTGTGATAAAATACACTATTGGGTGAAGTTTGGTTGACTTCTGCGCAGCGGTTTGGGAGTTAACATAAAAATTACATTTCTCGGGCATATCGCATAGATCTCACTGTGAAAAGGCTTAAATGGCTTTTTTGACCTAAGTTTGAGGATTGCGCTCAAATCAAATGTCCTAGAACCAAATTTCCACATGTAACTACTAGATTGTGATACAATACACTATTGGGTGAAGTTTGGTTTACTTCTGCGCAGCGGTTTGGGAGTTAACATCAAAATTACATTTCTCGGCCATATCGCATAGATCTCACTGTGAAAAGGCTTAAATGGCTTTTTTGACCTAAGCTTGATGATTGCGCTCAAACCAAATGTCCTAAAACTAAATTTCCAAATGTAACTACTAGATTGTGATAAAATACACTATTGGGTGAAGTTTGGTTGACTTCTGCGCAGCGGTTTGGGAGTTAACATCAAAATTACATTTCTCGGCCATATCGCATAGATCTCACTGTGAAAAGGCTTAAATGGCTTTTTTGACCTAAGTTTGAGAATTGCGCTCAAATCAAATGTCCTAGAACCAAATTTCCACATGTAACTACTAGATTGTGATACAATACACTACTGGGTGAAGTTTGGTTGACTTCTGCGCAGCGGTTTGGGAGTTAACATCAAAATTACATTTCTCGGCCATTTCGCATAGATCTCACTGTGAAAAGGCTTAAATGGCTTTTTTGACCTAAGTTTGAGAATTGCGCTCAAATCAAATGTCCTAGAACCAAATTTCCACAGGTAACTACTAGATTGTGATACAATACACTATTGGGTGAAGTTTGGTTGACTTCTGCACAGCGGTTTGGGAGTTAACATCAAAATTACATTTCTCGGCCATATCGCATAGATCTCACTGTGAAAAGGCTTAAATGACTTTTTTTAATTAAGTTTGAAGATTGCGCTCAAACCAAATGTCCTAGAACTAAATTTCCAAATGTAACTACTAGATTTTGATACAATACACTATTGGGTGAAGTTTGGTTGACTTCTGCGCAGCGGTTTGGGAGTTAACATCAAAATTACATTTCTCGGCCATATCGCATAGATCTCACTGTGAAAAGGCTTAAATGGCTTTTTTGACCTAAGTTTGATGATTGCGCTCAAACCAAATGTCCTAGAACTAAATTTCCAAATGTAACTACTAGATTGTGATAAAATACACTATTGGGTGAAGTTTGGTTGACTTCGGCGCAACGGTTTGGGAGTTAACATCAAAATTACATTTCTTGGCCATATCGCATAGATCTCACTGTGAAAAGGCTTAAATGGCTTTTTTGACCTAAGTTTGATGATTGCGCTCAAACCAAATGTCCTAGAACTAAATTTCCAAATGTAACTACTAGATTGTGATAAAATACACTATTGGGTGAAGTTTGGTTGACTTCGGCGCAGCGGTTTGGGAGTTAACATCAAAATTACATTTCTCGGCCATATCGCACAGATCTCACTGTGAAAAGGCTTAAATGGCTTTTTTGACCTAAGTTTGAGGATTGCGCTCAAATCAAATGTCCTAGAACCAAATTTCCACATGTAACTACTAGATTGTGATACAATACACTATTGGGTGAAGTTTGGTTTACTTCTGCGCAGCGGTTTGGGAGTTAACATCAAAATTACATTTCTCGGCCATATCACATAGATCTCACTGTGAAAAGGCTTAAATGGCTATTTTTAATTAAGTTTGAAGATTGCGCTCAAACCAAATGTCCTAGAACTAAATTTCCAAATGTAACTACTAGATTTTGATACAATACACTATTGGGTGAAGTTTGGTTGACTTCTGCGCAGCGGTTTGGGAGTTAACATCAAAATTACATTTCTCGGCCATATCGCATAGATCTCACTGTGAAAAGGCTTAAATGGCTTTTTTGACCTAAGTTTGATGATTGCGCTCAAACCAAATGTCCTAGAACTAAATTTCCAAATGTAACTACTAGATTGTGATAAAATACACTATTGGGTGAAGTTTGGTTGACTTCGGCGCAACGGTTTGGGAGTTAACATCAAAATTACATTTCTCGGCCATATCGCATAGATCTCACTGTGAAAAGGCTTAAATGACTTTTTTTAATTAAGTTTGAAGAATGCGCTCAAACCAAATGTCCTAAAACTACATTTCCAAATGTAACTACTAGATTGTGATAAAATACACTATTGGGTGAAGTTTGGTTGACTTCTGCGCAGCGGTTTGGGAGTTAACATAAAAATTACATTTCTCGGCCATATCGCATAGATCTCACTGTGAAAAGGCTTAAATGGCTTTTTTGACCTAAGTTTGAGGATTGCGGTCAAATCAAATGTCCTAGAACCAAATTTCCACATGTAACTACTAGATTGTGATACAATACACTAATGGGTGAAGTTTGGTTGACTTCTGCGCAGCGGTTTGGGAGTGAACATCAAAATTACATTTCTCGGCCATATCGCATAGATCTCACTGTGAAAAGGCTTAAATGACTTTTTTTAATTAAGTTTGAAAATTGCGCTCAAACCAAATGTCCTAAAACTAAATTTCCATATGTAACTACTAGATTGTGATAAAATACACTATTGGGTGAAGTTTAGTTGACTTCTGCGCAGCGGTTTGGGAGTTAACATCAAAATTACATTTCTCGGCCATATCGCATAGATCTCACTGTGAAAAGACTTAAATGGCTTTTTTGACCTAAGTTTGAGAATTGCGCTCAAATCAAATGTCCTAGAACCAAATTTCCACATGTAACTACTAAATTGTGATACAATACACTATTGGGTGAAGTTTGGTTGACTTCTGCGCAGCGGTTTGGGAGTTAACATCAAAATTACATTTCTCGGCCATATCGCATAGATCTCACTGTGAAAAGGCTTAAATGGCTTTTTTGACCTAAGTTTGATGATTGCGCTCAAACCAAATGTCCTAGAACTAAATTTCCAAATGTAACTACTAGATTGTGATAAAATACACTATTGGGTGAAGTTTGGTTGACTTCTGCGCAGCGGTTTGGGAGTTAACATCAAAATTACATTTCTCGGCCATATCGCATAGATCTCACTGTGAAAAGGCTTAAATGGCTTTTTTGACCTAAGTTTGAGAATTGCGCTCAAATCAAATGTCCTAGAACCAAATTTCCACATGTAACTACTAGATTGTGATACAATACACTACTGGGTGAAGTTTGGTTGACTTCTGCGCAGCGGTTTGGGAGTTAACATCAAAATTACATTTCTCGGCCATATCGCATAGATCTCACTGTGAAAAGGCTTAAATGACTTTTTTTAATTAAGTTTGAAGAATGCGCTCAAACCAAATGACCTAAAACTAAATTTCCAAATGTAACTACTAGATTGTGATACAATACACTATTGGGTGAAGTTTGGTTGACTTCTGCGCAGCGGTTTGGGAGTTAACATCAAAATTACATTTCTCGGCCATATCGCATAGATCTCACTGTGAAAAGGCTTAAATGGCTTTTTTGACCTAAGTTTGATGATTGCGCTCAAACCAAATGTCCTAGAACTAAATTTCTAAATGTAACTACTAAATTGTGATAAAATACACTATTGGGTGAAGTTTGGTTGACTTCTGCGCAGCGGTTTGGGAGTTAACATCAAAATTACATTTCTCGGCCATATCGCATAGATCTCACTGTGAAAAGGCTTAAATGGCTTTTTTGACCTAAGTTTGAGAATTGCGCTCAAATCAAATGTCCTAGAACCAAATTTCCACATGTAACTACTAGATTGTGATACAATACACTACTGGGTGAAGTTTGGTTGACTTCTGCGCAGCGGTTTGGGAGTTAACATCAAAATTACATTTCTCGGCCATTTCGCATAGATCTCACTGTGAAAAGGCTTAAATGGCTTTTTTGACCTAAGTTTGAGAATTGCGCTCAAATCAAATGTCCTAGAACCAAATTTCCACAGGTAACTACTAGATTGTGATACAATACACTATTGGGTGAAGTTTGGTTGACTTCTGCACAGCGGTTTGGGAGTTAACATCAAAATTACATTTCTCGGCCATATCGCATAGATCTCACTGTGAAAAGGCTTAAATGACTTTTTTAAATTAAGTTTGAAGATTGCGCTCAAACCAAATGTCCTAGAACTAAATTTCCAAATGTAACTACTAGATTTTGATACAATACACTATTGGGTGAAGTTTGGTTGACTTCTGCGCAGCGGTTTGGGAGTTAACATCAAAATTACATTTCTCGGCCATATCGCGTAGATCTCACTGTGAAAAGGCTTAAATGGCTTTTTTGACCTAAGTTTGATGATTGCGCTCAAACCAAATGTCCTAGAACTAAATTTCCAAATGTAACTACTAGATTGTGATAAAATACACTATTGGGTGAAGTTTGGTTGACTTCGGCGCAACGGTTTGGGAGTTAACATCAAAATTACATTTCTTGGCCATATCGCATAGATCTCACTGTGAAAAGGCTTAAATGGCTTTTTTGACCTAAGTTTGATGATTGCGCTCAAACCAAATGTCCTAGAACTAAATTTCCAAATGTAACTACTAGATTGTGATAAAATACACTATTGGGTGAAGTTTGGTTGACTTCGGCGCAGCGGTTTGGGAGTTAACATCAAAATTACATTTCTCGGCCATATCGCACAGATCTCACTGTGAAAAGGCTTAAATGGCTTTTTTTACCTAAGTTTGAGGATTGCGCTCAAATCAAATGTCCTAGAACCAAATTTCCACATGTAACTACTAGATTGTGATACAATACACTATTGGGTGAAGTTTGGTTTACTTCTGCGCAGCGGTTTGGGAGTTAACATCAAAATTACATTTCTCGGCCATATCGCATAGATCTCACTGTGAAAAGGCTTAAATGGCTATTTTTAATTAAGTTTGAAGATTGCGCTCAAACCAAATGTCCTAGAACTAAATTTCCAAATGTAACTACTAGATTTTGATACAATACACTATTGGGTGAAGTTTGGTTGACTTCTGCGCAGCGGTTTGGGAGTTAACATCAAAATTACATTTCTCGGCCATATCGCATAGATCTCACTGTGAAAAGGCTTAAATGGCTTTTTTGACCTAAGTTTGATGATTGCGCTCAAACCAAATGTCCTAGAACTAAATTTCCAAATGTAACTACTAGATTGTGATAAAATACACTATTGGGTGAAGTTTGGTTGACTTCGGCGCAACGGTTTGGGAGTTAACATCAAAATTACATTTCTCGGCCATATCGCATAGATCTCACTGTGAAAAGGCTTAAATGACTTTTTTTAATTAAGTTTGAAGAATGCGCTCAAACCAAATGTCCTAAAACTACATTTCCAAATGTAAATACTAGATTGTGATAAAATACACTATTGGGTGAAGTTTGGTTGACTTCTGCGCAGCGGTTTGGGAGTTAACATAAAAATTACATTTCTCGGCCATATCGCATAGATCTCACTGTGAAAAGGCTTAAATGGCTTTTTTGACCTAAGTTTGAGGATTGCGGTCAAATCAAATGTCCTAGAACCAAATTTCCACATGTAACTACTAGATTGTGATACAATACACTAATGGGTGAAGTTTGGTTGACTTCTGCGCAGCGGTTTGGGAGTGAACATCAAAATTACATTTCTCGGCCATATCGCATAGATCTCACTGTGAAAAGGCTTAAATGACTTTTTTTAATTAAGTTTGAAAATTGCGCTCAAACCAAATGTCCTAAAACTAAATTTCCATATGTAACTACTAGATTGTGATAAAATACACTATTGGGTGAAGTTTGGTTGACTTCTGCGCAGCGGTTTGGGAGTTAACATCAAAATTACATTTCTCGGCCATATCGCATAGATCTCACTGTGAAAAGACTTAAATGGCTTTTTTGACCTAAGTTTGAGAATTGCGCTCAAATCAAATGTCCTAGAACCAAATTTCCACATGTAACTACTAAATTGTGATACAATACACTATTGGGTGAAGTTTGGTTGACTTCTGCGCAGCGGTTTGGAGTTAACATCAAAATTACATTTCTCGGCCATATCGCATAGATCTCACTGTGAAAAGGCTTAAATGGCTTTTTTGACCTAAGTTTGATGATTGCGCTCAAACCAAATGTCCTAGAACTAAATTTCCAAATGTAACTACTAGATTGTGATAAAATACACTATTGGGTGAAGTTTGGTTGACTTCTGCGCAGCGGTTTGGGAGTTAACATCAAAATTACATTTCTCGGCCATATCGCATAGATCTCACTGTGAAAAGGCTTAAATGACTTTTTTTAATTAAGTTTGAAGATTGCGCTCAAACCAAATGTCCTAGAACTAAATTTCCAAATGTAACTACTAGATTATGATAAAATACACTATTGGGTGAAGTTTGGTTGACTTCTGCGCAGCGGTTTGGGAGTTAAAATCAAAATTACATTTCTCGGCCATATCGTATAGATCTCACTGTGAAAAGGCTTAAATGGCTTTTTTGACCTAAGTTTGAGGATTTCGCTCAAATCAAATGTCCTAGACCCAAATTTCCACATGTAACTACTAGATTGTGATACAATACACTAATGGGTGAAGTTTGGTTGACTTCTCCGCAGCGGTTTGGGAGTGAACATCAAAATTACATTTCTCGGCCATATCGCATAGATCTCACTGTGAAAAGGCTTAAATGACTTTTTTTAATTAAGTTTGAGGAATGCGCTCAAATCAAATGTCCTAGACCCAAATTTCTACATGTAAGTACTAGATTGTGATACAATACACTAATGGGTGAAGTTTGGTTGACTTCTCCGCAGCGGTTTGGGAGTGAACATCAAAATTACATTTCTCGGCCATATCGCATAGATCTCACTGTGAAAAGGCTTAAATGACTTTTTTTAATTAAGTTTGAAGAATGCGCTCAAACCAAATGTCCTAAAACTAAATTTCCAAATGTAACTACTAGATTGTGATAAAATACACTATTGGGTGAAGTTTGGTTGACTTCTGCGCAGCGGTTTGGGAGTTAACATCAAAATTACATTTCTCGGCCATATCGCATAGATCTCACTGTGAAAAGGCTTAAATGACTTTTTTTAATTAAGTTTGAAGATTGCGCTCAAACCAAATGTCCTAGAACTAAATTTCCAAATGTAACTACTAGATTATGATAAAATACACTATTGGGTGAAGTTTGGTTGACTTCTGCGCAGCGGTTTGGGAGTTAAAATCAAAATTACATTTCTCGGCCATATCGCATAGATCTCACTGTGAAAAGGCTTAAATGGCTTTTTTGACCTAAGTTTGAGGATTTCGCTCAAATCAAATGTCCTAGACCCAAATTTCCACATGTAACTACTAGATTGTGATACAATACACTAATGGGTGAAGTTTGGTTGACTTCTCCGCAGCGGTTTGGGAGTGAACATCAAAATTACATTTCTCGGCCATATCGCATAGATCTCACTGTGAAAAGGCTTAAATGACTTTTTTTAATTAAGTTTGAGGAATGCGCTCAAATCAAATGTCCTAGACCCAAATTTCTACATGTAACTACTAGATTGTGATACAATACACTAATGGGTGAAGTTTGGTTGACTTCTCCGCAGCGGTTTGGGAGTGAACATCAAAATTACATTTCTCGGCCATATCGCATAGATCTCACTGTGAAAAGGCTTAAATGACTTTTTTTAATTAAGTTTGAAGAATGCGCTCAAACCAAATGTCCTAAAACTAAATTTCCAAATGTAACTACTAGATTGTGATAAAATACACTATTGGGTGAAGTTTGGTTGACTTCTGCGCAGCGGTTTGGGAGTTAACATAAAAATTACATTTCTCGGGCATATCGCATAGATCTCACTGTGAAAAGGCTTAAATGGCTTTTTTGACCTAAGTTTGATGATTGCGCTCAAACCAAATGTCCTAAAACTAAATTTCCAAATGTAACTACTAGATTGTGATAAAATACACTATTGGGTGAAGTTTGGTTGACTTCTGCGCAGCGGTTTGGGAGTTAACATCAAAATTACATTTCTCGGCCATATCGCATAGATCTCACTGTGAAAAGGCTTAAATGGCTTTTTTGACCTAAGTTTGAGAATTGCGCTCAAATCAAATGTCCTAGAACCAAATTTCCACATGTAACTACTAGATTGTGATACAATACACTACTGGGTGAAGTTTGGTTGACTTCTGCGCAGCGGTTTGGGAGTTAACATCAAAATTACATTTCTCGGCCATTTCGCATAGATCTCACTGTGAAAAGGCTTAAATGGCTTTTTTGACCTAAGTTTGAGAATTGCGCTCAAATCAAATGTCCTAGAACCAAATTTCCACAGGTAACTACTAGATTGTGATACAATACACTATTGGGTGAAGTTTGGTTGACTTCTGCACAGCGGTTTGGGAGTTAACATCAAAATTACATTTCTCGGCCATATCGCATAGATCTCACTGTGAAAAGGCTTAAATGACTTTTTTTAATTAAGTTTGAAGATTGCGCTCAAACCAAATGTCCTAGAACTAAATTTCCAAATGTAACTACTAGATTTTGATACAATACACTATTGGGTGAAGTTTGGTTGACTTCTGCGCAGCGGTTTGGGAGTTAACATCAAAATTACATTTCTCGGCCATATCGCATAGATCTCACTGTGAAAAGGCTTAAATGGCTTTTTTGACCTAAGTTTGATGATTGCGCTCAAACCAAATGTCCTAGAACTAAATTTCCAAATGTAACTACTAGATTGTGATAAAATACACTATTGGGTGAAGTTTGGTTGACTTCGGCGCAACGGTTTGGGAGTTAACATCAAAATTACATTTCTTGGCCATATCGCATAGATCTCACTGTGAAAAGGCTTAAATGGCTTTTTTGACCTAAGTTTGATGATTGCGCTCAAACCAAATGTCCTAGAACTAAATTTCCAAATGTAACTACTAGATTGTGATAAAATACACTATTGGGTGAAGTTTGGTTGACTTCGGCGCAGCGGTTTGGGAGTTAACATCAAAATTACATTTCTCGGCCATATCGCACAGATCTCACTGTGAAAAGGCTTAAATGGCTTTTTTGACCTAAGTTTGAGGATTGCGCTCAAATCAAATGTCCTAGAACCAAATTTCCACATGTAACTACTAGATTGTGATACAATACACTATTGGGTGAAGTTTGGTTTACTTCTGCGCAGCGGTTTGGGAGTTAACATCAAAATTACATTTCTCGGCCATATCACATAGATCTCACTGTGAAAAGGCTTAAATGGCTATTTTTAATTAAGTTTGAAGATTGCGCTCAAACCAAATGTCCTAGAACTAAATTTCCAAATGTAACTACTAGATTTTGATACAATACACTATTGGGTGAAGTTTGGTTGACTTCTGCGCAGCGGTTTGGGAGTTAACATCAAAATTACATTTCTCGGCCATATCGCATAGATCTCACTGTGAAAAGGCTTAAATGGCTTTTTTGACCTAAGTTTGATGATTGCGCTCAAACCAAATGTCCTAGAACTAAATTTCCAAATGTAACTACTAGATTGTGATAAAATACACTATTGGGTGAAGTTTGGTTGACTTCGGCGCAACGGTTTGGGAGTTAACATCAAAATTACATTTCTCGGCCATATCGCATAGATCTCACTGTGAAAAGGCTTAAATGACTTTTTTTAATTAAGTTTGAAGAATGCGCTCAAACCAAATGTCCTAAAACTACATTTCCAAATGTAACTACTAGATTGTGATAAAATACACTATTGGGTGAAGTTTGGTTGACTTCTGCGCAGCGGTTTGGGAGTGAACATCAAAATTACATTTCTCGGCCATATCGCATAGATCTCACTGTGAAAAGGCTTAAATGACTTTTTTTAATTAAGTTTGAAAATTGCGCTCAAACCAAATGTCCTAAAACTAAATTTCCATATGTAACTACTAGATTGTGATAAAATACACTATTGGGTGAAGTTTGGTTGACTTCTGCGCAGCGGTTTGGGAGTTAACATCAAAATTACAATTCTCGGCCATATCGCATAGATCTCACTGTGAAAAGACTTAAATGGCTTTTTTGACCTAAGTTTGAGAATTGCGCTCAAATCAAATGTCCTAGAACCAAATTTCCACATGTAACTACTAAATTGTGATACAATACACTATTGGGTGAAGTTTGGTTGACTTCTGCGCAGCGGTTTGGGAGTTAACATCAAAATTACATTTCTCGGCCATATCGCATAGATCTCACTGTGAAAAGGCTTAAATGGCTTTTTTGACCTAAGTTTGATGATTGCGCTCAAACCAAATGTCCTAGAACTAAATTTCCAAATGTAACTACTAGATTGTGATAAAATACACTATTGGGTGAAGTTTGGTTGACTTCTGCGCAGCGGTTTGGGAGTTAACATCAAAATTACATTTCTCGGCCATATCGCATAGATCTCACTGTGAAAAGGCTTAAATGACTTTTTTTAATTAAGTTTGAAGATTGCGCTCAAACCAAATGTCCTAGAACTAAATTTCCAAATGTAACTACTAGATTATGATAAAATACACTATTGGGTGAAGTTTGGTTGACTTCTGCGCAGCGGTTTGGGAGTTAAAATCAAAATTACATTTCTCGGCCATATCGCATAGATCTCACTGTGAAAAGGCTTAAATGGCTTTTTTGACCTAAGTTTGAGGATTTCGCTCAAATCAAATGTCCTAGACCCAAATTTCTACATGTAACTACTAGATTGTGATACAATACACTAATGGGTGAAGTTTGGTTGACTTCTCCGCAGCGGTTTGGGAGTGAACATCAAAATTACATTTCTCGGCCATATCGCATAGATCTCACTGTGAAAAGGCTTAAATGACTTTTTTTAATTAAGTTTGAGGAATGCGCTCAAATCAAATGTCCTAGACCCAAATTTCTACATGTAACTACTAGATTGTGATACAATACACTAATGGGTGAAGTTTGGTTGACTTCTGCGCAGCGGTTTGGGAGTGAACATCAAAATTACATTTCTCGGCCATATCGCATAGATCTCACTGTGAAAAGGCTTAAATGACTTTTTTTAATTAAGTTTGAAGAATGCGCTCAAACCAAATGTCCTAAAACTAAATTTCCAAATGTAACTACTAGATTGTGATAAAATACACTATTGGGTGAAGTTTGGTTGACTTCTGCGCAGCGGTTTGGGAGTTAACATAAAAATTACATTTCTCGGGCATATCGCATAGATCTCACTGTGAAAAGGCTTAAATGGCTTTTTTGACCTAAGTTTGAGGATTGCGCTCAAATCAAATGTCCTAGAACCAAATTTCCACATGTAACTACTAGATTGTGATACAATACACTATTGGGTGAAGTTTGGTTTACTTCTGCGCAGCGGTTTGGGAGTTAACATCAAAATTACATTTCTCGGCCATATCGCATAGATCTCACTGTGAAAAGGCTTAAATGGCTTTTTTGACCTAAGCTTGATGATTGCGCTCAAACCAAATGTCCTAAAACTAAATTTCCAAATGTAACTACTAGATTGTGATAAAATACACTATTGGGTGAAGTTTGGTTGACTTCTGCGCAGCGGTTTGGGAGTTAACATCAAAATTACATTTCTCGGCCATATCGCATAGATCTCACTGTGAAAAGGCTTAAATGGCTTTTTTGACCTAAGTTTGAGAATTGCGCTCAAATCAAATGTCCTAGAACCAAATTTCCACATGTAACTACTAGATTGTGATACAATACACTACTGGGTGAAGTTTGGTTGACTTCTGCGCAGCGGTTTGGGAGTTAACATCAAAATTACATTTCTCGGCCATTTCGCATAGATCTCACTGTGAAAAGGCTTAAATGGCTTTTTTGACCTAAGTTTGAGAATTGCGCTCAAATCAAATGTCCTAGAACCAAATTTCCACAGGTAACTACTAGATTGTGATACAATACACTATTGGGTGAAGTTTGGTTGACTTCTGCACAGCGGTTTGGGAGTTAACATCAAAATTACATTTCTCGGCCATATCGCATAGATCTCACTGTGAAAAGGCTTAAATGACTTTTTTAAATTAAGTTTGAAGATTGCGCTCAAACCAAATGTCCTAGAACTAAATTTCCAAATGTAACTACTAGATTTTGATACAATACACTATTGGGTGAAGTTTGGTTGACTTCTGCGCAGCGGTTTGGGAGTTAACATCAAAATTACATTTCTCGGCCATATCGCATAGATCTCACTGTGAAAAGGCTTAAATGGCTTTTTTGACCTAAGTTTGATGATTGCGCTCAAACCAAATGTCCTAGAACTAAATTTCCAAATGTAACTACTAGATTGTGATAAAATACACTATTGGGTGAAGTTTGGTTGACTTCGGCGCAACGGTTTGGGAGTTAACATCAAAATTACATTTCTTGGCCATATCGCATAGATCTCACTGTGAAAAGGCTTAAATGGCTTTTTTGACCTAAGTTTGATGATTGCGCTCAAACCAAATGTCCTAGAACTAAATTTCCAAATGTAACTACTAGATTGTGATAAAATACACTATTGGGTGAAGTTTGGTTGACTTCGGCGCAGCGGTTTGGGAGTTAACATCAAAATTACATTTCTCGGCCATATCGCACAGATCTCACTGTGAAAAGGCTTAAATGGCTTTTTTTACCTAAGTTTGAGGATTGCGCTCAAATCAAATGTCCTAGAACCAAATTTCCACATGTAACTACTAGATTGTGATACAATACACTATTGGGTGAAGTTTGGTTTACTTCTGCGCAGCGGTTTGGGAGTTAACATCAAAATTACATTTCTCGGCCATATCGCATAGATCTCACTGTGAAAAGGCTTAAATGGCTATTTTTAATTAAGTTTGAAGATTGCGCTCAAACCAAATGTCCTAGAACTAAATTTCCAAATGTAACTACTAGATTTTGATACAATACACTATTGGGTGAAGTTTGGTTGACTTCTGCGCAGCGGTTTGGGAGTTAACATCAAAATTACATTTCTCGGCCATATCGCATAGATCTCACTGTGAAAAGGCTTAAATGGCTTTTTTGACCTAAGTTTGATGATTGCGCTCAAACCAAATGTCCTAGAACTAAATTTCCAAATGTAACTACTAGATTGTGATAAAATACACTATTGGGTGAAGTTTGGTTGACTTCGGCGCAACGGTTTGGGAGTTAACATCAAAATTACATTTCTCGGCCATATCGCATAGATCTCACTGTGAAAAGGCTTAAATGACTTTTTTTAATTAAGTTTGAAGAATGCGCTCAAACCAAATGTCCTAAAACTACATTTCCAAATGTAACTACTAGATTGTGATAAAATACACTATTGGGTGAAGTTTGGTTGACTTCTGCGCAGCGGTTTGGGAGTTAACATAAAAATTACATTTCTCGGCCATATCGCATAGATCTCACTGTGAAAAGGCTTAAATGGCTTTTTTGACCTAAGTTTGAGGATTGCGGTCAAATCAAATGTCCTAGAACCAAATTTCCACATGTAACTACTAGATTGTGATACAATACACTAATGGGTGAAGTTTGGTTGACTTCTGCGCAGCGGTTTGGGAGTGAACATCAAAATTACATTTCTCGGCCATATCGCATAGATCTCACTGTGAAAAGGCTTAAATGACTTTTTTTAATTAAGTTTGAAAATTGCGCTCAAACCAAATGTCCTAAAACTAAATTTCCATATGTAACTACTAGATTGTGATAAAATACACTATTGGGTGAAGTTTGGTTGACTTCTGCGCAGCGGTTTGGGAGTTAACATCAAAATTACATTTCTCGGCCATATCGCATAGATCTCACTGTGAAAAGACTTAAATGGCTTTTTTGACCTAAGTTTGAGAATTGCGCTCAAATCAAATGTCCTAGAACCAAATTTCCACATGTAACTACTAAATTGTGATACAATACACTATTGGGTGAAGTTTGGTTGACTTCTGCGCAGCGGTTTGGAGTTAACATCAAAATTACATTTCTCGGCCATATCGCATAGATCTCACTGTGAAAAGGCTTAAATGGCTTTTTTGACCTAAGTTTGATGATTGCGCTCAAACCAAATGTCATAGAACTAAATTTCCAAATGTAACTACTAGATTGTGATAAAATACACTATTGGGTGAAGTTTGGTTGACTTCTGCGCAGC